>NC_046312.1:101498563-101821479 GCF_009819535.1 Lacerta agilis
ATCCCTCACCCTTGATCTAAATCCCCTGTTCTGCAGGTGAGGAACGCTACATAATGCTGGCCAAGCCAACCTTCTCTGGACCACTGTGTGTTGGAGGTTTGACCTTGTCTCTGCAGCACTTCTGTAGGGCTGATTTTCAGTCTGCCTGCTGTGTCTCCAATAGTAGCCACAAGTACAAATAATAACTTCCTCCATGTTGGGGACATAGGTGCATGGATCTCTGCCCTTTCACTATTGGGTCCTTATTGGCTTGGATTCTTAGTGCGACCCGTGTGTCATGCACTCTCTGTTTGTGAACGTGGAGCCATTCCAGCTTTCTGGAGTTGTGCTGACGATAGGCTTGACGTGGTCACTTGCTTTTGAGTGTTCTACCATGAGCCGAACATTTCCTTCCAACCTCACACTCACGCCTGGGAGCAGTGCCAAGTCCTAGCCTCATACACAAGTGAAAATTATTTCTGCCTTGTTCTAACACGGGGACTAATTTTGTACCACACAGATTAGGACATCTGGTGTCAAATCTCCCAGAGTGAGGCAAATACAAGATGCCTGGAGTTGGGAGTACTCCGTTTTTTTTTCTGTCTTCCCCCTCACTTCACCCATAAAGCTGGCTTGGTTTATTTAAGATTAGCAGCATTTACTGCTTTGCTTTGCATGGCTGGCTGTTTCTCAACTGAAAAGGTAACCCTGTCCTTTTAATATGCCTTTTAATCCCTCCTTCTTTGTAGCAATTATCCTTTCCTGCATTTTCCTTTTCCTTTTTTGTCCCCGTCTAACCAGGATCGCTTCTGCGGTGCATGTTGTGTATGAGACGGAATTGTTCATTACGCACACCGCCTGTTTTGATTAGTGAATGCCCATTGATACACAGCAAACAGTAGGGGCTGTGCAGTGATGGCCTCAAGGGTGTATTAAGCACTACATCTAACCATTTTTTCATCCTTTCAGCAGGCTGTAATGATACGACACTGACAGGTCATATTTTGTTAGGGAGAATAAAAGGCATTTCGTTAGTGATCTTCACCACTAAGTGAAAACCCAGCGCAGCAGAATTGTCATTGTTGTCCCACTTAGAGCAAATTTCATCCTAGTTGCATTTGGTACCATATCTTTCTCTTTCATTCATTGTTTCTCAAAGTAAACCAGTCTTCACACACGGTGAATCAACTTTGCAAGGATTTAAGATGTACCACATTTTTTTCAAGTGCAACAATAACTGAGCACCATTTGATTCATTTTTTATTTGTGACTGGGAGGAGACAAGACAATGTAAGAGACAAGTGGTCACCAGGAAGTGCAGGGAAAGAAGGAATCCCATCTGCTCTTTCTTCTTCTGTGAAACTGTTCCCAAGCATTTCTAATCTGCCCTTTGAAAATCTAAGCACTAAAACTCATTGCAATTTAGCATATCATGACAGCTTAAAGATCTGTATACCAGGTTTTTATTTTACTTTTTTCACCTGGTGTATACTCTGAAATGGCTCTGAGCTTAAAAGTGATGCTTCTCTCCATATCCAAAGTCTCCTCTTTTCTTCAAATCCACAGAGAGGAAGATTCTCCAGAAAAGAAACCACCACCATAGAAAACTCTGTATGCATGGGGCCTGTGAGTGCACTTGAACAGTCTCCAGTACCGTTACTTAGTGGTCCTGCCTTTTGGGGATTTGGGATTTTTTAAAATGCAATTTTCAAAGTTGTTGAGAGATTTGGATAGAACTTCCTCCTCCTCTAACACACGCCTGCTTTGTAAGGCAGCTGAATAATGTGAATGGATGAGCTGTTATTAGCCAGACCAGAGAGGCACTTACAAGACAAGGCTGAGCTCTCCACCATCATTTCAGGTTAGATGTGCTGGTGTGGCTTTTGTGCAGTCAAATGGGTATCAGGCGGGTGCACCCGTCTCCTTATTTTGCCATCACTGAGCATTCCTAAACAAGAACAACACATCAGTGGCCCTGGATTTTGTGCCATCTTCTATTTCTTTTTGGAATGCAAACATACCCCTGACCTCCCAAAACCCTCTGCAAGCATCAGCCAATGAACGCTCGCTGGGTCACCACCAAGATGTCTCAGAAGAGGCACAAACATTGAGAAGAACAGAGCTGCAGGAAATCTGATTCCCAGATGGTTTGCCTGACTGTTTCATCGGCAAAACATTGAAGTTTATGAACTCTAAACACAAGCACCTCATTTACAATTTGGGAGTGTGTGGGGAGAGTTGGTTTGATGGGGAATATGCACAGCACATTTGAAGTTTTAACCAATATTTGTGGTTCTCCTCCTAAAGAACTGGAAAAGCATAATGGGATGACTGTCTCCCCCCATTCTTTATCCCGCCCCCCACATTTTGGCTCACAATGCTGAATGTGCTGCTGCCTCTGTTGAGAACCTCCCCTTTTCTTCCCAACCTTGGAGCTGCAGAGATGGACATGGAATTGTTCCAGTCGTTCCGTGGTGATTCCTCTACCTTTGCTTCAAGGTTGGGAGCAAGACTTGAGCATTGTTTGGCAACTCTGCTACAATGCAGTAACTATAGAGTGCCATGCAGGGTAAATCCGGCAATCCTGAGAACTCTCTGTGTGTGTTTGTGTGAGTGTGTGAATAGTGGGTTGTTTTCCATTCCCTTCTCTCTTTTTGGCAAATCGTAAGAACAGGCTCTGCACAGCTCGCTTCTGCATTCAGCTCCTGCAGAGTGAAATTAGGAGAGTTTTGCTGCAACCCCGGCATTCCCACTGGTACCGTAACACTCTTTTTTCTGCCTCGTTTTAAACAGGCAGCCCGTAATTTTCGCAGTATTAATTGAGGAACTGAGCAGTTAAACGACCCATTTTAATAGTCAGAACTGAAAGCTAATGAGGAACAGTGGGTGTAAAGTAACAAAGGCCTGGGTCTGAAAAGCTTAACTTTCACTTCTCTCCTCCTTCCCCGAGGCCATATTATTCAGCACGTGGACAAGGCAGAGCTCACACCCACCAGTTCTGTGTACAAGGTCAGATACTTTGCAAGATGCAGAGCTGACAGAGAGCCAAAGGAACAACAGCGGTGCAAGTTTAGTCTAGCAGATAGTAGGAGCAGAGGCTTGTTTGTACCCAAAGGATTACTTCTTCTTTTCTCTGTCTGGAAATTTCTGATAATGCCAAAGTGATGTTATACTTGGGGAAAATCCTGGAAACTACAATATGGCAGATGCAGGGGTGCTGCAACTATAGAAATAAAATATAGCAGAAATATTGGGGTTGTGGGCTAACATCCAAAGGCCTCTGATGGATTTTATTGCTACTTTCCTTCTTCCTCTGTTCTTGCATAAGTCCCCCGGCCTGTTGGTTGTAAACAGAGTAACAGGCAATAGGTCAATGTTATTTCAGGCCATATCAACTATACTTTTTAAAGCACTTGTGCACCACCTGAACTCCTGTGTGTTTCTGGTGCCTTTGATTGAAATACAGTTGTCAGTTGTGTATACTTTGATCATGATAGTTGTGTAGACTTTTATTAATGTTTTTAAAGTTACCTTATTATTTTTGTAGGCTACTGGGTTGTTTTATTTCATTGTGGTTTATTTATTGTATTTTGGGATTACAGAGTAATGAAGAGCAGGTTAGAAGTTCCAACCAACCAACTGACAGTAGTACCCCTTCTCAACCCCTCTCACTTAAGATTGGCCAGTCTTTGACTGACACACCATTTTGTGACTGCTGTGGATGAAACGTGCTGTGACTTGTTGATTGATAGCATCCTCAGTAGGTAATTCCTCAGCCTTCCTTTGAGCTGTTCATTTTATTCTTTGCTAATATATTGTTTGCAATATATAGCCTTTCCCCCTTTAACTGATCTTTTAAAAATAGGGTTGCAGTCCACTTTCTGATTAAAAGCAGAATGATCTGTGTTTTTAAGCAGCCATTTGTCAGGGTTGCTTTTATTTCATTTTGTTGGCAGCCCTGTCAATTTCCAAAGGGCACTGAGGCAAGAGTTACATTTATCATCTTGGAAGAGCCAATGAAGCAAACATACCCTCTGCCACTTACCTACCAGCAAGGATTTGTGCATTAGGAAGCTTTGCCTTTACTTCAGGAAAGTCTCCCCTTCTGTCCCTGCTTACTGCTTCAAGCACCTTCTGCTTAACTGCTACAAGCACCCAGTAGACCTTTGGACTGATCAAAGGAAACCTGTGGTTGATTTAGGCACTCCTGGGGCAAGAGCACATGCTCTGCTGTCAGAAGGATCCAGGTTTTATCCCAGAGGATTAGGTGGCAGATGATGTGGAAGACTCCAGCCTAAGATCTTGAAGAGCTTCTGCCTGTTAGAGGAAACAACCCTGGCAGCTTTTTAATGTTCCTGTGTTTTCTGTTGATATATCTCTCCCCCCCCTCTCATCAACTTTTCCCTCCCTCCCTCTCCTCCTTTTCTTCTAGAAGTACACCCAGGGCCAGCCTACTCGTGAGACCCAGTGAGTGACTGCCTCAGGTGACAGCAGGGGTGGAGCGAGGGGGGCCTGCCGCCGGTGCCTGCTTTCCTGCTGGCTCGGCGGAGGTGAGGGATGGGCGGGGCCAGCGAGGAGGGGTGACACCCCTCCCTCTCTGGCCCGCCCCTCGCTCTGCCCAGCGCCCAGCCAAGCACTGAAAAAAGCCCTTAAAAAAAGGAGACGGAAAGGAAAGCAGGCTGCTTTCCTTTCTTTTTTTTAAAAAGAGCTTTTTTTAGCGCTGGCTCGGCGGAGGTGAGGGAGGTGAGGGGTGGGGCCAGCGAGGAGGGGTGACACCCCTCCCTCTCTGGCCTGCCCCTCGCCTCCGCACTGCGGTTCTGCCCAGCCCGCCGTGACGCATGCGGCGTGACGTCACGGCGCATGTGCCACGCCGTCCCGCCCTCAGGGGGTGCCTCCGCGCACACCGCCCCGGGTGGCAAAGAGGCTTGCTACGCCCCTGGGTGAAAGGATACACCAAGGCAGCAGGTCTCAGGGTTGATATTTCAAGCCATCTCTTGTTCCTGTTGTAGATCTTCTCCTACCCCTTCTTCCCTGGTGTGGAGAGTGGGCACCTTTTGGGGGGGGGGTCTGCCTCGGGTGGCGAAATGTCTTGGGCCGGTCCTGGCTACCCACCATCTTTATTTGAACTAACTTTACATTCAGAATGTGCAACTTAGGAAGGTTTGAACAAGATTCTAAATTATCTGAGCTCTCAATAGTGATGGTTTGTATAAGCCTATGGGCTGGACTGGCTGGCTGTGGTCTAAACCACTGAACCTAGGGCTTGCTGATCAGAATGTTGGCGGTTCGAATCCTCACGACGGGGTGAGCTCCCGTTGCTTGGTCACAGCTCCTGCCCACCTAGCAGTTCGAAAGCATGTCAAAGTGCAAGGAGATAAATAGGCACCGCTCCGGCGGGAAGGTAAACGGCATTTCCGTGCACTGCTCGGGTTCGCCAGAAGCAGCTTGGCATGTTGGCCACATGACCTGGAAGCTGTACGCCAGCTCCCTCGGACAGTAACACGAGATGAGCGCCGCAACCCCAGAGTCGGACACGACTGGACCGAATGGTCAGGGGTTCCCTTTACCTTTATTAACATTGGCAGGGCTTGAAGAAAGACAAGCAACGACCTGCTTAAAAATAAGATAAAATCTCCTCTCACCCAAACTTGGTATGCTAGGGAGAGGACTATTTTAGATATTTGTAAACTTGCAATTAAGTTGCATACAAATTCTTTTAAAATAAATAAAGTTAAAAGAAGGTGGATTTCTGGTGCTAAATAGTTTACATAGTGGCAAGTGGCAACAAAGGAAACAATTTCTGTATCTCTTCCACACCCGCAAATAACTTTTGGTAACTGTTTCCCAACCCTGCCTTGCCACAGTTGTTTCTCAGTACAGGTACAGTAGAAGCAAAGGCTTCTGAGAAAGAGAATGGAGAAACTGATGTTAGGGAAGGACATATAATATCCTATTCCCTGCCAACTGCTCCAGTACACCTGCAAAGTCTGCCCCTTGCTGCAAAGGTGTATGTTTTTGGAGGAATTGACAGCAAGGGAATGACGCAGCCCACTTTTCTCCTCATTGCAGTCCCGCAATTCAAATGGTTGCATGGACGGGAAGAGAGGTTAAGTGCCTCTTTCAACTATTCCCCTTTCCCTTTTTTTGTGAAAGTTACCCTTGCCAGAGACCGACCACCCAGAGCGCTTGATGGCTCAATGGGGGCTTTGAACCCAAGTCTCCTACAGCCAGACTCAACCCTGCAGCTGTTTGTTTTAAATCCAGAAGAATCTATTGCAGCCGCTGATTTGGATGGGTCGTTACAAAGATAATCTAGCCCAGCCCCACTGCGCTGAGAAGGGATTTCCTGAGCCTCAGCTATGTCTGCCAAAAGCTTCTCCAGCTTCATTTCAAAAGCTCCTCTAAGAAAGGAAATTCAGCAGTGCTCCCAAGAAGCTTGCTCCATTGCCCATGATGCAATATCCCAGCTGTGGTCTGACCAGTTCCAAGTGCCATGGGGCTGTTACTATCCACATATTGGAGGCAGCTACTCTCTCTCTCTCTCTCTCTCTCTCTCTCATGCAATCCCTTGCTGTACAACTGAGGCAATTTTTTTTAAAGTTTCTTCACAAGTTGTATATATTTTTCTTTAGTGCAAGTTGCTTGGAGACCTTCGGGTGACAAGCAGTTAATAAGTTTAATAAATGACCACAGTCATAATCATGGATCCAGCTTTGCCAAGAGAGTTTATTAATGCATCTCTTCAAATGTGAAGCTGCAGTTTTTTTAAATTAAAAAATAAAGCTCGTTCAAGCATGCAACTATGAGTCATCTAGTATAGAGTATTCTGGAGATGGGAAATCAAGTGATCAATGTGTGAGCTGGTTGATTGTCATGTGTTGTTTATTTTTTTTTAGACATAGGTGTGATTTCTGAAATGATAATCACAAAAGCTAACAGGAGAAGTTGGCCTGGGCAATACTCTGAACAGTATTCGTGTCATTGCTGCATTCTGATATTCTGCCTATTCTTCCCCAAATAGCAGAATGTTGTGGCACCTTAAAGACTTAACAAATGAGATCCAGCGCCGAGGGCCTTCTGTCGGTTCCCTCACTGCGAGAAGCAAAACTACAGGGAACCAGGCAGAGGGCCTTCTCGGTAGTGGCGCCCGCCCTGTGGAACGCCCTCCCATCACAGGTCAGGGAAATAAACAACTACCTGACATTCAGAAAAAACCTGAAGGCAGCCCTTTTTAGGGAAGTTTTTAATGTTTGATATTTTTGTATTTGATTTCTGTTGGAAGCCGCCCAGAGTGGCTGGGGAAATCCAGCCAGATGGGCGGGGTACAAATAATAAATATTATTATTATTAAATGTAAGGTCAGTTGGCAATGAAATGCAAAAAGCATAGTCTGTGACAGTTGAATTAAGCTTATATGTATGCACAATAAACACAGCGGCTATTCACATTATCCCAAAATAGTTTGAAAGAAAGTGTTGAAGGCTGTCCTGTAGTAGTGCTAGTAAAATAACAAGCTTGCGATGAAGATTTGACAAGTGCACAATGAAGGCAGCAGATGTTTTGACACTTGACACTTGGGGAGGACCCTTTTGTCATCTGTTTGTCCAGGAAACGGCACTGCTTTAAACGGAGTTTTCTTGAAGCTGTGGGAAGCCTTGACTTCATTAACCAAGGTCTTATTAAGCACAAATGATTTGACAAGCAGATTTGTGTTGGTGTGTGTGTGTAAGAGGGGAGGGGAAGACAAAGAGTGTTCTTGAAAGCTGCTCAGTCTGCTCAGTGATAAAAGTGTAGCAGAAATTGTGAAAACCATTGACGTGGCCAAAAGTACCTAAAGGTGCAGAAAGAAAACCCCAAACTAACTTACATGGATGAATGTAATAAGAAATTGGCATGCATAAGAGAAGGCAGAATGGGTTACCAGGATACTGCAGCCTTTGCAAGCGAGTTGGTGTCTTGCAATATAGAAAGCTGCCTTAATTTTTATTTCGCCTTTGAGGGTTCAGGCATACATTGCATTCACAAGTATTTGACCCAAACGTTTGTTTCATTCCTGTAGAAAACAGCTTTGGAAAGGGGTGCTTTGAAGGAAGAAATCCACTGGTTGGAGGAGGGGCTACGTGTTCCTAAACCCCTTTCCTAACCACCATGCAGTTTGCATGACATGCAAATCAGGCTGCCCATGGCACCACTAGCCATGTACCAGTCAGGACTGCTCAGTGTGTGTGCTTACAGCCCTCTCACCTATCTACAGCTCACAATCTTCCATGCTTTCCTCCAGGAAACAAAACTGCTGTGTAAGGGATGGGGCCATTCTCAGTTTGCTAGCCATGCTTGTTTTTTGATTCCCTTTCCGGACTAATTTTGCTGTGTTGAAGTCTGCGGGGGCGGGGGGCGGGGAGTGCATTACCAAAGTCACTCCTAACAGCTGGGCAAAAGGTGGTTGCCCCTGTCTCTGTGTGTGTTGGCAACTAAAGGATGTCTGTGTTGTCACTCCCTGAGAGTGGAGGTCAAATCCGTAGTGTGAATTTGAGACCTCAGAATGGTGATGGTGGCAGGATTGAGGAAGCTTGTGCAGCACAACGCAAGGTCATCGGGATGCATGAATTCGAGAGCAAAAAGAAACAAGCCAGAAACCAAGGCGCGCTCTTTCTCTCTCCCTCTCCATCCCCCCCCCATCTGTTTTCACACTAGATGAGCACACACAAAAGCTTATGGGCAAAAGTGAAAGAACAGCTCCTTTTGTAACACAGCCAAATTGTTGTTATATAAATGAATTGTTATCACACAAGTTAAACGCCCCGGGCCCTTCAGTACAGGAAAAGAAAGAAAGCTCTCTTCCTCATAGCTATCTCCCTTTCCCCACCTCCTACCTACCAATGGATGGTCTATATCTGAAGCGTAACACATGGCTGACCTCCCTGCTCAGATTTACAGCAATCCAGATTCCTGAACATGCTATTTCGCTATCAGTAGGAGAGCTGGAAAACAATGCAGAGTGCAACTTCAAAGAGTGTTATGGCATAATGCATAGCAATGTGGAAAGCCGGCCCTGTGCTCTGCACCATAAATTACCAAACTTTACTTCCAAACATGCTATTGAGTTTTATGAAGGAATTTAGATGGAAATAGTTTTGTTGGGGGCTGTTCCCCCCCTTTCATTATCTTTCATTTGTTGGAACCAGTAAGTCTTTCTCCTGTTGTTGTTTTTTGATTTCACCACCAGAGAGGGTTTTTAATTTATTTATTTTTTTAAAACACACTTTGTAGCAGAAAGAAACCATTGTTAATAATCACCAGGCGTATTTCTGATACCAGCATAGATTATAAAGCCCCACAGGCAAATCTTCTTCACATTGCCTGTAACCTGAGAGGCCAAGGAACCCTCAAAATTTAAACATTTCCTTGCAAGGGCAAGTGAAAATAGATTTTGAAACAATGCAGTTGTTGAATCTTAAGGTGTTTATCTGGGCACAGAAGGATCCCTTCTGTGAACAAAGAACTTTGAGCCCTTGGAGACTCCCAAGAAAGGGAGGTTATTTTCCCTGGTTTCCCCTTCCCCTTTCAGTCTCTATACTATCATCAGCACTGGTCCAAAAGGTCTTCCCATGTTTCCAAAGTGGATTTTCAGGTTACTACAAGGGAGAGGAGAAATCAACAAATAAAAACACTTCCTCTCCCTTCTGTTGGCAGGCCTTTTGGAATCCACCCCAAAGTTCTTCAGTAAAGCAAGATAGTACTTAATATACCAAGTAACATGGAGATAGCAACATAGAGTAACGTAAGTAACATAGCAGTTCGAAAGCATGTCAAAGTGCAAGTAGATAAATAGGTATCACTCCAGCTGGAAGGTAAATGGCGTTTCCGTGCGCTGGTCTGGTTTCACCAGAAGCGGCTTAGTCATGCTGGCCACATGACACGAAAAAAACTGTCTGTGGACAAACGCCGGCTCCCTCAGCCAGTAAAGCAAGATGAGCGCCGCAACCCCAGAGTTGTCTGTGACTGGACTTAATGGTCAGGGGTCCCTTTACCTTTTTAACATAGAGATTATCCGGTTGATATTGTGTGCTCAGAGAGAAAGCTCAGGGAAGTTTGCTTCTCTAATACAGTGGTACCCCGCAAGACGAATGCCTCGCTAGACGAAAAACTCGCAAAACGAAAGGGTTTTGCGAGTTTTTAGTTGACTCGCGAGACGAATTCGTCTATGCCTGTTTTTCGCAAGACGAATTCGTCTGGCGAGGTACCACTGTAAGCCGGCTTACCTTTTCGCTCCGGTCGGGAGGGGTGTTGTCCGCGTCCGCCATTTTGGATCGACTGTGCATGTCTGCGCATGTCCAGACATGCGCAGTCGATCCAAAATGGCAGACGCGGACAACATCCCTCCCGACCGCAGCGAAAAGGTAAGCCCTCCTGGAGCTGCGCGGCGCCGCGTTGCCGGTCGGGAGGGGGCCGTGGGATCGTGCCCGATGTCGGGCACGATCCCACGGCCCTCTCCCTCCTTCCCGGAGCCGCGCCGCTGCGTTTTAACACTGCAACGATCGTTGCAGTCTTAAAACGCGGCGGCGCTGAGCTCCGATGCCGGTCGGGAGGGGGCCGTGGGATCGTGCCCGATGGCGGGCATGATCCCACGGCCCCCTCCCTCCTTCCCGGAGCCACGCCGCTGCGTTTTAAGAAAGAGATAAACAAGGGCAGTGGGGGAATGCCCCACCACCTTAAACCTCGTTAATATTTTACTTTTAAAATAATCTGTTTTACTTTCATCCATCAGTTGTGAGAAGGAGGACATGTAGGGAAGAAGACAAGCTGTGCCACTGCTATCATGTTCTTTGACCCTTTGGTGGATAAGGGGTGGGAAGAGAACTTGCCTGAACTTTCTCTTTCTGTTTATAAACGAATTAGTAAATTATTAGGCAATTATCAAACAAATCACGAGCAGTAAAGAAGGGCTGAAACATGGTTTTGGAAAGTATAGTGTGTGTGTGTAGGGGGGAGCGTGGGGGTGACAAGCGGCAGCCCCTCCCGCCATTCCCACGCGCTGCCTCTCCCTCCGTCACCCTGGGAGCGGCAGCGCACGGCCCGACGACGGAGTGCGCCTGCGCGACATTTCGCGCAGGCGCACTCTGTCGTCGGGCCGCCGCTTCCACGGCCTCAGAGCTTAAAAGGCTTAAAAGGGGGCTCTTTGGCTTAAAAGGGGGCTGCGGAAGCGGTGGCGGCACTCCCGGAAATGCCCCGAGGCGTTTCCTTTGCCGCCCCGGGTACCGCGGAGCCTTCCTCCGCCACTGCTTCTTGTCCCTCAGTAAAGTTGTCTTTCTCTCAATGATGAAGAGACTCTGGAATGCGCACTACTGTAAATCAGATACAGCATGATGTGAAATGACTCTTTCTATCTTTAAATATAATTATGCAATTAGGAAAAGAAATATTTTTTTTAAAAAACCCTCTAATTCCTTTTAAAATATGACTGATGATAGTATTAAAACATATTAAAATGTATTTTGAATTTTGTATATGCATGGATTTTTTTTACTATCACTGTAGCTTTTAGATCTAGTGTGTAGGCATCAAAATATGTATTTGTAAGTACCTGGCTTTTGACAGACAGGTTTGTACATTTACAAATGTTTTATATCTTCTGTTTGTAGAGCAAGATAATCATATCTTTTGAGCTCAGTTTAGAAGGCAAGAATCCACAAAACCTGACACAGCAATGGCAGATATTAACCCTAACTCTTACTCTATCCAGTAGTTGTTGAATTCTGAGATGAGGTCGCAAGGGTATTAATTTAGTTTTAGCAAGATGTGGGAAATAGTGTATATATAAAGAATGAACAGCCAGCTTGAATCAGTGGAGCGACATTGGTTGCTAGAAAGGAAGTATTGGTGCAGTTCACATGTCATATTAAACCGGAGTTTGTTTTAAACCTTGCTTGCTTTGTTAACCAGGTCAGTTGAGTTAATCGGAAGAGTAAAACTAATTCGGGCATATTATGCCTAGATATTAGTGTCAGACAACTTAGCAGTCAAGAAAGGAGTAGGAGGAGCATATAAATATCAAAGTACAGGAGAACGGTATGGAGAAATATAAGGAAAGTTTGTTTATGTATATATGGCAACCCCCAAAATGCTGAAGGGCACACGACTATGACAACCATCTATTGATCAGAAGTACAGTATAGGCAAAGTATTATTACAATTACCAAGTATACATTTGAGCAAGGCTTATGAAAACAACCATAATAGTACAAGAATTATAATTGTGATTGTTGTAGAGTACTGTACCCTTGCATGTGATTTTTGTAGTGAAACATAAAAAGAACACTTTAATTAAAGGCAATTTGTATCAATATTTTCCCTTATTCTTTCCCTGTTCTCTTTGTTTCTTTCCTTTCCCACCCATTTCCACCGCCTCTGTCCCTGGCGTTGGTGCTGATACTTGACAAGTATGCAGTCGGTGGAACTGTGGAAACAGTTTTGCCCTGGAGGGCACAGGAGAGCAGGCCACCCTGCTTTAGGAAAGGCTGCTTTACAGCAGTGTGACTGGGTACTTAATGTGCTCACCTTTAACCAACTATGAATAATTGTTTGGGAAAGGTGCAGTTTCCTAGGACTTTAAAAGAAGCTCTCCCTCTTCCTTTTACACACTCACGCATTGTACCGCTGTTTTGTCTTAAGAAAATACCCACAGTAAGCTGATTTTTGCAAACAAAACCAAGCCTCTTCAGGTTTTTTAAAAGTATTTTTTATTAAAGATTTTCTTGATTTACAAAGGTAGTGCAATGTCTCTCTCATATTTTTTCCATGTAACATTTTTCCATGTAAGTTTCATTTGTTGAGACATTAGGAGGAAAAGGGGGAGAGAGGTGGGCGGGATGGGGAGATGGGTGGCGTGGGGTGACGATGTTTCTATTTTACTTAATATATGTAGGGTTTGGTGTTAGCATTGTTTGTGCAGGTTCTCTGTTGTTCCCAAGCCTCTTCAGTTTGCATGTTACGGAGCCAGGCACTGTAGCTTGAATGTGTGGTTTGCTTAGGTCATAAAGACGTAAAGGCTGCAGATTTTGGCTCTGAAACCTCTGGAAGAGAAGATGGAATATGCATGTGCCTCGCCTGCCTGGTGTTGGTATTGTGTTTTGCCTGCCATCCCAAAACAAAACAAAACAAAAACCCCAAACCAACCCCACCCCACTCAATAGTCCCATCTTTCCTTTCCCTCCCTAACACTGAAGGTAACTGGCTAGTTAACTGGCCATCAGTAGTTGTTTTTGTGTGCATGTGTGGTTTGTGACAATATGATTATTTGAAGAAGCTCAGTAGCCCCTATTGCTAATGAAACCCACTAGCAGAAAGGGTTTATTGTGTGCTAATGGATTTTCTTTCATGAGCCATTGGGCAACTTTTGCACAAGTAGCTGCTAATCACCAGCCATAAAGCTTGCTTCAAGACCTGCCAAAGAGGAAGTGCCTCTGCCAGCAACCTCCAGGGAGGTCATCTTCTTTGGGCATCCTGACTAGGCATCAGTTTTACTGCAGAAGATTGCTATATGATCTAGGAATGTGGGAGAGAGGGGGGGGGAGCCTGTGTGATGGGAGCCAAGAATGGTGCTCAATGGTGCCCACTACACAAAACCCCTGAGAATAATTCCTGGCCAGGAGCTCTCAGATGTACATGTTGTTATTAATGTAGAGTAGGCCCAATTTAGCTTTCCTTTCTAGATGCCCCCTTCCTTTAGTAGACCTGTTCAAGTGAGTGGTTAGGATGCTCACTGCACCAACAAAATGAGGAAGCCAGAAGCTTGTCAGAGGGATAAGAACGAGCTTGCAATGTGCTTGAGTTTGCAGGAATAAGACTAGTTGCCTTTCCAAAGCAACTGGTTTCTAATGCAGCATTTTATTGCATTTTAATATGGGTTGGGCACCATGGTATCTTATAGTCCATTAAATGCCATTTACTCCAGCAGAGGAAAAGACAGACAATGAGTGAGTGAGCAGGAAAGGGGTTTGAGTTCATTTCCACATAGCCAAGCGCTAAAAAGACCCGGCTATGTTTTATCAAGAACCTCTACTAGCCTTGGGCAGGGGGACATTTTGAACCTACTTTTAAGTCTGCTTAGTGGATAACTCTGTTTTGGCATTAATCAATATATAAATTAATATGCCAACAACAACATATTCAGGGCAACAGGTTGGGGAAGGTTGGTGCAGAGGAGCTGGTGTAGTATTAATTCTACTTGCTGTCTTGTTCATATGCTACCCAAGAGCTTTTGCTAGCTTGCACACTCATTTTCATTCTGGGCTGCACTTTGCTCCGGAGTGAGCCTGATGAACTGTTTAACCTAATTACCATCTGAGGGATTTATTTGACTCCCAACTGGGGAAGCCGGGAAAAGCTATAGCTTGATTTAACAGAGATATTTTCATTTCAACAGCTCTGAAGAATTCTGAATTCCACCATTTCCCAAAAGGCTTCCTCGTTAGGAAAAGGAAACTCTCTCTCATACTAACTGAGAGTCTTGCATAGATCTACCCCTTGAGGTGTGCAGTCATGCTGTTTGAAAGTTTTACATGTGTTTCTGTAGGCGAACATTTATTTTGACCGATGTTAACGCGGTCTAAGGAACAGTTATTATAAGTATAATAATACTTATTATTATTATTATTATCATCAACATTTCCCAAGGATTTTCTAAAAATGTTTTTCAGAGTTTCTTTTTCTTTCTGCACATATAAACATTGATAGGCTAGATTTCAGCCCTTTAAAGTTTGGGATCTAAAAGCTAACCCAGAGTACTTCTGGCAGTGCTGTTTATAATCATTTGGAACTTTAAAAAGCAAAAAGAAACTAGCTGGTGGTTTTCATTCACCTTCCAATGCTGTAACTGGGTTGAAGAGCATTCCCCCCCCCCCAACTAAGAAAGTAACCACACCAGGGTCACCAAAAGAATTGTTCGGCTTCCAGAAACAGAATATCCATCTTCTCTCCCCCCCCCCCCCACTGCATGTGCTTATGATTTCCATTTAGCTTGAAAATAACTGTCAATAGAGTTGTTCCAGTCACTTGCATTTATCTCGATAAAGGAATATGCTATGGCTGAGCCGACAAACAATGGTGTATCTTTAGAACGCAGGAAAAATCCCGATGAATGAGACCGAAGGTCCTTCTAGTTAAGCATATGTTTTAATATGTTTAACCAGGTATTTATGGGAATGTGAGAGCAATAGCTCTCTCCTCTTGTTATTCTCCAGCAAGTGACATTTCGAGATAGGCTGCTTCTGATCCTGAAGGTAGCATACAGCCATAATGGCAAGCACCCCTTGACAGCTTTATCCTCCATGACTTTGTCTAATCTCCTTTCAAATATCATAGCCATCTAAGTTGATGACCATCATTTCAGCTTGTAGTGGCAAATTCCAGTTAGCTTGTGTGCTGTGCGAAGGAAGTATCCTTTTTGTCTGTCCTGATTCTCCTACCCTTCAGCTTTATTGGGTCCGCAGGATTCTAGTTTTCTGAGAGAAAGAGAACACCCCTCTCTCTGCTTCTGTTCTTCACAGAATGTGTACCTTATACACTTCATCAACCGTCTCCCTTCCAAAACCTCAAACTTTGCAAACTTTCCTCATAGGGGAATTGTTCCAGACCCTTTATGATTTGCGTCACCCTTTCCCAGCTCTACAATATCACGTTTGAGGTGTTAAGATTGATAGGATGCTTCACAGCAAAAAGCCATTGAAGCAGTCTAAAAGATATAAGCAGAATAAAAAGCTAGCTCTAACAGTAATAAAGCCAATAGAACCAACTCTAAAACCACACATCCAAGTTCCAGAAGTGAGAACGGTACATGGTATTCCAAGTGTGGTTACACCACTGATCTCTATAAAGGCTTTTCTTCAGTCCCTTTCCTAATGATCCCCAGCATGCAATTTGTGAAAAGAAAAAGAAGAAAAAATCCATAGAGGATTTTCCAGCCTTTGCACTGAGTTGTGCATAGTGTGGGAGGAGTTCAATATTTCGCTACTATGATTGCTCCTTCAGTGTAAGCATTTCTGGACAATCTCCTTCTCCTGTAGGGGGGTTCTCCTGACCTTCCCAGAGCTAATGGAGAGGGTGCAGTGGAGCAGAAGGAAAGAATGCCCCCTTACGCTTGTGAGACTTATGCTAGCACAACTGTTTAGTTAAATCTGGAGCTGTATCTGGAAGGACAGACTGGCGCACAAAGTGAATCAGCCTTCTGCATAGGGAGCATAGCACATCACCATGTACCATGTGTGGGTGAGTGGGTAGGTAGATAATACACATGAAGATCTATTCTGCCTGTCTACGTGGCATTGTATTGACCGTGTGCAGTAGGGTAACATGTGAGTTTCCAGGTGTGGAGGGCAAAGCACTTTGGTTTTCCGTATAAGGCATGGGGAGTTTCAGTGCAGGCATTACGTCACTGGAAATGGAGTAAGAGTTGTGTGAGAAGATATGAGAAGGAGGCCAGGAAAACTCAGCAGTTCCCATTTCAGCAGTTGGGAAATGAGTGAGCTTTTTGGAGAAGGAGAAACCAAAACGTGTTTGTTTTTTTTTGTTTTTTTTAAACCAAAGGCATGAGCTCTTTTCTTTGGAGTTCCCCTATTTATTTTAATGACCATTTTGTGGCTGTGAATGAGTCATACTGTGGTGTGGAGAAATGACTGACCATGTGTCAGCTGCACGTTATCTTAAGGCTCTGGTTAATTCTTGTTTTGTTGTGGTCCGATTTAGCAACTCTGCAAATGGGATTCTCTTGTTAATGGACCTTAATCAGAAGAGTATTACTAGATATTACGAGGCTTTTAAAGCAGCATGGGGCTTTGCTGAAATCCTCAGTGCAAAGCATGAGATAACTTGTGCTTCCCCCACCTCCTCTCCCTGCTCCTGTTTGTGATTGGAACTCTCTGAAGAGCTACTGCCCCAGTGATGGAGGGGGATGGCTTTAGAGCGTGGCTAGGCAACCTAAGGTCCAGGGGCCGGATCTGGCCCAATCGCCTTCTAAATCCGGCCTGTGGACGGTCCGGGAATCAGCATGTTTTTACATGAGTAGAATGTGTCCTTTTATTTAAAATGCATCTCTGGGTTATTTGTGGGGCATAGGAATTCATTCATTTCTCCCCCACCCCCCCCAAAAATATATAGTCCGGCCCACCACATGGTCTGAGGAACAGTGGACTAGCCCCCTGCTGAAAAAGTTTGATAGTCTCTGAGGCTCTGTACATGATAGGATGGCATAGCATAGTGGCTAAGAGGCTGAGCTATCAATCAGGAAATCACCTGGAAAGCCCCCAAATTTCAATTTATAGCTGCAGTTCATTGACACTAGCAGCCTGGTGCAAGGTAACTTCCATGTCATCCTTTTTTCTTTTTCTTTTTTTAAAGGTAACATTCTCAATATACCATAGCTTGGTTTTTTTTTAAGAGAACCACTTCGTTGTGTGTGTGTGTGTGTGTGTGTGTGTTTTAAACAAACCTGTCCATTGCATTTAAATAAAAAAATAAAAAAGTTAGGCTAAGTGCCACCGAATGGGTAATTTTAAATTTGTATTTTGCTCTGTTTCACTGCATTTTTTTTTAACCAACAGATATAACTAAAGTAAGGACTTCCTGTGAATATATAACACTGCACAGCTCTTTCTCCAAGCTGATAGTCTAAAGATTCCTCATTTCTCACTGGTAGCAATATTTACCAGCTTAGAAACTTATCACAGGAAATTACGTCTGACGAAGCATGCCAACTCATTTTTAAATGCTAACCAACACCAGTATTTTAATCAACAATGAACAACAACAACAACAAAAAACCCATAGTTTTTATTGGGTTTGGGCTCTGAACACTGTTCTGATCAGTTGATCTTGTCTTGTTGCTACTGTACTCTCAACAGAAGGGCAGACTATTAAATCTGTTTTGTTTTAATTGCCTTTGGTCAAAGTGCAGGCTTAAGAATTGGCTCTATGTCAAATGCAAAGTGTTTAATTAATTAAAGAGGAAAAGGGTTCTGTTAGTCAAGTGGCACATAACCACTTCTCCACCCTAGTCATGCCATTGCATACCGGTAATTAAAGGACATGGATCAGCATATTGTTTGTTGCATTGCAAATTGGGTGCCACACTCCATTCAAATTTCAATTTCCATGTATGGATCTCTTAGCCAAGCTAAAAGCCCTTTAGTTTGATAGTGGGAAAGATGTATTACCCAGAGTGGTTTCTATCTCTTGATCTTGCTGAGCACGACCAAGACACAAATTGGCTTTATAGGTGATTACTGTTGAGGATGATATAGTCCTGTCTGAAGATGTAAATATGCCACAGTCTATGACCTATTATAGCCTTCTAGTTTCATTATTTTAACACACAAATGAGAAGGGTTTTCAGAGGACACTCTGCTTTTTTATTTGGTTTTTACTCATTTATGTAAAAAATAAATAGTAATATGTATACTTACATGGGCCAAATCAGCCTGAGTAAGCTGATCTGAGGCTGATTTCAGCATTGCAGAAGTACAGCATATGTTGATGTCAGTTTTGGCCCAAGGTGTCAGATGCTGGTTGGGAACATGAGGCCCTGTGCAATACACACTTCAGCATTGTGTAATCAAAGGGTAAAATCAGTAGTAAAAAGAGTACAGAAAGAGCAGTCTGTACTGGAGCAGGACGGTGTGGTTAGCAAGATGACAGGACACCTACAAGGTGCCATATTAGATTAAGCACTTTGGATGATTACTTTTCTCTTTGCAAACTAGCACATGCCAGAATTCATTAATGAAAAGCTAGGCAGCAAGAGCAGACTGAGAGAAAACAGGACCTACCCATTTCAATAGAATATACAGTAAATAGCTGGATCTGTGCCTTTGGTACTGAACATATGGTATGGGCCATTTCTTTTCCTTCCTTCCTTCCTTCCTTTTTTTTTTTTTGCAAAAGAGTTTATGGCACTGAATTTATTCTTCATCTGTTTTGTGTGTGTGTGTGTGTGTGTGTGTGTATGTGTGTATGTGTGTAGGTTATATATATATATATATATATATATATATATATATATGAGACAAAATTAGCTTACCTAATATTGTGCTTGCACTTGGCAGCCTTTTTTGTTGTTGGATTAATTTACAAATGAATTTATGAAGTAGAAAACTTAGAAAATCATTGGGGTATTTTTCATGGAAAAATACCTACCACACATTGCTGCCAAGGAGGTGGAAAATAACAAGGGAGGTACAGTGGCGGAGGAAACCTCTCCGGCACCTGGGGCGCCCATGTGGCATCCCGTATGAAGTGCGCATGTGCGACACCCCGTACAGACACCGCGTGAGCGGCGTCCATACTGACTGTGCGTGCCCTCGGCCGCTCTGCAGCTGGGGGGAGGCAGGGGCTATCTTGTCACCCCCCCCGAGTGTCACCCGGGGTGGCTCGCCCCCTCTGCCCCCCACTTCGTATGCCCCTGGGGAGGTATTGGTCATTGGTTAACACATTGATGAGAGAATGCTTCAGAGACTTTTAAATGAGGCATTCCTCATAGGTGGTCCTGAAGCTCTGTACTTTGACAGCATAACCTCTGTTCAGAAATAGTACCTCTTTGGAGCAGATCCACTGACAGTACAGGTGAAACTCGAAAAATTAGAATATCGTGCAACAGTTCATTTATGTAAGCAATTGTTTTCATTAGCTACTGGAGTTTAATATATGAGATAGACTCATGACATGCAAAGCGAGATATGTCAAGCCTTTATTTGTTATAATTGTGATGATTTTGGCGTTCAGCTGATGAAAACCCCAAAGTTGAGATTGTTAATTTGGGGTTCTCATCAGCTGTACGCCATAATCATCACAATTATAACAAATAAAGGCTTGACATATCTCACTTTGAATGTCATGAGTCTATCTCATATATTAGTTTCACCCTTTAAGTTGAATTACTGAAAGAAACGAACCTTTCCACGATATTCTAATTTTTCGAGTTTCGCCTGTATTTAGCACAGAGAGTGAATTACTCCAGCATGTCAAGTTTTCCTTACCCTGAATTCTTTGGTTGTGATACAAAGGATCTCCATATGTCAGAGATGATGATTTATAATAACATTCTCTGGGCAAAAAGGGGAAATTATTTTAGAGTACCGATTGATGACATGTTTGCAGAATATGTCTGCATTTAGAAATTTTAGCCGCCTAGTGATACTGTGTTACGTTTTGCTATGTTGTAGCCTTAAATCCATCCTGGGGATTATCATTCATGCTTCTGAGGTGTCAGCAGTAAAAGTGGGTCACAGAAGATTTATATGTGCTTATTTAAGTTCATGTTGCTTCTATCCATTAGAGGCCCTAAAAGTGCACGCTACAGCCACCCTTTGATATTTAAAATAGGACAAGCAAAATGTAAGAATTTTCACTGCAATATGAATTAATTGCACATACAGGGCATTGCTTCTAAACGCCTTTACTCAAAGAGTTGGAGTGTTGAGAGTGAAAAACTGAGAGCCATGGTTTGGAAATAAATGGATTTTTCTGCTGCAACAAACATCAGAGGCTGTGACTAGGCCCCGTGTTTCCAGAAGGGCCCATCAGGGCTCATGCAATAATCATTAATTATTGCTATTTTAACCTTCTCCCCATCTGCTGCTCTGAAGGAATGCCCAGAGTGAAATGTCCACAGCACCTGCTACCTTTATTACCCCAGAATGCCTCTGAACCCAATATATACTACTTTGGTGCTCATAGGCCTTCTGGAGTAATAAAAATGGCAACTTGCAGTAGCCTTTACGCTATATCGAACATTGATGGAAGACATTCCTATCACTGCCCTCAGCCGCGGGGCCTGGTCAGCCCACAGGGGATGGGGGCAGGCAGTGAGCAGCAGTGGATATGAGCTGCAGCACAAACTTGAAATACAAAGTGGATTGGCTATAGAAGCCTTTGCTACAGCATTTTCATTTCTTGGGTGGTGATAACCCAAGGCCCAGAAATAAGCCTACCAAAAGGCCCCAACAAACTCGGGGCTGATCCTGATTCTAACATTAAAAATACTACCACCTGACCCAGTAGGAAGGACAATGATTTTTCTTGCATGGCTCAGTCACTAATTCCTTCCTTACGAGCGTCCTAGTTCAGCAAGCTAAAGCTTGCTTTTTTCCAGCATAACAGCAGTCCTATAGTACTGATACGTGGAAAGCAGAGGTGGAAAAACCTACCGTGCACATCCTATGCTGCCTTAACAAATAAGCATTTGAGCAATGGTTGTATGACCCCCACAGAGAGACAGTTTTCTGAAATATGCATGGATTCCCCCACCCACACACCCACTTTTGCATTCTGCGTGCCTGAATGGGTTATATTTCGTTGCAGGCAGCAGTTTGTGTGCTATCGTTGAAAAGAAGCGCATGTAACAAGTCAGCATTTTAGCAAGTCTGTTAGGTACTCTTGAGGCTATTTCTCAGCTTGAAAGTAGCTCTTCATTTATGTTTAATGCTGAATTTCCTGGCAGTATTTTCGTTTGGGGTGGTGGGGAGGGGGAAGCTTGACATCTGTACTGTTCCTTTTGAAAGTTCTGATAGGGAATACAGTAGATGACAACGCCAAGCAATAAATTAAAAAGAACCTTTCAAGTGAAGGGTATACACACCAGTAACTGTAGGTCATTAGCACAAGGTTTGGCATTTTAACTTTGGCATTCTTTACTTCAAAGGAAAGAAGATACACGTGCAAGTGATTTTGTGGAAATCAAAATGGGAAGAGGTCTTACTTTAGTAGTAAGAACCAGAGTAGATGTGATGATAAATGTATCGTTGGAAGTATTCTCCTCCTCCTCCTCCTCCTCCTCCTCCTCCTCCTCCTCCTTCCTTCTCCTCTAAATAGCTGTCATTTGGGTGGATGGGGGGGGGGACAACAACCATGACAACAACAATCACATCAGGACCATGGACAAGTTTAGCCCTTTCCTCTTGTGCTGTGATCCCAACAAAAACGTCACACTGTTCAGGTGGAAAACTCTTGTTGGCCATAGGTTGGGAATTTTCATCAGGATCACAGCACAAGAAGGGTTAAAAAATTCCTACACCCTGCAGTCCGTATCTTGTCCCCCCCCCCCAACTGAACTATTAATGTTTTGGGTTTCTTTTTTAGTTTATAAGGAACAACTTCCTGTAATGCCCCAATGCCCCATCTGAATTGGCCTTAAAAGAAGATGCTATACATGCAGATGATACCCCAGGTTTGATCTCTGTCTAGTATACTTGGTTAAAAAGGTAGAAGGGCTAGGGTGGGCTTCCTGAAATTTTGGAAGGCCATAGCCATCACCACGCTTGGTGCACTGATGGTCTGGCTTGGCATAAGACGGCTGCCTATATAAACTCAGTTATTTTCAAGCAATGAAGAAAAATACTCTGTAAGAGGAGTCCATTAATGTGCCTTTTGAATGAACTTCCAACAACAGCAGCAGCGGAGGGCTGGGTGTTTAGTTAGAGCTGTGCCAGAGCTGGCTTGATGATAATTCTGCATTCTTTCACTCTCACATCCTGAAATGTGGAATAAAACTTACGGTCCAAAGTGGCATTAAGAAGTGATGGTGTCATTTGTTGGGCAACGCGGATGTGGTGTGAATTGATTTTCCTTGATAAAACGCCTTCCCACCAAAGTGTGCAAGGGAACAGCAGAATTTTTGAAGGATTACCAGTAAGTGCTTTGCAGTAATTTTCCTAACCCGAGGGTTTGGTGAAATTAATTAATCTTTAACTAAAGAAGAACTAAATTTCAGAAGATAAAAATAATAAACAGGCACTTTTTTATCCAGCTCATTAGTGGAAAACAAGGTAGAGATAAGTAGTTTGATTGTTGTGAACCCAAACATGGAAGTTTTGCCAAAAACCATAAACTTTTTGAAATGTAGGATGGTGTCTGAAATCCTTCTGTTTCTGAATGTCATGACATATGTGTGACCAAGTTCCAATTCAAAGCTTCCAGATTTGTTTATTTGCTAAATGAGCTTCATTGCCTGCCCAACATTCAATCTCCAGCTTGCTGTGTGTTTACCAGAACAATGGGAAATGGAGCTGAAAATTTTTCTTGTTCCATGTACATAAGAAACTTTCTAAACATTGTAATACTCCTACTTCTACTCCTACTAATAATAAATATTTCCTACCCACCTCACCATAGGGTCCCAGGGTGGACCAAGCTAAAGGGGAGAATCTTTTAACAGATGATGAAAGCTATACATTGCAGGTGCCAGAAGGGAAGTGAATTTCACAGCTTCTGCACCCATTCAGACAGAAGCTGTAGCGTAGCCTAATTTCACCTGTAAATAACAATAATAAAAGAAACCCCATATCCTTTCAGCTGTGGTATGAAATTGAATTAGTTTACATACTGGCTATTTCTCTGAAAGATGTCATAAAAGGTAATTGAGTTGTAGGATTAGATGAAGCAGATGATGAGAGGGAATCTAGGTACACTACTGAGCTGATGAAACCATGGCAATGTTTATACGCAGTTCAGGGAAATTCATACCTTGTTGGCACAGCAAATGCTGCCTGGCTGCAGTAATTCAGAGGTGTAAGTGCTTGCATCTTTACTCCACTTCTCTTCTGATGAAATCAGCAGAATGGTGGCATTCAGAAGAGGAGACCATGTTGACTGTTTTGTTTAAGAAGAGCTTGGGGAATAGAGCAATTCAGCTAAAGGCTAAACGAACCAAGCAATAACACAACACTTCTACACAGTAGGCATTTTCATGTTCATTCCCTCCACAAAAGCCAGATGTGTGCAGTTAAAACTTACTGCCTGGCTAGCATGCACTGCTCATTTTTCTAGGGAGACCACCTTAGTTACTGTGAATAGAGGTTTTTGTGCTAGGATCTTTGCGCTGTTCCCAATGACTCATTCCATAGTGGAAAGTGGAATTGAATCTTTAATGGAAAATGTTAGGGCTGAGTTGGATATTTTGTCAGATTCTGCTTTCATCTCAAAAGGTTGCCCTTTGGGAAAAGTGGAAATTTTTGTCAGTGCCCCCTTTCCCTATGTGAAAAATGGAAGCAGCTTCCTGCCCTTGGAGATGTGAAGTTTCTTGTGAAACCCTAAAGCAGGGTTGAGGAGGCTTTTTTCACCACATTCCCTTCCAGATAAGCTTCCGGGGGCCACATGGAAGTGGTGGGTGAAGCCAGAGCCAACTGTGGGAGGAGCTATGAAAGTAAATTTTTAGCTTTGTACAGTAGGCTAGTTTCTACATACACTCATGCACACCTCTCCTTGCCCCAGACAAGCAATAGACACTATCAAAGTTCAAAGGCACCTTCCACCCAGACAAAAACATTCAGGAGGCAAAGCAGGGTTGTATGTGTCCTGGAGAGAGTATGTGGCCTGGGGAGGGTTGTGAGGGCTACATAGAGAGACGTGAGTGGCACATTGGATGATCCCCCTCCCCAGGCCCGAGGTTCACTCCCTTTGGACTGCATGCAGAGTTAGCTGTGTAGAATCTTCAGCCTTGGCTGCTCAGCCACCAGCCATGAAGCTTTTCAAGGGGAAGACACTGTTCAATCCCTGGCCAGGTCACTCATGGACAATCCCCACCCATAATGGGCTCAACAAGCGATGGGAGCAGGAAGTTCCTGGCCATCAATATCAATAGAGTTTCTTTTCAAATAAGCATGTTGGAAGATGACATGGCAGGCTCACCAGATCTTAATTTTACACAAAACTCTTCTTAGTTAGGTGCCAGAAAACCATACAAATGCCCTGCTTCATGATCATCTGTTTACAAAGCCCTTGCAATAGTAGCACAGGGGTTTGGAGCAGATGAAGGACATTTGTATGCGTTTTATCAGTTTGAGTTGCCAGCCAGACCAGACTGTGCTATTGCAGTAAGAATCCTAGGAGGCTCAGTCGCAGCTGACACGCGTCCTAGTTCTGTTGGACAAGGCGCTTATACCTCAGCTTCTCGTGGATTCTTCTTGTGATGCTTATGCTTTATGCATGAACGATATGCCACATGTGCTGTGCATTAGGCAGATCGATGTTTTCATTGCAAACCCATCAGAGTGTAGGACTCTGCCTGCAAAAAATAAAGTAAAAAATTATTATGTCTTGGAATACATGCCATGGGGAATTACATTTTTTGAAATTATATGTGCACACCCAATTTTCAGATTTCTCATTCCTTTCTGTAACAGCAAGAGTTCTGCAGTTAGTTCTGATGAATAGTTTCTTGTGCTTTGTGTGTGTGTTTTTAGTGTACAGCAAGGGTCTACAAGCTGTGTCCCAATGTTGAATTCAAGGGAAAGGTGAAATCTCCAAAGCTCTTGTTGAATATACACTGCCATCTGAAGCAGGGTGGGTTGGCATGTTGTTTTCAACTGTGGTGATCCCCCACTCCATCCCAGGGAGGCCTTCCAGGTTGCCTCATTGCTCCCTACCTTGCTAGATGTGGATAATTTTCATGCCTGCCTGCAGGTCTAGCAACAGTGTTCCACTGTGCCATGGAGACATTACAATACCATGGTGGAGTGTGATTCATAGCTGCATGTGTGTGGTACCTAAATATTAGGGTTATTATAGGGTGAAGCTCTACCTGTTAAATAGCAACTATAAACATCCAATATTGGAAAATAATTTTTGGATCCCTCGCTCCTACTTGCATTTGCTAGGGGGGAAAAAACAACAACAGTCCATGCTTTTCACAGGTCTCAGGCAAAGCCCAATGACAGAAATTTGCATATGTAAACATCCTGGCCCATCGCAATAATGTCCCATAGTGAATTTTTCACCCCTTAAAGGACAGTATGAAAAATACTAGCTGCTTGATTCTAGTTTAATAAAGCATAAAGATGATTACTTTCTTCTCTCCCTCCCTCTTTTGTTTGTTGATAAGGTAATTATTTTGCGACTGTCTGGACCCTATGTTTGTAACCCTTCAACCGTGCTGCAATTACAGGAACAAAATATAAAATTAATGCAGTTCAGCAATTTAATCTCACGGTAATTATAGGCTTATGTGATCTGTGATTTGGAAATTGAACTGAATTTATTGTTCTTGGATTTGGATGGTTATTTAACTCTTCTGTGTTCCCCCCGCAAGGTCATAGTTAATGTAAATGTGCATATTTTGATCAACTGGATGTTTCTATGTCAGCTGTACACCAACAGTTTAGAATGGTGATTAATGATGGATGCACCTTTTCTGACAGTTTCGTAGAATTCCTTCATGTGATTCTTGTTTGCATAATGAAATGGTGATCAACCTAATTCACACTGCAGTTCAATCTGTAGTCAAGGGTTTGTGTGTCAGGATAACTCTCTTGCATCACACTCAGCATGTCGTCCCCAAGTCACTACACTGACTGGGAACAGCTGTTCAGCTTGTCAAAAAACGAGATCAGCTCTACCTGGACATTCCAAGGATTGAGTCTGGGAACTTCTGCATGCAAAAGAGATTCTCAGTGATTGATCCAGCACCACCAACAGATCTTCATCTGAGGATGAATATTTATTTCCAGGAGTTGTAGAGTTGTAGCTTTGTAACATGCTTTACAAAGCTTATTTATTCTCAGGGACATGGGAGAGCAAGTGGAGATCATTTTCAACATCAAAGCAGACTAAAAACGCAGGTTGGATTCCTGCTAGTTCCTCATCCTAGATGTTTTTAAGGGTCTCTGATCAGGAATCTTCATCCGGGGTTTGGCTTTTTTATTTTTTTAAAGCAATAGCAATGTAAGCACTCAAAAGGAAGTGAAGCTTTCCTTATAAAACTTTGTTACTGTGGACAACAGAGATGGGCTCATTTCATTAAAAAAAAAAACTCATTATTTTGGTTTCCAAGTTGTGCATGGAAGTTTCCATACATGATGAAGTCGATAATTTTCAGGTTTCTCTAGTGGCACATGCAGAAACAGAGATGCCTTCAGGCCGGAATGCTGTGTTTTGTTTGGTCATGTTTTCTTTTTTGTTTCAGTTTCGGCAATTTCAGATCACATAGAGTTTCGTGTTTGGAGCTCTTTGGACTGTTGTTGTAGGAACCTGAATTGTACTTTCTTTTACCCTGTGGATTCCAATCGAAGAGGCTGCTTTCAAGCTATTAGCCCAAGCAAGCCTCTCTTCGAGTGTTTTTTTTTTTTTAAAGTTCTGTTTAGGCTGTTATTTGGCAGCTACGTTGCGTGGAAAATATTTCTGCCCTTTACATGATGATGTTGTTTTTAATTACTAGTAGCAATGGAGGTAGGGTCGGGATAGAGAGATGCACAAATAGCTAGCAAGCACTGGAATGTTCTGCATAGTAATACCCATCAGAGGAGGTCACCACAGATGCAGTGCTGTCTCAGCCTAACCACAGTTAACCGTCAGAATTCTTTGGGAAAGTGTGGTCCTTTTCTGTTTTCCTCACTGATGTAAGTAGAGCCCTGCTGGATCTGACTAAAGGCTTATCTAGTCCAGTATCCTATTCTCACACTGGCCAAAAATATGCCCACAGGAACAGAGCACAGTAGCTGTCTCATGTTCTTCAGCAGCTGGTATTGAGAGCCGTGCTTCTTCTGATACTCAAAAGTATCATGACTAGTAGCCACTGTTAGTCTTAACCTCCATGAACTTTCCTAAATCCCCTTCCAAGCACTCAAATGGACAGGCACTGCTACACCTTGTGGCAACTAGTTTCACAATGTATACCTATGTGCTGTGTGAAGAAGGACTTCCTTTAGTTTGTCCAACATTCAACTTCATTTGCTGTTCCAGTGTGGTGTAGTGGTTAAGAGCAGTAGACTCGTAATCTGGTGAACCGGGTTCGCATCTCCGCTCCTCCACATGCAGCTGCTGGGTGACCTTGGGCTAGTCACACTTCTTTGAAGTCTCTCAACCTCACTCACCTCACAGAGTGTTTCTTGTGGGGGAGGAAGGGAAAGGAGAATGTTAGCTGCTTTGAGACTCCTTAGGGTAGTGATAAAGCGGGATATCAAATCCAAACTCTTCTTCTTCCCATTTGTAGTATTGTGAGGGAGAAAAACATCCACAGCACACATAATAGACTTCTCTCATGTCTCCTCCTACTCCTCTTTCCTCTAAACTAAAAAAAAAAAAGCAGCCCCCAAATGTTGTAACCATTCCTCATAGGGGAGTTTCTCTATCTCCTTGGCCAGTTTGGTTGCCCCTTTCTGAACCTTTCCCTATCCTTTTTTTGCGGTGAGGCAACTGAACAGTACACAGTATTCCCGATGCGCTCACAACATAGATTTGTATGAAGGGCAATAATGATACCGTCAGTTTACTTTTCAAGTCATTTTCAATTACGGTTAAGCAGTTCTGGAACATCATTTGTTAACTGTGGCGTGACACAATGGTTTGAAGTAGGCTTTAGATCCTGGACCCAAGGGCAACTCTGTCGATCTTATCCACATTTAACACTAGATGCCACGGAACTGCTGAATCATAGTTGAGTAGGAGAATCATCCTGCATGGATAAAAGGGAAGGAGTGGCAGGGCAGAAAAGCATGTTGGTTCCTGGGTTTATTAGTGGTGATTAAGAGGGAGCAAGCATAATGCCAGTACAGCGCTTTTGCATAATAGGGAAGAACTGCTGATAAAATAGTGGGCCTTTTGAAAAATGGTCTTCAGTCTACTTTTTAAAGTACAAATAAATTTCAGACACACACAGCAGCCAAATGTTCCCGTTTATGACTTCTGGTGTGGTCACTGAATGAGCTAGTTCTTTGGAGAGACAAAAGTTACACCCTGACAGAAGTTCTTGGCTTTTGAATGAACTGTTCTCTATCTCCTTTAGCATGAAGATGGTTTTCAGCAGCTACTTTTGCTCTCAGTTTCTTCTTCTTCTTCTTCTTCTTCTTCTTCTTCTTCTTCTTCTTCTTCTTCTTCTAGCAAACTGATAAGCTGACAGTAAGGACAATTTGCACTGTATGTTCTATAAACACGTTATGCCAATAAATGTGCTTTAAAAATTCAGAAGTGTTGTTTGGAGAATTGTCTGATCATTTTGTTACTGAACTATTACTTTCCAAATAATAACAACAACAACAAAATCACAAGAACTGCCAAAGCAGAACATTATTTAAAAAACCCAGACATTACTTTGTACCAATGTGTGTCAGCAGCACAGCTATGCGAAAAGGTTTACAAATGCTTGAATTGAACAGGCAGGCACTACAGTAAATACGCCACAAAACAATACAGAATTGTGTTAGATGCAGAATGAAAAGTAATCAGAAATGCATCAGTGTTTCCACCCCCCCCACTTTCCTGCGAAACGTATGTGGAACAATGCCGTCTTCTTCTGCAGCTGCCCACAATATGCATTCCAAAACCTTGTTATCATAGTGGTATTTCGCATGGTGATCTTTATCTTTTTATTTTAAAAAATATTTTTGATCCCACCCCTCTTATAAAACAAACCTTTCCAGTTTTCTTAGATCCTGGGAATTGAAGTAGGGGGAATGCTTTAAAAGGGTTTAAATGCTTTGAGAGAACTCAGAATCATTTCACACCAGTGTCCCGTCCCCCCAGATGCAGAGAAGAGTGTCTCTTTCAGCATTGTGTAATATGTGTGTGGTAGCACTTGGGCTTTTCAGCCATGCATGTATTGTTTAGGAAGCTGCTCTGTGGATCATGTTGCTGATTTGGAGATTAAATTCCACTTGTTTTTTGGGAAAGCATTGTGCAAGGCCTATTAGTGTGCCTATTCATTTGTGTGAATTCTGCAACCACAGGGGTAAGGTAAATTTGCGTGGGTCTTTCCCACCTAATCAACACACTGGGAAATACCTATGTATTACTCTTTTCTCAGATACGCACACACACAGCAGCCAGAGTTAACAGTGTGCATATGAATGGGACCTATGTGGCAGAAAATATATCTTTCAGCTAGCTTGTCCACTCATACAAATGTTCTAATTGTGGAAACCCTGGTAATTGTCTGAGAATCCCGAGGTTTCATAGAATCATTGTGTGAACACCACTTCTTTAGTGTTGTTAATATTTATTTCATTTATATCACCCTCCTTTCTTCTTTCATGAAAATCAAGATGGCCTACACCAGGTGGACTCCCATCCCAGACGCTGGCCAGAACGGCTTAGCTTCAGTAAGGTGGCTACATCATGTGATTTCAGATCATGCCCTGGGACCATGTAACACACAATCTAGCCTTACTTTCTGTTTAAGTCACACTTTGCATTATAAGAGAGGAATAGTAAATACTCTTTTCAGTGCAGCTGTTTGTGAACAGAACATTGGGTGTGAACCGCTGGTTAAAAGCTATTATGAGATCAGAAGAACTAATCAGAAACCCTCAGTGATAGTTCATCTGTAATAGTGAAACAGATTTGATTGCCTGAGATACTTTATCTCACTCTGTCTGATCTTCTCTAAATAACTCATTAAGTTTTATATTTTGTGGCTTTCCTTTATTGGGATGAAAGTGTATTTGCTTGGAGTTAGCCTTCCAGCATAAGTGATTCAACACCTAAATAATAATAACAATAATAAAAAATACTCCACCTAGTTGAGCTTTGAAGCTTTTAGAGCATCTCTCTTATAAGCGGTGAATTAATGAGGCTCCAGCATTTCCTATATCTCCAGCCTCTTGGGCTGAATACTGACTTTCAAACGAATTAAGCAGCTGTGGGGTAAAAGTAATTGGCATCTGCTGCTAAAAATGTTCCAGACATTTGAATGCATGAAACCTTGGCGAAGAACGTGTCAAAAAGGATCCTCTCTACCCAGCTAGAGCAAATTAATATATTCATGCATGAAGCATGTTTGAAGTTGTATCTGCACCTTTTTGCTTGCAACAGATCAACAAATGTTGGTTGCTCAAAAGGGAGTTTATGTAGACACCTGGCCCAGCATGCTGCTGACACCTGAGGGTGGGGTGAGGATGATGCCATGTAGGATGCTGGAGTGACAATGCCAGCAATGCTGTCTTACTGACCCATTCTCCTTGTTCACTTCAACATGTTCAGACCCTCCAAGTGTCCCTATTTTCCAGGGAAGTCCCTCATTTAGAGAAGCTGTCCCAGTTTCTGATTTAATCCCGGATGTCCCGCTTTTCCTTAGGACGGCCCTATTTTCATTGGAGAAATGTTGGAGGGCATGGAATTATTTGACCCCCGAGCTGTCTGAAGGCAGTCCTGCATAGGGAAGGTTTTTTAAAAAAATGTTTTAACATTTCCTTATGTTTAAATAAGTTGGAAGTTGCCCAGAGTAGCTGGGCAACCCAGTAAGATGTGTTGGGTATAAATAGTAAAATTATCATTATGGAATGGGATGAAATGTTGGAGGGTATGCATGTGGCAAATGGCTGAACAGGGCTGAAGTTCATGCAGGAATAGTCTTCACTGTCTCTGCCCTTGTTATTATCTCTTCTGTTGAAATCTGTAGAGAAAACTCTATAGACACCCTTTTGGCATCTAAAATGAAATTTGAAATGAAACAAAGCAAAAGGAACACGAACACACACACACACACTTTCTGTGCCTCAAGAGGAAAGTTCATGTTACTGATGAGGAAGGGAACAAAAAATGTCAACATCCACTTAACCGATGGCATGAGCTGACTTTGGAGTTTCAGCATCATAGCAAACATCTTGGGAATTCCCACTGCGGTAAACTTCCATTTCCTCCTTCTGCCCACAACGTTCAAAATCTATTACTGTAAAGCCTAACTTACCTTGACTTGCCTAATCTTGAACCTTATTCAGGATTTGCAATGTGACCCATTCTGTTGCCTTTATAGTCTTTGGACAAATTCCATATGCCTCGAGATAGCAGGATGGGGTGGAAAGGTTTGTAGCTGACTGTTGTGCTGGAAAAAACTATATAGAGTAAAACGTGTTTCTTAAGAAATCTGTGGAAACCTATTTTGGCTTTTAAAAGAATGATTAGGTTGGACTTGTTCTCATATCATACACTTCATACTTTTGTGAGATGTTTTATAGTTCCGTTTCTTTCCCTTCACATTTCTATACTACTCCATTCTTGGAGTGGACACTATGGAGTTATAAATACATGCATAATATATTAAAACTGGGTAAACAAGTAATATGCATCAACACTGAAACCCTATTCCACATACATATGAACATTCCTAGCTTTAGATTTCCGAAAGTTGTGCTAGTACTTTCAGCAAAGAATAAACCTGAACAACAGTTCTTTATCACATTGGCTTTGTACTTGCAGCAGGAGTAAAAAGGAATGTAGAGCTTTTGTTCAATGAAAGGCAGCTTATAGTTCTCCAGTCATTTAAAGTACAGTTCTATTGTTTTTAATTGGCACAGTGTAGACATCTAAAAGAAAGGAGAGAACAATCCTTTACTGAGCATGTTCCACATGGCCTTCTTAAGCAACATTGCATTACGTAAGAGGTAGACTTCACAGATGCAGATTAAAAAAAACAACAACATTTAATAAGGGGATTGACTGACTCAAGGAACAGGTAATGGGATATAAGAGCCTTTGACCACTAGGGCACCAGTTCAAGTGCAGACCAGATCACAAGTAGCTTAAAGTTGCTACTGGTTGATGGTCATTCAAGTAGCCTAGGAAATAGAAAGTTATTCTGTTCAGAGAAATGCCAGTTCTCTTAAAGCAAGTGAGGGGGAGGGAAATACCAGACTACTAGAACTGAGCAGTTTTTTTGGGGTGAGGATTTTTTATTTTCCTAACTCTTCCATTCAGTTGGGTCTGTAACAAAAAATGAACAAGTCTTATTTTCTTCCAGTTGCACGCCATGCTTGGGTAAAACGAATTCCTGTGCCCCACAAATAACACAGAGATGCATTTTAAATAAAAGCACACATTCTACTCATGTAAAACATGCTGACTCCTGCACTGTCCGTGGGCCTGATTGAGAAGGCGACTGGGCCGCATCTGGCCCATGGGCCTTAGGTTGCTTACCCCTGCTCTAAAGGGTGGTTTTGGTTGCAGCAGGAACAACCAAGAGTCCTGTGACACTTTAAAGAATAACACATTTAGACCAAGAACACTTGTGCCATAATAAAGTTCATTTCATCATGTATCTGCAGAAAGAGACTCTAGTCTATGGAAATATGTTTTAGTCTTTAAGGTGCCCCAAGTCTTGTTTTATCTAAAAGACAACACGTATTTCCCCCCATAAAAGGTACTTTGGGCTTCTTTTGTACTGTGGGTGTGGGTTTGACTTTATGCTTACTTCTTTGTACAGGCACAGTTTTGATTTAAGCACTAAACAAAATATGTGTCGCCCCAGAGGAGTGAGAGCTGAATTTAAGAGGTGCACACAGACCTCTTGTTTCATCCTAACAGGCTGGTTCACTGAGTGGACCGTGTACAAGCACAGCAAAGGATGAGATTGGGTTGTGTTATACCTTTCATACATACATGCATGCACTTTCTCAGCTGATTACCAGTTTTGTACATCAGGCCAACTGTGCCAGAATGATGGTTAGTGAACAGCAGGGATGGCCTTCTAGATGTTGTTGGACTCCTCTGCCCATCAGTCCCAGCTCGCATGGGCCAATTGTCAGGATGGTAGCATAGTCAAAAAAACTTTTGGAGGGCCAAAGGTTAGGTAAAGGTAGGTGATGCCACTTGGTCCAGAATTTCTTTTCAGCAAAATTGTCCATAATAAATAGCAGGGATTTTTTAAAATGTGCAGTTCCCCACAGGATGTTTTGTATTATTCTAGATCTTCATGCAGAGTGAGAGTTGGGTCAGATTGTGGTGAAGAGATGTGAACTGTAAAAGGAACCTCTTGGATCCTCCAGAATAAGGAAACCTTTCTGTCAATTTCTTTCCTCTGTCAAAGTGGCAGAGTGACATCTTTGGTGTGAAAGCTTGTAGGCTTGCAGCTGTAACAATTTATCTCACATGGAAGTGTGAACCAGTAAATTACCATTCTCTCTCTCACTAGTTTTGTATAATGTGTATATCAGATCTGTCGTATGAAATGATGCTGATACATGTTTGCGATGCTGAACTGCTTGATAAAGGTGTGGCATCATATTTCGTGAAGAAAAAGGGAGGGCGCAGGCAGAAAGAAAGGTTCCCAGGAACAAAGAAACGAATTGCGAAAGCTTCCAAGAAATGAGAATGATTGACCTTGTGATATCATTTGGTGATCTTGGATTTAAGTTAAATGAGTGTGTTGCTAAATCATGCACATCATATTCTGCTAACTAAGCAGTAAAGCATATGCCAGTTATTTGTTTTTGTTTTTTAAAAACAGAAACAGGCCTGCAAACTTTTTTTTTAAAAGAGAGGAATATCTTCTAAGGTTTTCATCTATTCTCAAGAAAGAAGACAGCTCTCAGGGTGTAACACAAACTAGAACCTACTTACAACCACATAAAGCGTATCTACAATATCACTTACACTTTTTCAGAAACTTTGCTAAAGTCAAAATAATTTTTATCCACTGCATTCTTGCAATCCACTATCCTGGTAACCTGATCAAATAAAGGTTTAATATCACCTTGCCACGATTTATTTTTTGACAAATCCATTCTTGCTCCTACTAATAACTGCATTGCTATCAAGCTGCTTAGAAATCTACTGCTATATCTTGTCCTAATATCGAAGTCAGACTAACTAATTTGCAATTTCTCAGATCTTCTTCATTCTGCCTTTCAGAGATTGAGATGTTTGTCTTTCTCCAGTCTCTTGTCGCCAGCTGTTCAGAATGCTTTAAGAAAAAATTGATAGAGGTTTTCTAAGTACATCAGGAAGTTCAAATAACAACACCACACATGTTCTGTAGGACATAGACCACTCTCTTCACCAGCCCCAAACTTTTCATAAACACTATAGTACAGTTCTGTATGTTCTCTGCAGGCATGACAATCACATTTTTCCAATGTTCACATTTGTAGACTTGAGTGGTGGGTGGTGGGGTCTCTAGCACTGCCTCTGGCTTCTGAGACTGGTTGGCCAAAGGTAAGAAAGAGGCTTTTACGTGCATTCAGCTTTGTGTGTAGCGGGGCTTTCCAGACCTTGTTCTGGAAAAGTAGAGATAAGCAGATGGGACCAAAGACACCATCACTCTTCTTCATACATTCTGTATACACACAATGAGAAGGTCTGAAAAGGGCTTATAGTGCTACATTTTAATTGGACTCACATTCATCCACCCACAACCCTTTTGCCTGTCAAGAGCGCTCTCCTATTCCATTTTCCATAGACCAGGGGTAGCTAACCTTTAGTCCTCCGGGTATTGCTGAATTACAACTGCTACCATACCTGACCATTGTCCATGCTGGTTGGTTCAGTTACATCTGGAGGGTCCGCAGGTTAGACACCCTTGAAATAGACAGACTTGCTAGCTATGATGAGATCTTCTAGCTGGCCACTGCTAAAGATGGCCCCCCTTGGAGCCAGAACGTGTAGATAAATAATAATGAAAGTATGTGGAGAGGGAAATCCATGCTTCTTGCCTACATTCCTGGCAACAGCTGGAGGGGATGTTGAGGCTCTCAGCATGATGGTGGATCTCATTGTGATAAGTACTTCCTTTATGTTTGGATGGCTGGGTTGTGGATCACTTACCAGGAGAGCCATTTGGGGTGAAAGAATGTGCATCATCCCTAGTGCAACTTGAACTGTATAACCTGCAAAATGCTTAAAAAATGAAGTAGCTGAATCACAGTTGGCAAGCACTGGGTAGAGAGTGAAGGAAAACAGTGGCAGAGCTAACTGAATATTCATTGTCTCACCTTCTGTTAAAAAGGAGTTCAACATGGCATTGAGCAGCAAAGCTGTGCTTTTGGTGAGCTTTTGACTGATTGAGGGGGTGGACTTTAAAATGTGGCATGGATACAATGATGCTTTGGCCTTCATCCAGATGCATGTAGCCTTCCCCAACTCCCGAGATGACATAACACTGCTTTGTAGGAAACAGAAAGTGTTTGTATCCGCACAATACTGAGTGGGCTGTAAGAGTTCAGCCAACATGGGTTGTGCTCCCCTGGCTTAGACTTTTACTCTCTGGATACGAAGAGTTGCATGGAAAGTAGAGGGAGGCAAGCTGATTGTACTGCATGTAGGAGAGGATACTTACCCACCCCACTATCTGTGTGGATAGTTTAGGTGCATAGTGTCCCTAGAATATGGCTGTTGAGTGGTCAGTGCTGTGTCAATCGTTAACGTGACTGTTTTGCTTTTGTGGATATGGGTGATAGGCGGTCAAAAGACCATTCTCCTCCCCCATGGTACCCATTCTCTACAGCTCACAAGGGGACATAGTTCTGCCTGAAATATACTAGTCTCCTGGGAAGCAGACACATGTACAGGTTTCCTCTCTTGCAAGCAAAATGAACTCATTACTATAATATCCAACAGAGTGAGATCACTCTTGGGTTTGCAGACCAAAACTGTCTAGCACTATTTAGTAGCATCAGACACAGCAGTCTAGCACTCCAGAAGGGCTGAATCGGTGCAATCCATAGACCCCCCCTCCCATCCAATGCAGGAAATTAAATGTATGTGTGGCTTCATGTCAAAACTTGTTTCTATGCTTGCTCCATTGCTTCCTCTGAGTGGTTCAGGCAGAATGCTTCTGCACATTGTCGCTAGGGTAGAGTGCCCAGTAAGGCTTCCTCTATTAAATTCCAGATATGATGCTTGCCATGGTCATTTGGATCAAGGCAGCCTTTCATCCTTGTTGTTTTCTCTGCTGGTGTAAGATGCTTCTAGCCAGTTTTGTACAATTCTTCCCCTGGCACTGGAGCCCCATATAACACAGCTCATGATGTTCGGTAGGTTGCCTCAACCTCTGGAAGATGCTTTCCTGGAAGTAGGAGAGAAAGGGAAAGAACCATTGCATGGATGCGACTCCTTTCATGCAGTGTTTGATAGGTTACTGTTCCATAGTGATAGCTCTGTTGTGGCATACGAAACCTTTTATGAACAGATTGAAGTGAAAATCATGAAAATGTGTAGTTGTATAGTCTGTAATGTATAGTCTTCAATCATGTGGTGTTATTTGGGATATATATCAGTGTGGTGGTCTAAAAGTAATATGAGTCTTCAGTTCAGTGTTGTAATAAATGTAAAGCCTTTGAATGCTTACATGTCAATCTTTTCTAACGTTTCCATTCTGGTTTTCCATCTGTATTCATAATTTACCTAAAGCTTTGTAAATATGAGGTGTGAATAAATCAAATGAAAGGCACTGTTTGGCAGTTAGTATAAGACACAAACGGGGAGTGGAAAGAAGTAGTGTGTTCATTTAACTAGAATTTAATTAGGAAGATACAGACCAATAGTATGTGTTATGAGACCCATTGGCAGCTGTTTACAAGGCCTCATGCTAGCAAACAGGAGTTATAATACTGCTGACATATAAAAACATTTTCTGTGCTATCCCAGATAACTACTTCTTCTGCAGTCCCCAACTTTTCTTTGGTCTGCAGACACAGGGTACTGAAGAAAATAGAAGTACAGTAGTTGTAGAAAAGAATTAATGTGATCCTAGTTTTATTTGGTGTCCTTTCAAGAGGTACAGTCATGGGGAAAAGAAAGTACATGCACCCTCTTTGAATTTTGTGGTTTTACGTATGAGGACATAATAACAATAATCTGTTCCTTATCAGGTCTTAGAACCAGGTAAATACAACCTCAGATGAACAACAGCACATGACGTACTACACCATGTCATGATTTATTTAACAGAAATAAAGCCAAAATGGAAGAAACCATGTGTGAAAAACTAAGTACACCTTATGATTGTAGAACCACCTTTAGCAGCAATAGCTTGAAGTAATCCTGAAAATAAACGGGAATGAAAGTTTTATAAGAGAAAAGAACGTGGAAAACAGTTCACCTTTGTCCCTTGGGAGGAATGGCTCTAGAGAACTTTTCTTCCCGAAATCAGTCTCCACCACAATTTCATTGTCTCCTGTTCCTGTTGTGTGTGAATCCTGAGGACTGAACCCACATTAAATAATGCTCCTGTAGTGTTCAGCAGCTTAACAAATGCTCTCAGTAGTAATGTTATAAGTGGTATTTGGTTATCTTGCTAGAGGTGAGAATGAGTTCCCTATTGTTGAAATGACCTTTAGGTGTTTATAAGAAAGGGTGTGAGTAGCCTCCCAGAAATCTGATCAGGTCTACTCAGTTCCCCTCCATGTAGCCTCTGGACTCCTTATTTCTGTATGGTAAAATCAGGTGCAGTGAAGTGAGAATGAACAGACACAATCTAGTAACCTATTATTATATGATGGCTACATTCCAAAGTCAGACCAAACATTCCTTCTTTAATCCTGGCCACATCCTGCACAACTAAGCAACCGGTAAGCTTTTTATTGTTCTCTATCAGTGTGTAAATGCAACATGTCATCACGGGTGATGAAGAGGAGAGAACATGAAAAGCAGCTGTTGAGACTCCTAATTCTAACTCCCTTAGCAAGGTTTGGCACTCCTAATTCTATGCTCTGTGCATAGCTGCTTCTAAGATCAGGAGTAAAAGGTTGCTCATATACTGGTAGCTTTTTTAATATTGCACTTTTTCTGTTTAAAAGTGACTGCAGCAATTCCATAGAGGATATGGTATACCTGTCATTTTATGTTACCTCAAACAGGACAATCTTTGCAGGATGATTTTCCTATATAGAGTTGGGAGATGCAGCACCTGTAGAACATCTGTCTTCCTTGGAGTTTTCTTTTTTTTAAAAAAGCAAGAAAATCCAATCTCTTATGGAATTTTGCTCCCTTTAGGTACAAGCCAAAAGGCTATTAAATCTACTATTGCTATTGCGATCACACACAACTCTTGGATTCTGCCAGAAGTAAAAAAAAAAAGGGGGGGGGGAAACAATCAGTGGCAAAAATTAAATATTACACACACACACACACACACACACACACACACATGCTGAGCTACTCAGTTAGCATGACAGAAAAGTTGGAATGATAAGACATGAAATATATACATGTAAGTTTCATCAGGGAAAAGTAGTTACCTATTAACTGGTTGTAAGGAAACTTTGTCATAATTTGTGCTTGCCTGATGGAACATTCTTCCCCTGTGTGCTGTTCTGGGAATAATCCTGCCCTCTGGCAATTTGGTAGGGGTATGAGGTGAGGGAGGGGGAACCCTGTCGTGCTGGAACTATAAAATATGAAGAGCTGTTTCACTCATTACAAAATTCCTTCATGCAAGGTACTACTATGTAGGAATTAAGCTGCTATCCCCATTAAAGATGACCAGGCATGTGACAGCAATATGATTCACCAGAACAGAAGCTAACATATTTCTTGGGGAAGCTTGTGTTATTTTTGGATGCATGCAAATGGAATTGTCACAAATTAATCTGGATAGCTAATGATGTATGGATGTTTAAAAATAGCCATTACCCAGAAAGAATCTGGAAGCAGTTGTAAAGTTCCTCATTTCAAGTCAAAATGTGAAAAAAAGAATATGGCTATATTATGCGTATGGCATACTTTTCGTATAAGTGTCAACTTCGCTGTGCGTGTTGTTGTTTTTTAAATATGAATTTACTAGAATCATAGGAGGAGGAGATAGTTCTTACGTGGCTTGAACCCTAGACATAATTTTGTTTTGGAGTCAACAGATAGTGAAATGAAAAGTATATGTCAGTGGTTTTGAATCGTCTTGAACTTCATAGCATTTCTAAGCTGCAGATTTGACTGAGTTCTGAGACGAAACTCTCTTCCTAGCCTTGTACCGCTCCTAAGATCACAGTTCAAGGTGATTTAGCGGGTCGGTTGCCAATAGCAATGTTTTACATAACCCTGGATCTTTGTATAGTCTTGGAATGCAATTTAGATTCTCCTCCACTAGGAAGGATTAAAAGAAGGCCTCTCAGCGAATACATACACATAAAAGAACTCCAGGTTTTTTTGTTTTGTTTTTTTTAAATGCACCGAGAGCAAAAGAAAACGATGGAAAAGAAGGGGGTGGGAAGAGATATGTAAAGGAGGCTTGCATTGCTATTGTTCCAGTCTTGCATCTATCGTGTAGGTTAGCAGTTGGAATGGAGAAAAAAGGCATATTTGTGATTTCAAAACAAGGTAGAACAAGAACAGTGGCCTGAAGGGAAAACATTTGCAAGAGAGGACTAAAAAAGCCAAGGAATATCCTTGCACAGGAAAGTGGAAAGCACCAGAGAGTAGAAATGAGTCACTTGCTGGGGTTGATACAATGAGCAATTCTGCAAAAAGGCAGGTGAGGGTTAGGAATGCTGATGTTTCCTGCCTAGACTGTAACTAGATCATAGGACAGGTAAGGGCCTGGAAGTTGTGGCAGATAGGCTGGATTTCTGATGCAGTGCTAACCTGCTAGTTCCATTTTGAAAGTAGGAGAATTTGAAGGGAAAACCAACTGTGTTGAGTTTTCTCTGCTTGCGGGAAAACTTGGCTGGTAGGCGGACCCTAGAATGAGGTCGGTCTCTGAAGTGATATTCGGCAATTGTAATGTTGAGTGGAGGAGACATTTTCTTGTGAACAGAGATGGTCCTCCAGAGGTTTCTGGACTCCCAACTTCCATCAGCCCCAGCCAGCATGGCTAACACTCAGGGATGTTGGGAGTTGCGGTTTCAACAACATTCCCATCCCTGGCACAGGAGCTTGCAAAACAGGACGGTGAAACTTACAGGGTGATTCCAAGCAATAATTGGAAGTAAATCCACTGAATTCAGTGAAGCTCCCTCCCTAAGAAGATGTGCTTAGAATTGCAGCTCCAGAGGTGTTTCACTTATTCTGTAGACTCTGTCTATAGAGGTGCAAACCAGGGGTTGTCACCAAGTACGATCACCAGGTAGCTGCAGCTATACCTGGTTTGCAGCACACATAGACCCTGTCTAGGTTTTACATGTGTAAACACATCTAAACAAAATTAATGCATGTGGTGATCCTGTGGCCATGTCTTTGAGCCTCAGGACCAGAGACTGCCCAGCCCAAGATTGAACTATTTTTTGAGCCTGAGAAGGTATAGTCAAAAGGAGACTGTTGCCTGTTGCCTCATCCATTCACTTTGCTGCAGGTTGTGTTGAATGAAGCAGGGCTCTGTGAACTGCACCCAGGTTATCTTTCAGTTGGAAGAGGTGATTACAACACAGTACAGCATGACTAGCAAATGTTACACAATCCCAAGCACACTCAAGCATGCGGCGTAATTACGGGAAAGAGGACAAGTCACACCATAGACATCTCCAGGGTAGAATATGAATCATTTATGACAATGCAAAAGGAGAGGTGAGGATTTCTTGGTAGGATTGCAAGGAATTAGCCTTCAGATAGAAGGGTGAAGAAAGTTGCAATTGTGATGCTAATAAAATGGTGATTTAGGCAGAAAGAGAAAGCCTGGATCTGCTCTCATAAGCAGATGTAATAAGAGAAACCACATTTTTGAAGCAGTTGGTAGAATTTTTATTACTAGCTGAGCATCTAAAGCATCAGAGTACCGGTACTTGGTGCCTCACTTCACTCTGAAGAACTATCAACTGCCCCAGGCATGTAGACAAGTGCTCCCTCCAGGCTGGAAAGAGTCCTTTATGGTGCTGTAGTGACTGCCGCATCTCCCTTTCCTTTTGATCTTGGGAGAGTCAATAGGCAAGTTTTATAAAGGGTATTGTGCAAAGCTTCTCTACATGAAGTGTAGCCACAATATTGACTTAGACACCATGCAGGTACTAGGGAGCTAATTGCTTACAGTTATTGTTGAATCACATGAATTCTTCCGCTTTGGAATTTCAACATTCTGGCAATTCCAGGAATGCCACTCATTGCACTCCTGGCTGTATGAAGGCATGGCTCTGAAAGTCACAGTGAGCCATTGCAAATGGGATTAAACGTTTTGGGTTCTTTCCTCCACCCCACCCTACTCCTTTTGCCACTTAGCATCCTAGAAAGTGCATTAAAAAAATTATAAAAAATAATGAGGTGATATCCTGGTAGGTGTAACATTGAATGAAAGTGACTTTTCCTCAAGAGCACCAGCACAGAAGCTTGCAAAACATGGCGGGAAAAAATAGTAGGTCAGGACCTGGGATCTGTTGTGAAATGATTGAAGTTCTACATTCACAACTTTTGATATCTTTCTCTCCAGTTCATTCCCATTTTCAACTTCTAAATGAGATATGCCCATGACTTGTTTATTTGCTTTCAATGCGTGTAACTAAATTGTATTGCTATGAATAGACAAAACTCTTGTGCAGCATTTCATTTACCCATTTGTATTTTACTAGGTGTACCTGGAACAATTTGGGAGTTAGCCTCTGCTTGATATAGTAGTTGCAATGTAAACAAGCTTCATGCTAATTTTATTACAGTAAATAGTGGCATAGCAGTGTACACATATTGAGCTCAACATCATTGATTTTCTTGTGCCCTGGTAGATACTTGGTAGTGGAAGCAGAGAGATCCTACCTTTTGAAATCTTAAGATGTGAGGCTGCCCTGAAGGCATTGACTGTAGCCAAACACCATTTCCCCCCTGATCTGTTTTGACAACCACCCCTCCCCAATTATTCAAATATTTTGTTAGTGCTGGTTGTCAGCCATCATTTCCAATTCATTGTGTTACCTTTATATGAGAAGGGCCATATCACTATGGGCACAGATTAGAGCCCTAGTATGTAAATTATCTCCTTCAGTTTGCATGCAGTGACATTTTAAAAATCAGAATGTTGCCCTGCTATTACAACAGAATAGCACTTCATTAGCATTTTAATGATATTTCATGGTTTATTTTTAAAAGAGAGGTTTTAAACTGTGGGCCTTCATTTATGCCTTTAGGTAAGAGAGGAGGAAAGCTCACTCTGTACGGATTATGATTCTTACCTAGACTTACATCTCAGGATTTTGCAATGAATGCTCCGCTTGCAACAAATATTTTTAAACTATATTATGGAGGCTGTTGGCTGATACCTGACATAGCATCAGGAATGCTGTTTTTTTCTGGCAGGGCTGCTGTGTCTTTTAACAGCTGTAGCACAGGCAGAGATTCAACAGTTGAAGCTTTGGCTCCTGTGATGTTGATGCTGAGTTACCCTCTCTTCACTGTGAGGTCCCAGGGCAGGTTACATCTGAAAGATATAATACAATGGGGATAGATCAGTTGGTAGCGCACGAGACTCTTAATCTCAGGGTTGTGGGTTTGAGCCCCAAGTTGGGAAAGTTTCCTGCATTGCAGGAGGTTGACCCTCACGGTCCCTTCCAACTCTACAATTCTTTGATCCTATGATACGATTCTACAAGTATAGTTAAATCATGGGTAGGCAAACTAAGGCCCACAGGCCATATCCGGGCCAATCGCCTTCTCAATCTGACCCGCGGATGGTCCGGGAATCAGTGTGTTTTTACATGAGTAGAATGTGCCCTTTTATTTAAAATGCATCTCTGGGTTATTTGTGGGGCCTGCCTGGTGTTTTTACATGAGTATAATGTGTGCTTTTATTTAAAATGCATCTCTGGGTTATTTGTGGGTTATTTGTTCAGCCCCCCCTCCAATTTGTTCAGCACCCCCCCCAAATATTCCAGCCCCCCACAAGTTCTGAGGGACAGTGGACCGGCCCCCTGCTGATAAAGTTTGCTGACCCTGATAAATAAAGCAACTCCGCACAAAATGGATGCAGGGAATGTTTGTTATAGATGTATATATTTCACAACATTTAAATACTGCTTGGTTGCAATAAAAGCTCAAAGCGGTTTATTTTATATCTTCCTGCCATGCAGCTGGAGGCCTGCCGGGGGGGGGGGAGGGGGGAGAATTGTAATTTCCATTCAGTTAAGTCCTGGAAAGGATCCTGTCCGTTCATTGTGAAATGTGCTGTGGATTTATTTTGGTATCCTTTAAATCAAGGGTGGGGGACTTCAGGTGTCTCTTTCTGACCCTTGAATTTTCTGCATGCCCCCCCCCCCCACTGATTCTGCTTCGCACCTCAGGGTGTTTTTGATTGGCTGGAATGTGTCTTAGAACTTTGCTAATGCTTCTCGCTGGTCTGGATGGAAGATAGAGAGGGATCAGTGTGTGCGTGTGTGCGTGCGTGCGTGCAGAAACAGTTGTCTGTTAGCTGCAATAGGTTAACGTGGCTGCTCTTCTGGAAGTTATGTACCTAGCATGTTGGTGGCAATATAAACATAAATAATAAGAAGTAGTATAAATAGATAACTGCACAGCCTTAATGTGCATTGAATATAGCATTCTACCTTGCACACTCCTTTATTTATGCTGCTGGGACCATACAGTTGTACAAGTGCCGCAGCAATTAATGTGTGCACATGTGGCAGAGGAGGGGGAGACAATTGCCATGAATCACCAGCGACTCTTCTACCCAGTTCTGGTTCACGTGAGAAACCTCTGAATCTTGACCAAGTCTGGATTGATTCCCCTTGAGGAGGGGAAAAGTGCCTTGTTTGATTCAACTTCTCTTCCCTGGCAATTCTTGTTTCAACATCCTTTTTTGTGGAATGCTGTGGATTAACTCTGTTAACCGAGAATTCAAAGGAAAACAATTAACGTTAATTGCAACCACATTGTTATGGCCTGTTCACATCAGACCTCTCTAAACCTTAAGCCTGCTGTGGTCACCCATGTTTGCTTTCTCTTTCTCCCCAGAATGCGATGAACTTGCCTCCTGACAAAGCAAGGCTGCTTCGACAGTACGACAATGAGAAGAAGTGGGAGCTGATCTGTGATCAGGTAAGTGTGACAACCAATAGGTTCTTTAAGGCTGGTCTTACAAACACGGTCCCTATGCCATGATAGTAGGTGCCTGGGAAGCTGCCTTATACAGGATCAGACTCTTCATTCATCTGGTCTAGTAGTCTCCATTCTGACTTGCAGCAGCTCTCCAGGTCTAGAGCAGCTTTTTTAAAAAGTGCCAAGGATTGAACCTGGTACTTTTCTCCATGCAAACAAAACCAATGCTTTCATTAAGTCTCTTAAAATATTGGGGTAGCTGAGAACAGAAATGGAATGGGTTGTTTCTGCTAGGCAGAAGACTTCTAATGTAGGGTTGATTCATGCAACCTCTTGAGTGTATGGTAGCTGTGAGAAAAGCCTGTGTATGTGGCTTCTAGTCTCTGATGATCCAGTTGTGTGCACCCACTGCTGTGTTCAATATTCTCCCCCCCCCTTTTTTTTGCACCTCAATCCAAACACCTCTTTTTGAGCAAGTACAGACTTTCTTGGTCATTACCACATATCCTTTGGCTATGTGATTTAATTTAAAGAGGGAAAGGAAAGCAGCCACCACACCTTGAGGTTGAGAAGTGGAAGCTGCAGAGTGTGGATGATGCTCTACACCCAGAATGTGTGATTTGCCAGTGATGGTCAGGACTAATAAAAGTGCCACAAGTGTGAAAAAGCCAAGGGGAAAGATACAAATCTTTGGGCTCTAAACCCACGTGAACTGCATTAGCTCAGACTACAGGCCAGGCCAGTTGTAAACCCTCATTGAAAGGATCCTCCCCATCTGTATTTTAGAGCATGTGTGTTTTATTTCCCCTTTGCAACAATTTTCTTCTTGTTGATTGATATAGTACAGGATATGGACAGTGTAGCTTTCTAAGCTTTGGCGTAAAATGCAATAGATTAAATGGTTTGCTTGACCTGAGTAGAAACAAGATGGGTTCTGTCTATTTCTTGGCAGACACAATTCCAGGTCACAGTGTCCTGAATCACGGGATACCTGGAGGCAAGTCTTGCTGGAGTGAATACTCCCACAGCAGATGCTAGTGTGCAGGCCAACAAGTCGAAAGTCCACTCAGGCCAGATTCCCACCTCTGCATCCAATCCAGGGGTCAAGGCACCTGGAAGTCATTCCCACAAAAGAATAGTCTCCAAAAGTTCCCTGGAACATCCAAGCAATGGTCCAACCAACGTGGCAAGTTGAGCAGACCCAGCACCTCAGCTCTGCTTCCCTTTTGTACTTTGCCTGCTGACTGCGGCATCTGGGCTTGATGAGGCAGGTGACCCTCATCTGTTCCAAACTCACTCCAGCTGAGGAATCACACACATCCTCCCAGGGCTAGTGAGTCCTACCTGACAGCTGGGAAGCTGGGCTGTGGGCCTTTGCTTGCCTCAGCTTCCTAGATCATCCCTACGCTTCAGAGCCCTAGGGTGTTCATGGAGCCAGAGGCCCCTCTGGCTCTGGTGATGGGTCTTTCTGTTTTGGTTCCTATGCACTGACCCCATCCCCTCACCATGCTCTGTCACCCGGTGAGTACTTCCTTCCCTATCCTCTGTTTGCTTTGGTGTGTCCCAGTCCTCGCCAGGATCTCCTCCCTCTTCCCTGTCATCCTGCTAGTTCATGGCACAGCATGATGATCACAGTTGGTCTCCTCACAAAGAGAAACGGAGGGATCAGTAGTCTGTTGTCCCCATTTCATTTCCAGAGACTAGGCCACCACCATTGTTAAGGAAAGGGGAAAAGCCTGGCCCTGTGTCATACTGTTTGGATTGCTTAACTTGGGCCAACTTCTGCAGGATGTAGAGAAGTGAAACATTTGCCTCCCCTCTTCTTTAGTACCTTTTAGTCTTTTCTGAAAATGATGGAATTGCTGCCAACCATTCTGAGAATAAGTAGAATATGAAACCATGGTCTTTGGGGATGCGCGGTTTCCTGCCACTGCACAATTATTACATCTGCAGCGGGCCAAATAGAAATACAGCATCATTTATTTATGCCCGGCTGGGGAAGCATTAGGGTTCTTTGAATCTGAAGCAGTCACTGAAACAAAGAAGGGGAAATATTTTACAATAAAGGGGTATTTGGCAATCTTGGAAAGGCTCTGTTAAACAGAAGACCTGCAAACAGAGGACTAGACTCAGCAAATTTGTTTGCACTTAAGCACTTCTGAAGCTCAGCCAATGGGTCTGCACATAGTTTCATAGAGTCACCCCAAATTAATAACTAAAACCAAAAGCAACTCACATGGGATATGCCTTGTATTTCCCCCAGTGCAGTTGTCATTTCGTCTTGGAGCTACAGGACTAGCAGTTTGTGTTGGTTGGATATTCCATGCAGAACATTTAAAAGCATTGTACAGCTTACAATTGCAATTTACTGAGACACTGTGGCAAATTGCTTAATCTGCTGTAAGTAACTCATTTCCTCGGGGCTGTTTGCTTACAGCTTGCACAGTTAAGAGCGAAAAGCCTCTATGAATTGTGAGCTTTGTCCTCGGTTGTATACACTGTCAGCCAGCAGGATTCAGGAAGAATGCAATAGCTATATGGTTGGGGCCCAGGCACTGTCATTCACACCTCAGAGTCAATTGTGCTCATTTGCAGCACACAGCCCTGCCATTTCAGATAGAGATCAGTAGCCTTGGAGTCTGCAGATACATTGATAGCAGGGTTCAGGAAGGCAGGTGAGAATTTCAATCAGAGGAAAGGGGTGGGGAAATCTGAGAGATACTCTTTGAGTATTGTCATTTCGTTGTCTGAAGCACCTTGGTTCATCAGAGCCCTGCTGTTAAATGGCACTTGCTCTCATCTCCCTGTTCAAATGAAAGGGGGAGAGTTCCAGAGCAGTTATGATGATTCCTCCTATGCATCCCCTTTGCCATTCCTTTCCACCTCCACCAGGACTGTAAACATCAAGAGCTTCTGTGCTGCAGCAGCCCCATCTGCGGCTGACCTACTGACTCCTCGAGGCTCGTTGCCAGTGGGTGTAAATTAGAGCAGCCATGAGGCAGGCATTTCATAAAGAGATTCGGATGAAGCATATGGTGCATGCAATATTTATATCTCTAACCATGCAATTACAGCACGTGGTTAAAGCAGATTTGGCATGTCAAACAGCAGAGACATAATACTGACGAGATCCTATTTGGCGGTAACAGACAGTTTATTCTTCTGATAAGTATTTGGTTGTTGCTAGGACCCTTTCCAGGAAAGGAAGGGGCACACTTCTTCCGTAACCTGCCTTATGAATTTGAATCACTAGCCTAAGAAGCTGAGAACCCTATAAGAGAGATTTTGGACATTTGAAGCAGGGGTGTGTGTGTGTTTGTGTGTGCGTACATGTGTAAGGGAGAGAGAGAGAGACCGAGACCTGCTTCCGTTTTCTCACATAGCAAAATATTATTTAGTTTAGTTAAGAAAAATGGTGAATAAGGGAAGACATCTGCTTTGTGACTGTGAGAACAGGATGCTGGACTAAGTGGACCTTTGGCCTGGTTCACCAGGCTTCTCCTTATGCTTTTGTTTATTTATTTTTTAAAAAACCATCCATGAGAATTCTCACTTTAACTTGGGGTGGGGGAAAGAGGGCTCATTTCAGAATCTCATCATCCCAAAGGCAAATAAAAATTACCCCAACTTTTATAGTTCTCCAAGCACCTGAGATTTTGGATAGTTCTGGGATTGCATGTTAAAATGTTGCCCCCACCTGTCTGTTCAGCTAAATAAGTAAACAAATTAAGATCAAAGCAGGCACCTGCATACTTCACAAATGCTTTCCCCATGAAACCTGGATAGGAGGAGAAAGAGGAGGGCTCCTTATTGCGACTTCAGCAGATAAGACTAGGGTGTAGGCATTTTTTCCCCCAGAATGGGGAGAATTGTGAAGTTGTTTTCCTAGAGAAAGCTATTTCTGCAGTTTGGAATGGTAGGAATTTGGAAGGTGGGGGAATCAGATTACGTTTCAATGCAACACATGCACTAGGTAGGGCAATGGGAAAGAGCAATACGAAAAGAAATAAAGGTTGTATTTGCCTGTTCTTGACTGCAAATTCATTTGCCATCTTCAAGTAGGACCTCGATGACTAGGGCAAGTGTGAGCTAGATAAGTGATGAAGGAGTTTTCTTTCATTGGCTCAGGAGAAATGTGATCATTGCATCCCTTGTGCTTGACTGGTACAATCAATGTTGGTTATTAAGGTTTGTGGGGAGAAGATTAGGTGTTTGGAACCCTTACAAAGTTCTTTTATGCCCCCTGATGGGTGGTTGGGGCATAACAATGCAGTTTCAAAAGGGAGATGTGGGGGGAGGGAATGCTTTTTTTTTTTTTTTTAAACCCTTAGCCCTGTAAGCTATGTTGACCTGAAGGGTGAAGACTTGAGTAAGCTTTTGTCCAGTGAGCTCTTTGTGCAGGAATTCAAATAGGGCGCTTCCGTTCAAATATGGCTTTCCATTTGATTACCAGTCCTCTGCCCATATCACCAGACTGGTCGAAACTCTCAGGTATATTCAGAGTAAGAGTGTTTTGAAATGCAAGCTTTGGAGACTACCAAAGGAAGGAAAGCTACAGGATTCATAGTAGAGGGCTGATGTGACCAAAATTTTGGACTGGGTATAGGGGCACTCAAGTAGATTTTGAATCCGGTCTACCTAGTCAAAGTCCTTGTCCAATAAATGACACAAGTGTTCCTGGAGACCGTGATTCTAAATTTTTTAATGTTCTTTATTAATTTTTTGTGTGCACTGCTTAGTTCTGTCTGTGGTATGTAGTTTTACTCTGCTTTTATATAGTTTTTTTTAAAGTCTGATGTGAAGGCTGTTCTTTGAATCTGTATTGGAACCCCTCCAATTATATTATATGCAAAAAAGGACTTAGATGTTATTTTATCTATTAGAAGCAGAATACAAATTTTATAAATGAAGGATGGAATAAATTTACCTCGCTCCCCCATTACAATTTTAGACCTACACCTTAAGGGCTTTGTGGACATGTCTAGGCAAATGTTCCCTTTTGTTTAAGGCTAAAGCCCCAAACTTTTCTTCCTTAGTTCATTATGCCTAAATTGGCGTTTAGCCAATTAGACTAAAGAAAAATAAAACAAAATATTCCACTGCTTGTCCTCTTGTGGAGTTGTTAACCTTTTCTGCAGCAGTGGGTAGGATATCCTGGAATCAGCTGTTCCATGTTCTCATTTATGACTCGGTTTCCACCTTCTTTAGAAAAGATTTGTTAGTGACAAGGGAATACACACACACACACACACAATGTCCACATTGCATTAAAAGGTGGGCTATTTTTAGAAACTAACGGCATAGTTCTTGACATAAAACACGTCAATGAATCTTGGAGCACCAAGAGAGTGGAATTTGAATTTTCATTTGTCCGAGTCACATTATTTGGGCGGGACACACACACACACACACACACAACGCCTTAATGTTTATAATTCTGTTCTGCAGACATTTGGAAGGAAAGTTTTTCTCTGTTTCTCATAACTATTAGAATTTGTGGACATCCAATGGATGTTCGAAGATTCGGGGCAGATAAAAGAAAGTATCACATAGTTAAACTACAGAGCTTGCTTCCACAGGAGGCAGTGGTGGTCACCAATGGTGGATGGCTTTTTAAAAAGGAGTAGGTAAATTCATAGGGAATAAAACTATCAGTGGCTACTATACACAATGGCCATGTTCCACCTCCACTGTCAGAGGTAATATGCACCTGAATACCTGTTGATGGTAATCGCAGGTGTGGAAGGTGGTTTGGCACTTAGGTCCTGCTTAAAAGATCTTCCCACAGGCATCTGCTTGGACAGTTTGAGAATAGGATTCTGGACCAAATGGGCCATTGGCCTGATCCAGCAGTCTGTTGTTACATTCTTATGAAATTATAACTCACCCACACCTGTAGATTAAATACTGCCTAAAAACCAGGATTGCAAAGCAGACTGTAGTTATGAAATCCTGGTTTGTAAACAGTGCTTAAACCAGAGTTTCCCAGTTTAGACAACACAAGTAACTGTGTTTGAACAAACAGGGAAGTCTTCTGTCAAGCCAGGCACACAAGGGGATGAGGGAATGGTTTTGCCTGCTCCTTGCTCTTGTTCTAGCAAACCATGGTTAGACAAAGTACACAATCTTATGTCTGAACAAGACTGTTTTGAACTGGGACTTTACAAAGCATTATTTTGAGAGTTGTGGAGTTCCCCCCTCTGGAAATTTTCTAGACTGAATTTTGTTTTGTTTTATTTTATTTTATTTTAAAGGGGCTGTAATTACACAGCCGTTTTTGAAAATTGATCAGGGTACTTACCACCCGATGAAATTATCTTTATTTGGCTGTTTTATTTTGTGTTTTTTGAGAAGTACACTCGGAATCTTTGCAGTAAGACTAAATTTAAATAAATATATAAGCAAATGTCAGCAAATTTGTGATTTCAGATATTGTGGGATTGAACTTTTTGTATTATTAATATTATAAATGAAAACCCTTGCAAGCCAGGTTGTGTCTTGTGTTGCACTGGGGATATGTTTCTGCTTCTGCTTCAGAGCATGTTAAGTTCCATCACTTCTTGCTGAACAGCACATTTGTATGCAACTGTATTGGGATTCCCCCTTTAGCAGTCCCAGAAGCATGTGGTGCTAGCCTTGTTTGGTACAGCAGACTCAAACAGCAAGTGAATTCCTGTCAGAGGATTTTTTTTAAAAAAGTTTTTATTTTAAATCAGACTGTCATACTGCATATGACAGACCACATCCACAAAATCTCTGCTCTCTCTTTTTTCTTGTTGTTCTTCCTCTACAAAATAAGCCTTTTACTCTCCAGTTAAAATTATTCAGCCATTCTTTCTAGAGAAGAGATGTAAGCATTGGGCTGTATACAAATTGTTTCCATAATTTTTGCTGCGTTTGTCCTTCCGTTTATCTATATCTCTCTCTGTAAAATATCATCGTATTTATTTCTATATTAAAAATACATTAGATGCCATCAGTTCCTTTATCGGTTCATAACAAATGCTAAAAATAGTAGCAGCAGAGGAGGAAAAAGCCAGATTAAAACAATGTAGAACTCAGTGTCTAAAAGGCTGTGCAAATTTTAAGAAGGCCCTTTCCTTGTGCTGTGAAGACATCAGACTCTGCGCTGGGTGAGCCTTCCTGAGGAGTGCATTCAAGAGTCAAGGCACCACAGTCAAGAAGGCCCTCTCATGGGTCATTGCCTGCCTGCCTTCTGAACATGAGGAGACTTTAAACACAGTAGTCTGACTTGTGCAGATCTTGCTTTGTAAGTGGGTTCCAACTTCCCTAAGAAAGCTTCATCACCACGTTCTTTAAGCCCTGCTGTGGTTCATGTTAACTATGGGAAACGAGCCAAAGTTTGAGGTTTGCTTTCTTCTCTAAACCAGGATTGGGTAGAGCCATATGCAGCCCTTCAGGCACCTGTATCTGTTCCTTGGAACTGTCCTTAAGCCAGCCCTCCTCCCCAAGCCACATCCATCACATCACTGCCTCTTCCTTTTGCATGAATAATAATAATAATAATAATAATAATAATAATATAATTTATTTGTACCCCACCCATCTGGCTGAGTTTCCCCAGCCACTCTGGGCGGTTCCCAATCAAATGTTAAAACAATACAGCATTAAATATTAAAAACTTCCCTAAACAGGGCTGCCTGGAATGTGTTTTTGAGCTGCAGTAATGCCTCTTGCTTGCCTAGATAGTGTGTGTCTGTGTGTCTGTGTGTCTGTCTATATCTATCTATCTATCTATCTATCTATCTATCATCTATCTATCTATCTATCATCTCTCTCTCTCTCTCTCTCTCTCTCCCTACTCCCTCGGCTAGTAGGGTGGAGTTAATGGGGCTGCATTACTCTTATAGCTTCCAAATGTTGTGCATCACTGCTGGTTACTGAACCGTGGGGAGTTCAACATGGTGTAGGTGAAGCAACGAATTGACCCTTCCGCTGCTCCATTATACTGTTGAGCATCCTGTAGCATTTCCCCTTCTCAATAACCGGAAGCGCCATGTGGTGTTGTCAAGGCAGGAGACCAACCCGTGTTGCCTTTCTGGCCGCTACTGTGTATACCTTTGAGTTTTGTGTAGCAGGAACGGTAGACTGTGCTACATAGGTGGATGTCACACCCAATGCCCTGCCCATTTTTACTCTGCCCACATCTGTCATGATGCCACTGGAATATGTTCCCCACATTCCCATGTGGTCCTCCCATCCGATGGCCCTAGAGCATAGTTAACACTGACCATTGTTCGTAACCACAATTAACTGCAAACGGAAGCATAAACTTCCAATCCCCTCCTTGTGGCTGCGTTCACTTCTGTTAGCACTAAAACTATGGTTTTGGCCAGTTGCCTCCATGCAGGGTGGGAATGATGCCTGTGTAATATTTATCTACCACAACAGAACTGTGTGTTCCAAGGCCCTAGACAATGGCAGGTGTTCCACATCAGTGTGGTTTTAGGCTAGAGGCAGGTCACTCCCTAGAGAAAGCCCTTAGCCAATGGGTAAGGCTAAAGCACATTTTAGGAAATGCTTTCTGTTCTTATGTTATGCAGATGACCAAGCACTGCTTTTTTTTAAGTTAATTTGCTTTGGGAAATGAAAAGGATGTATGGAGTGTTTTGAAGATAAATTGTAAGGATATACTCCCTGAGATTTCCTTTAACAAATGCACTTTCATCCTCTTATTACTGGTTGCAAACTGCAGTTTGGACAGGCTCATACCATAACATTTTCTGATCATTAATAGAAAGCATTCCACTGCTGCCAAAAGAATACAGGATTTCTTGACAATTAGACTAAACACGGCAACATTGTGTATCTATTGAGGAACTCCCAAGAAGATACAGATTCTTCAGACTAAGGAGGGGACAACTTTTGTTCACAACTGGTTTCACTATTCCATTTTTTAGTATGCCAAAAAATGGACTAATTTTATTGTTTGCTATTATCTCTTTGAAGTCTGCTTGTAAACCATTTTGTAGCTGGACTTCATCTCATGTACTCTGAAGCCAAGTTTAAACTCCCTGTTATTTCCCAGCTTGTAGCTCCCAAGCTTTGGCCTATTGATTTAGCTGATAAGGCATTTTTTGTTTGTGTTAAATATTTATAACCTGGCTTTTGAACACACAATCCCTAAGGTGGCTAAAAACAAATTAAACCAATAACTTCTTTCTTTTCTAAATTTATATCTTTCTTTTCCATCAAGCCAACAGATTCCAACACTTAATAGTGGCCATAAACAAACAAACTTATCAGGCCAAAGACCTGTCAGAATACAGATGAGGGCTATGCATGACCCCTTCTTGGCTGGGTGAAGTTGTAGGGAGGACTTCTGCAACTTTTGTGGAATACCCACAAGAATCACAGCACTTGTAGGGCAGGGGTCAGCAAAGTTTTTCAGCAGGGGGCCAGTCCACTGTCCCTCAGACCTTTGGGGGGGGGGAACGGACTATAATTTGGGGGGGGGGGAAATGAACAAATTCCTATGCCCCACAAATAACCCAGAGATGCATTTTAAATAAAAGGACACATTCTAGTCATGTAAAAACACACTGATTCCCGGACCGTCGGCAGGCCGGATTTAGAAGGCGATTGGGCCGGACACGGCCCCTGTGCCTTAGTTTGCCTATCCATGCATGTGCAAAATGACATCACGCGCATTCACAGAAGCACCAAATCATGTCACGCACATGCGCAGACGCGGCGCTTCAGGATGTGGACCTTTCAGGTTATGAACGGGGCTCCGGAATGGATCCCGATCGTAACCAGAGGTACCACTGTACTAAGAAGTGAAGTACAAAAAGGCAGATACCAAGGAGTTTACAATCTCATTTGCTTACTTTCGGTGAACATGCTTGCTTCTGTTTAATTGGTAGGAATGCAAATCGCCCATGTACAGTTGTTCCTTCAGGTAAAGCAAACCTGTCAGCCAATTTTTGAAAAAATATATGGTGTGCTATAAATATGATTTCCTGGTGGAGAAGATGGAGAATTGTTTCTTCTGTAGCATGGTTGAACTTCACATGTTCAGTATCTGTACTTCACCGTCCCCCACCAACCCTGTCACCCTGAATACACTTTTACTTTTTTCAAATGTGAAAGTGATATTTTTGGGTGAAATGGGTAAGTACTAGAGTTCTTCCCACCGGTCCCAGAAGATATAGGTTTAGATTTAGAATTCTCTTATCTTGAATATAGAACCTTTGCGCATTTAGGCATGGAAACTCATTTTTTAAAAGAAACAATTGTTGGCTCTGTTTCATTTCTGGAGCGTGTAAGTGTATTGAAGTTAGAGGTTCAGTGTAATTGGATAGGGATTATTCTTAGATTTGGATTAAGGCAACTGATTTCAAATCTTGGGACATTCAGCAGCTGTCAGAGATTTGCCGTGCCAAAAAAAGTAATAGAGTGCTCTGTGTACATTGGCCTGATTTTCATTTCATGGAGGAAGGAATACAAATGTTGCTTATTAATAAGGAAGCACTCGTCACTCTGTTTCGAACATTATGCGATTACTTATGGTTACAATGAATATTTGCATGTGATGTGTGTCTCTCCCCCCCCCCCCCCCCCGGTTTTTTGTTTTTAAGTGATGCCATATCCTGCCAGGATAAGACACTGAGACTGGTGTGTGTACATGGACTCTTGGCCTTTTCTACATAGGCTCAAGCACAGACAATCCTGAGTTTTTATTGGTGCTGATCTCTGAGGTCACCTTGCCCTGACAAGTGTGTTTATTAAATCATTTCGCCCTTTCTCTTGAAAGCTGAGAACAAAGTATTTGTTGTTGCAAGAGGTAGGTCTTTTGTCATACATTCTAGTTCCGCTTTGTAATATTAACAGTAAGAATGGGAAATCAGTTCAGAGCACCCTGAGACTGTCTCCAGTAATGTAACTCAAGTCATCTGCCACCTGCCAAGTCACCTTACTTGGGTTTTACATTTCCTCCCACTTTCCCCAGTGATGTGACCTTTAATTGTTCTTTTACTACTAGTTGAATGATTTGCAAATTGGGCTAGGCTTGGCGCAGACAAAAGACTTCATGTTTTTCTGGGAGCATTTCTAGTCTGTATTCAGTGCAGATCTCCCTGGAGTGTATTTAGCCTTCACAGTGATCGGAAAACTCCAGCAAAAGCTCAGACTTCCAGATCTCTTCATTTGCAAACCGAAATGAAACAAAAGGAGTTGAAAGGGTTCTGCAGAGAGGAAATGAGAGTGGAGGGAATGGCTTTGCAGACAGTTGTAAACAAGTTCGAGCAAACAGTATTCCCATCAGAATAATGTGCTCTCAACAGCCACTGTTTTAGAATAGTTATCTTGTCTGCTCTAGGGGAAGTTGGCAGGAAAGCCATGCTTTCGTTATATGAGTTTCTAACTAACTATTACATTTTGTGGATTATGCATGCCGGGTTTATGATTCAGTGAGCAGTTTCCCACATGGTTGGTCAAAGAAGCTTTATGCACCAGGGAGCAATAATGTGAAACTTGCAATTTCTTCTGTTAGCTTCTTCGAAGATGATTTTCACATTGAGGATGATTCATAGAAACAACAATTCTAACTCATTTGAACCACTTCATCAAGTGTGAGTGTCATTGGCAGTTATGGCTATGGGCAGCAACAATTTCAGGGGCAATGGCAACACTTTTTAGGGACCTAAGAAGAATGTGATGGATCAGGCCAATGACTCATCTAGACCAACATCCCGTTCTCTCAGTGGCCAGCCAGATGCCTGTGGGAAGCATGCAAGTGGGATCACACTCCCTTACAGTGGTCTCCAGCAACTGGTACTCAGAAGCAACTCTGCCTCCGACCACTGCTATGGTCATTAAATATACAGTGTGCCTACATAATAGGAAAGCTTGGGCTGTTGTTTACATCTAGTCTAGGACATATTAGCAATTTGGGATGTTGGTGGTCAAGATACCTACCTGGTGTTTGAGGTTGATGTTGATGATGATGTAGTAATGCATAATAATAATAATACATGTAATATTTTAGGTTTTTTTGCTGGTCTGTTGTGTATGCTGTGCTACTAAATTGTTTGGCTACTGTTTGGTTTCCTTCTTTTTGGATTCTTTTGGGCTGAAGAGTAAGAGACCGAATGCTTGAAACAAAGAAAAAAAAAGTAAACAAGAATAGTGACATGGGCAATGTAGTGAACATTTAATACTCCCAGTTCTTGAAATAAATTGTGTATCACTTCTCTTCCTCTCGTGTACAAATGCATCTTCCAACTTTGACCATGGTTATAAGTTGTTGACATTAGAACTAACCATAAAAAGTACTATGGTTTGCATTTAATGAGGCTTTAAATATCAAACCCTGCTGAAACACTGGATTCAATTCCTAGTTAGCATCAGCCATTGCAGTGCCTTCTGTATTACATTATATAGGTCTGCAACCTAAAGGCATACTCTAAGGTTCTGTTCGGGCATTATGCCTGAATAGGGAAAGGCAACACGGTTGACATCCTCAAGGTCTGTGCATCCAGCCTTGGCTCCAATGTGCACAACCCCTCCATACACAACATAAGAAAAGCCCTGCTAGATTAGACCAAATGCTCATCTAGTCCAGCGTCTTGTTCCTGAAGTGGTCAACCAGATACCTGCGGGATGCCCACAAAGAGGACATGAGCACAATAGCACTCTTTGTGATCCCCAACAACTGGTATTCAGAGACATAGTGCATCTGATGCTAGAAGTAATATACTGTAGCCCTTGAGATTAGTAGTCATTCATAACTTCATTGTGGTAGAGACTTCCATAACTTACTAGCTGCTGAATGAAGACATGCAATGAAGGGGTCTTCTAGGTGTGTTTGGCTGAGCTTGCTTAGAAGTCTCCCGGAGAGCAGGAGCACTGGGTTATCAGGGTTCCTTATCACAATGAAACTTCTAAATGTGTATCAGCCGTATACTTTAAAGCCCCATTCAGACCTTTCCCTCAATATGGGAAGATTTGTGGTGAAATAAGTGTGGTTGGCACATAGGGGAATGCTGGGGGCAGGACTAGTGTTCATGGCCCTGCAGACCCTACTTATGCTGCATGACACCTGAGTAACGTGCTTTTCCATCGTATGTTGCTTTATGTGTGAAGAAAAAAAGCGGAATCTTCTTCTAGAGTTGGCTTTGTTTGTTTGCCCACATGCTACCCTTGATTATCTAGGTTGGATATTCAAAAAGGGTTAAGCATTTATTTTTCTGCTTGCTTAAAAACACAGACATAATTATGCATGCACACATAGTGGCGGCGGCGGGGGGGGGGGGGGGGGTGAAAACAGCCATAGAACTATTCTGGGGAATTAAAATAGTGCAAGGTGTCAGCCAGTTAGTGCTGACCTGCAGCCACCTTATGCTGCAGACTTGCAGAAGTCATGATTTCTAAGCATTTACTAGATTTGCCTTCCACGTCCTAGTTCACAAGCTTTAGATTTCCACACATGACTTATTTCTTTTTAATTATCTTAGTCCCCACTTCTTACGTGCTAGCAAATTATTAGGATGCATGGGACTATTCATGGAGGCATAAAGGTGGAATGATGTGACAAAGGAAAAGGGATGGAAGTTATAAAGTATGCCAACAGGCTCAGTCATAAGTGGATATTAAACACTGTGTAATTTGTGAACCACTGCTTTAAGGAAACAATGGATCCGTCTGTTTCAGTCTTCAGGATATGGTTATCAGTATTTAGCATTCACTGGGTGTTGATATTTGGTAGATATGAATATGATAAGCATATTAATGTGAAGGATTTGTTGTTGACATAAAGTGGTGTGTGGTATTATAATTCATCTTTATGAATTTAATCCATATTTACAGAAGATAAGCAGACACTTTAAAAATATAACAATATGCTGTACCAAAGCAACACATAGTGCTGGAATCATAGTCACACTATGCAGTTATGAGATTAGCATATGAACAAAAAGGGCAGTATTCAGCACGGAAATGGTTAATTGCCCTCCTGTGTGCTTCTAAACTCTCTTTCCAAAAGTCTCATTTTAAAAAAAGGTTGCTAGTTACTCTTATCAGAAGGTACTCATTCCAGTGGTTATGTAAATTGGAGGAAGGATTAGAGGTGGAGGAAAATTTTGTTTGGTCCTTATTACTAAGTGACCTGATCTAATCTGCACATGAATCAGACCATAGTTATCCATTTCCCCTGCATATCTGAATTTTGCAATACCCTTTTTCTTTTTTAAACTGTGAGAACCATACGAAAATGTGCAAAAGAATAATTGCATATTCTTGAATAAAATATATGTAGAAATACATACATTGAGATGAAACATGCATTGAAATCGTATTTATCTTGTGATGTATTATGTAATTAGGTAATATTAAATAGGAATTTTATACAGTCGAAAAAGAATTAACAGTTTAATGTGAAAATGGGATTGAACAGACTCACAGTGTTGGAAACTGAGATATGAAAGCTAGGAGCTAAATGTCACCTTAAATCTAGGTTATGGGTGCAACAACAGAATGTTTATGTGCACTTTTTTAATAACAAGAATACAAAGCTGAAAATAAATGAACTGCAGCTAAAATCTTATATTCATTTTTCACATGGTCTAGTCCTTCCCCTGCCCACCCCTCTAATATTCTTAAGAGGGTCTCTTCTTCAGTCTTCAGAGAGTGGCTGGAAGTGGGGGGCAGAAAAAGGTCCTCCTTTCCTTCCACTCTGCAGTTTTAATCTGAAATGTTAGGCGCATTACTGGGCCCAGAGCTCAGAAACTGCTTGCGCTAATGAAATTCCTTGTCACAAAATGCACCTAGAACAATGGGAGTTTCGAACACTGCAGACTCGTGAACATGCGGAACTGAAATGGACCAGAAATAGAGTAATCTGTCCATTGCTGGCTTGTACAAGACATGATCATGGCAAATACTTGCTTTCTGTCAATGATTTTCATTGTATTTCCAGATTGGCTACAGTGATAAATTAAACAGATTTAATAGTTTTTGTTTATTAGTAGCATTTGCCATTTCCTTTTCTCTTACTGTCCTATACATAATATTCTCATAGTTTAGTTTACCCTGCAAAGCCAGTAGCAAGTTGTAAAGCACAACGAGGTGTTGAAAAAGAAGGAAGGGGGGAAGGAAGGAAGGAAGGAAGGAAGGAAGGAAGAAGACAAAAAATGAACTCAGAGCTTGTATGTTGAAGTTGGTAGCAGAAACCTCTCTTTCTCATGCAAAGCTTTTTCACGGCACACATAATTATCCTATGGTATTAATTGAAACAGGAGGAGGTGACAGAGCTGTTAACTTGCATAACTGTGGCTCATTTTTAATTATGACATATTTAATTTTTCCAGAGCATTTGGACTCTGGGGCCTTTCTTCCAGTTTCTGACACCTAAAGAAACTGAAGATAAAATATTAATTAAATGAAAACAGCAAGTGAAGAATGGCACATTCAGTTATAGTATCTAGCTATAATACATATGTAGTAACTGTTTGGATGCCTAACCATTATTCTTCTCGCCTACAGGAAAGATTTCAAGTCAAGAATCCTCCACACACATATATCCAGAAATTAAAAGGCTATCTTGATCCAGCTGTAACTAGGAAGGTAAGAGATTTTATTTTGTAAATGTTTGATTCCCCTCCCTCCATTTTCATTTAGGAGTAGTATGTAAAATCAGCCAAATGAAGCAGTTAACCAGGTGTGGGGAACTTTTGGCCTTCTGGATGTTGCTGAACTGCAGCTCCTTCAAAACCAAAACCAAGCACTGCCAATTGTCAGTGATGATGGGAATTGTAGTTCAGCAATGTCTGGAGTGCAAAAAAAAAAAAAAATGTTGGAGATGAGGGGGTGAAGGTGTTAATGTTGTTTTTTTTTTAAATGCTTCCTACCTCTTCTATGCACTGACCCTCAGCCCTGCACATTTGAAAATATGGAAAGCTTGCATGCTGGGGGACATTTTTGGGAGAAGGGCTCACTTAAGCCTTCCTCTAGACTTGTTAATGCCATATGTGCAAGGTGGTTTGTATTTTTAACAGAAGCATTCAAACATGCATACTTCTGTCCCACATCTTTGTCTCCTTTCCCCCAAAGATAACCTTTGTAATTTTTATGTACGCTGCTTCGAGACTTAGGGCATTAAGTGCTATATAAATGCAAGCAAGCAAGACCTGTACCCAGGAAATGTCTAGTCAAAACTTCACCACCTGATTCTGCTGACATGATGGAATAAGTGGTGCATTCTTTTATATCAAAAGGCAGGTCCCATCAGGGTTCAGAAGAGTGTGTCTTCCTTGCATATTTTTTTTTAAGTGAAAAGTTTATATTTCATTTTATAGTTGCATGGCTGGTTGGGCATTGAAGGATGTCTTTGCAGGTCAGTGGGCAAAGAATTGATGGGTATTACAAACCCAGTGGACTTCTGGCATAAGTTGAAATGAAAGTCGTTTGGCACAAGGTTTATGGGTTGCAGATCTCAGCACCTGTAGGCTGCAAGTTAAAATCTAGTTTAGACCCAGTAGCACACAGGCAGGCAGTGTTGTGCTTTAGGGATTGGTGTTACATGAATCCTACATTGTTGTTACCCAGATCATAGCTGTCAACTTACCCTTTTTTGCGGGAAATTCCCTTATTCCAGCACCGTTCCCACTGCAAAAAAGGGAAGGTTGACAGCTATGACCCAGATAGCAACCTGGAAGTTTAATTCTGCACTAGCTGGAGCTTCCAGAACATTTGCAAGGGTTACTCATATAGAGCAGTTATCCAGTTGTGAGGTTATTGGAGCGTGGATTACTGAGGCCATAGCTGAGGAAGCAGCTGGAGGTGCACCAGGGCCTCTAGGGTCAGCAGAGATTCAAGGAGAACCTCCAGTTTATGCACCTGCTCCTTCAAGGGGAGTTCTGCCCCTTCTAGAACAGGCTGTCTCTCTTAATTTCTGGATTTGGGAACTAACTGTCCACAGCAACCCAGCCTTATCAGGATTCAGTCTCAGCTTGTTGGTCCTCATCCAACTCATCATGGCTTCTGGGCACTGTTCTGTCACTTAAGCTTGTCCTACTCCAGGTGGATTGGAGGGAGAGAGGGAGAGAGCACAATAAAAACACATTTGCCGTGTGTGTGCAGACTATGCAGTGAAATGTGTATCTAAATGTAACTGTAACCTTCTCTCTTATACTGTATGGGTAATAGTCAGGATGAAATATTGGATAGCTTTGGGGAAAGTGTTGTGTAAAAGATAGATTTTGATTTATAAATGTATTTCATATACTATAAGTTTATTTGTACTAGAAATTGGGGGGTATGCGTGTGTGTGTGTGTGTGTGTGCACGTGCGCGCGCGCACACACACTCTACTGGCTGTCTGATTAGTAGTGTAATTCTTCAGAATTTAAACTTAATGTGCATCTTAATGTCTTATGTATTCTCCATGTCATGGGAGTGTGAAGGTTTCATATACCATCTACACTCAGATATCACACTCAGGCATTGTTTTCTCTCCTTGCAAATTATAGAAATTTAGGAGAAGAGTTCAAGAATCTACACAAGTATTACGAGAACTAGAAATTTCTTTAAGAACCAATCACATTGGGTAAGAATTATTTTATTTTATTTTACCTTTGTTGATGTTTGGGCAAAAGACATTTATCGCAACCTGTCTAAAGCTTCCTTGGGCCAGCTGTGTATCTTCATGGCTCAAATGGAACCATGGTTCAAATAGTATTATGACTGTGGGTTTTCAAGCTTTCCTATCGGAACCCTTTCCTCATTGGCTTACCTGCTGAGGTACTCCTAAATATCTGCCATTGACTCCCTTGTGTTACAGAGCATTCTGGGACATATTCCAGAGCATGCACAGTACATATAAAGTACTGGCCAGGCCTGTGGAGCCTCATTGTAACACATCAACTGAATTATCTCATGAATATGTCAGACCTAGACCCTGTAATCATGATCTGAGGCCCTTCTTCGTATGCCTCCTCTGTGAGAGGTCCAGAAAGGAACAACATAAGAACAGGTCTTTCCTACAGCGGCTCTCTGCTTGTGGAATGCTCTCCCCAGAGAGACTCACCTGGCACCTTCTCTACATATCTTTAGACACCAGGTGAAAGCATCCCTCTTCTCAAAGGCCTTTGGCTAATGAAACTTTCTGTGGCATTATTATTGGGGGAGCTATTGTTTTTGTTTGTTACTATGGTATGTATTTTTATGTTTTTATATTGTAAACTGCCCTGTGATACTCTGATTCAAGGTGGTATAGAAATTTAATAAATCATCATCACTCACGGTGGGTAAAAATGTTTTTTCCTGAGTGCCTTGGTTTCATTTCATTTTAAAAAATTCAATTATTTTATGAATAATATTACAAAGAGTTAAAGTAAAAAGAAAAGAAAAATTAAGAAAAATAATCTATAAAACATTTTAAAAGGCAGAGAAAAACAACAATAACAATATACCTCGACCACCATTACACATCTTTCCTTTGGGAACCCTGAGAAGGCTTTCAGAACCCTCAGGGTTCCCTAGAACACAATTTGAAAACCACTACTCTGGTTGGACAGTGTTCTTGAAGCTACCAACATGAGTCTGACCAAACTGCGGGAGGCAGTGGAAGACAGGAGTGCCTGGCGTGCTCTGGTCCATGGTGTCACGAAGAGTCGGGCAAGACTAAACAACAACAACTCTGGCATATTTTTCTTTCCTTCAAGGCACTGTGACTTTGTGATGTGGCCTGGTTTTGCATAAGTGTTGTGCTGCTCAGGCAATGAGAATTTAGAGAAACACAATTCAACAACTGCAGTCTTGCTTCAAAAGAGAGCTGCATTTTAAGTGTGTTGGAACACGTCCCCCCCCCCCCCGATCTTTCACAAACTATTTTTGTTAGAAGTTCTGGCTCTCTTTCTCTCTCTTTCTCCCCCTCCCTCCCCCACCTTTTGCAAAGCCCGTTTGAAGTGAAATTGACCATGAAATACCAAAGCTAGGCCAACATTGCTAATACATAGTTGGCATAGCAGCCAATGTTTAGGCAATATCTTTGAGATGACATGCCAATGAAGTCTGTAAGCAATTGTAGCAGTTTTGTCATCAGCTGAATGTCAAACTTCAGTAATATTTCCCAAACCAAATATGCAGTAGAAGTTGTCAGTATATCATATTTTTTTCTTTTCTTTAATGGAAGCTTGCCCGAGAGTTAACTTTTTAAAAATGCCAAGCGAAATTTATGACTTACACTAATGTCTTGCCAGATGTTAGCTGTGACTGAAGTGAGAGACTATTTCTGCTAAGTTCATTAGGACTTTGAAGTCAGTGGCTGCTGTGAAATTCTTTTGTGTGTGTCAATGTGACTATTAGCTTGAGCTAATTGGTTGTGTGCAGCTATCCGTACCTGTACACATGAATCCTTTGAGACAGAAAATGGCTTCCTTCCATATGTGGTGAAATGTCATCCGTACCATGTGCTCCTGGTCCCATCCATCGAGAGCATTGCTTCTTAAAACTGTGACTGATAGCTCAATCCTATACCTGTCTACTTAAAAAGTATAAATGGGCACCCCCATTTAGGCTGTATGTGATTACAGCCTAAATCACTTGCTGTGAAATAAACACAGACTTTGGGCAATCAGTATTCTCCCCAGCCTTTTCTTTCTTCTCTCTCCCCACCCCCACCCCTCAGCCAATTTCCCATAGTTCCCAGTCTGAGGCAGGGTACCCAATAAGAAGGCCTCTGCCTAATCTATGTCAAATGAAAATCCATTTTGAAAGATTCTATACTGCTGTTCATGTAGTATATACTAGGGCAGTGTACAGCCTGATAAAAAAGAATACTGCATTAAAATAAATCAGTACATACAAAGTAGGAATCACTGATGTGGTTGCTTTGGCTCAGGTCCAGTTATCCATGCAGAAAGACCATTGAAAGTTCAAAAACTCATTTGTTTTTTGAGGTTTGGGGTTATAGTCCAGTTAACATATTGGCTTGGGTTTTGCCGACGTGTTACTGTTGACCAACTTTCTCTGTTAGTGCATTTCCAGGTTTTTCAAAACGATAAAATATCCTTAGCATCACATTTACATAGAGATGGCAGAAAGCCCAAATGATGCTTGCTTTCCCCCACCCCGCCAAGCTGGTTAAATTAAAATAAATGAAATACCTAGTAATTGTGCTGACCTCTAATGATAACCATAAAATCTTGACTATTTTACCTTGCCTAATGGTAGGGTTGGCTCTGAGCATGTGCAGTGGCCTTGTGATTTGGTGACACCGTTACATTCCATGCTGAAAAGTTTCTGGGAGTGAAATTACTAGCTTTTGCAAAATGTGTTTCTTTTATCCTGTAATTACTGGGTTCTTTTTTTGTGTGTGTGTGTGTGTGCAGACTTGCTTGCGCAAGTACAAATATGCTGATCTCTAATGGTTTTCCCTAACAGGTGGGTCAGGGAGTTTTTGAATGAAGAAAACAAAGGCTTGGATGTTTTGGTAGAGTATTTGTCTTTTGCACAGTATGCAGTCACGTAAGTAAGACCCGGCTTACGCAAAGCAAAACATTACAGTGTAGAGTGATTTGCTGTTTTGGCCTTGCTAGTGCATCACAGTGCACTAAAGGATGAACACCCTTTAGTGCAATAGTTTATCGTTCTAGCAATTGATGGTCTTCCAAAGATTGCTGCTAGAAATCTCCTCTTTGTGGGGGTTACACAATGCACTGCTTGTCTCAGTATGTTGTATCAGCAGCATATAGGAAACACCGGATACTGCGCTTGTTTGTTCATCTATGCTGAGATGAGTTCGGCCTTCTGCATCCTTGCCCAAAGTAGATAGTTCCATACCTTCAGAACTTACCCATTCGAATGTTCCATGGAAGCAGTGAAAGCAAAAGCACAAGTGAACCGTAGACCTGTGTGGGACACAGGAAGCACTTTTGCCCAGTATTGTCAAGTCTTGCATTAGTTGTCCAGAGGTTTTCCCCATCACCTGCTACCTGAAACCTTTTAACAAGAGATGCCAAGTGTTTTGAACCAAGGGTTTTCTATATGCAACACATCTGCTCTGCTGAGCAATGGGCCCTCTCCAAAGCTTTTATTGCACTAATTTCCCCAAGTGAGATTTCATATCTTAAGATGCAGTGGGCTCGCAGTCTCGCCATGGCTGAGACCAATGAGTTCCACTTGGTATGCTATGGCAGAACTGCAGAAAGTAGAACCACTTTGCAGTCAAGCTTCTTCTTGCCACTCTCAAAGTATTTGAATTAGCCATGAGAATAGATACAGTAAGATGATGGCAGTGGTATGATTGCTAGTACTGGGCAGAAAATGGGAAGTGAGAGGAGTCTTATGGAGCTACATGCTGTTAGCTCCCCATGTGAAATCCCCTTGCAGTGCTGATCTACTGGGGAAGCAGAGGAGAGGAAGATGGCCTGAACTCTGCTTCAGTCTCCTGTTTTGCCTCTGTGCTGTCCAGCCCTGAATGTTCTGAAGCAGTGATGGGGAGCCTGGGGCACTCTGGATGCTGCTGGACTACAACTCCCAGCATCCCGGACCATTGGCTCAGCAGACTAGGGCTGATGGGAGCTGCAGCCCAACAGCATCTGGAGGGCTTACAGATTTCCCATCTCCACTTCAAAGGATCATGAATTCAGCAACTGGCAAACAAGTTTCTGCTTTATTTGCAGTTCTCCTGGTTCAGGGCCTCAGGTTCTTAAGACGAAGAGAATTTTGATTTGATTTTTAGGACATATACAGACAAAGGTGCTTGGTAGAGACAGTTGTTTTGTTTGAACTGGAACAAAGTTAATGGCAGGACATTACTGATTTGGGGGGAGAGGCACGTTGCAAGAAAAGAAGTGCTTGCTTTAAAGACTTTCACCTCCCATATTGAACCAAGAGCAAGGCGTTTTACTCATCGTTTACTCTTCCCTAACATGGCATGCATGGAGAATAACCTCAGAGCATATAAGAAGGGAAGAGATGGCTCTGCTTTCAAAGAGCAGTGCATTGAGTAAGGGCTGGGGAAAAAACAAAACAAAGGAAGAGCAGAAATGATTACATTGAATGCATTGCATATGTTTGGAGTTTGGTCTTGGCCATTATACAGGGATAAAGACTCAGCTGCATATTAAGATTTGAAACTAAATTAGAAAGCAAAGCTAATTGATTAAAAAAAAAATATGAAGAGAGCCCCGGAGATTTGTTTTCCTCCAACAAATCAAACAGTTTTGAAGTTGGAAAATCTGGATAAGGTTGTAAGATTCTTTCTCAGTTCTAACTGCACGATGGCCCTCTCCCTGTTTCTCAAGATCCAAATTTACTGTGAAAGTAGCACTTTGTTTTTAGCTCAAGGGGAAATAACGTTCCAGTGCGCTCTGTCACTGTATCATTGACTGTAATCTGCTGGGACAGAATAAATCTGCAGATGTTCAGCAGCAGGAAGGAAAAAGTTGTCTACGTCTCTCTCTTCTTGCTTACTTTCTCTTTTCTCTTTTTGTGTTTTGCAAACCTGCATTGAAATGTTCATTTCCGTTTAGATTTGACTTTGAAAGCTTGGAAAACAGCATGGAAAACTCAATGGATAAATCTAAGCCTTGGAGTCGATCCATTGAAGACCTCCATCGAGGAAGTAACCTCCCCTCTCCCGTTGGCAATAGCATTACCCGCTCTAGCAGGCATTCTACACTACGGTAAGAAACCAAGGTGGCTCCAGGGAACAAGATTGTGGCTTCATGAAGGGGAGAATTCAGTTGAATATTACATATTTTGAGATTGACACCAACCCTCATTATACAGTTTACATATTTTGATGACTACTTCATCAAAATTAAATTAAACATTATCTGAGGAAGCTAATTATTTATATTGTAGTGGGCTGAGTTTGTAGTATGCTTGTGGTGTTGTTGTTGTTTTTTGCAGGTGATTGCTTGGCTAATAATTAACATGCCCCTAGGAGTGCCTTTTCCTTGGTGTTGTGAAATTAACAGAGCGATAAGGCTGTTGTCCCATACCCGCTTAACATGTTACTTCTGAACTCAATGAGGTTTCCTTCAGAGTAGACACCTGTAGAGTTGAACTGCGAAGTCCTTCCACACTGAAGAGTCATCTGGTTACATTTCTACAGCAAACAGCCTTTTGGAGAGCTCTTACTACCCTTTGGCATGGATATACCAAAGCATAAATAAATACTCAGAACTAATTTGACCAAGGCTGGCAAGATCTTTGAACTATTACATGCCAAACCCATTACTTGTGATATTTACTATACGGAGGAGCTGGAGGAGTGGAAGCCCATTAGGTGGATCCTCCCAACAGTATCTAAAACCAGTCAATTTATTTTGACTCCTGAGGCAGAAAATCTTGGAAGCACCTCTCTCCGTCCTTGGTAGTAAAAATAAGAACAGTATTAAATTGAATAACTACCAGTTTGCTACCCTTTCATGACACTCTGAATCTGTTTTGTGAAGTGGCTATGTCACTCTGTTTAATGGTAGATTGCCCTTCCAAATTGTTATTTATTTAAATGTAACCTCTTGGCACTTTCTCATTTCCTACAACACTCCCTATGACCTTTTCCCCTCAGAAGGGAGAAGAGAAGCTCTCTGGCTCAAAAGGATAGTGGGTGGAAAGAAAGGAGGACTGTTTGGGCATGAGTGCAGAGCAGAGGGACTAGACTGCAGAGAAGCAGCCTCAGGCACTTCTCATCTCCTTCCACCCCTTCCTTCCCCTTCGTTCTCTTCCTTCCCTCACACTTGAGGAATCAGTCTGTCAGCCCATCATCCATTTCATCTTCCTTTCCCCTTCTCTCCCATCCAACTTGTGCACTAGAAACTCTCTCTCTTTCAGCCCTCTCTTCACCAACTCTCCCTTCTGTGTATGCCTATGCTCTTTGCTTTTGGGGAGCTGCTCCTGCTGGTGTCAGCGCAACCTAAGGTCAAGGCGAGGCATTGCTGAGGGCCACCACCAAGTAGGCCAAGATCCGCTCAGGGTCCCTAGTTCAGCTCCTCTGAAACAGCTTCTTCACCGCTGCTTATTGTTCTGTGGTTACCGTGTAGTATCTCTTGCTTAGTATCTATCTGTGGTGGGATATTCCCTCTAGTACTATTTCCTTTAGCACTTACTATTCCCTCTAATACCATGTAGAATTATCTATATGGAAAAACTATGCCGCCATTGCATAGTTGCTTTTCTTCAACATCACTTGGAAATAGTGAATGCCTGATCAGCAGGAATTGCGCATGCACAAGCTAATTTCCCTAATGATTTACCTCAAATGCAGCCTGTTTTTTTTTATTCAATGCAAGTACAGTATCAGTCTTAAGGTGGCTATTGATAGTAAATATCAAATTGATTTAAGTTCACTGCTCCTTTTTGAATATTGCTGGCTGACATCAAAAGTAAAGAAGCTTTCAAATCACTAAGGGTTTAGAATTTTATGCAGGCTCTTTAACTCCTTTTCTTGGAACTTCGACATTAAACAGTCAGGCTGCACCAGCGGACTTAGAACAGATTTAGCCCATGCCATTGATTCAGGCTTCAGAAGCTTGGAGAGAATCAGAGGACTGATAATTTGCAAAAGAGATCCATGCAGCTGGAATGAAGAGTGCCGAGAAGGAAGATCAAATTGTTAGGGCTAGTTTTTGATCTGGAAAAAGCAGAAGAGAGAAGGTAATATTAAAAACATCTCCACTGGGCCAAATAATTTGAATGCTTTCTAGACAGGGGCGAGGCAATTGCTTATAGGGTGATACCCAGGAAGAGCTATGCAGTCGCGGTTCTTGCACAGTTTGTACACTGTAGATCCATTTAAGAAAGCAGGGCTTTTAAAACTTCATAAATCAGTAGTAGATGGATTTTGGTTGTGTTCTTCCTTGAACCCCCATTGGGAGATAGTTGTAGCAGAAATACAGGTGTGCATTACACATTGCTTACATTTTCTTTCTCTCCTCCTCTGCATCTCCTTTTTCATATGCGCCGCCCACATTGTATACACCTTCTCTTCACTCTGTGCCAACAGCTTCTCCTGTGCTTTCCTTTCCTTTCCCTACGGCATCTTTTTCTTCTTCTTCTTCTTCTTCCTCACTTGCCTTGTTCTCCTTTTCTCCTCCATGCTCATCCATGCCTCAAAATGCCATCAGAATGGTTTGTCTGCCTGAACAACTTCAGTTCAAACGCCGCCAGAGCTGCTTTTCACCCAACTGCCTCTGGAGTGGCTTCAGTTTACACACTGCTGGTGAGGCTTCAAGCCGGAAAATCTCGTAAGTCGTGGGTGTAAAAGCTATGCCCAGAAAATAGAATTTAAAAAGCTGACTAGTACCTGTACATGGTAGCAGGCTCCCTTGCACTGCTTGCCATGTGTTATAATGAAGGTGGACCACATGTCACTCATGAATGGTTCCAGCTAGAGGAACTTTCAGTGTCTGAGATGCGGGTTATCTCATTATATCTAATATGCTGATACTTACTTCTATATTTGTGTGTGTGTTGGCAGCGGTGCTGGTGGTGGTGGGGGGGTTGATTTTAAAAAATAAGACAGGAATTTAAAGTAGGAATTCCCCATAGCTTGTGGTTAGTTATAAATAAACCACAAAATGTACACTGTTGTCTTTTAGCTTTTATTGGCTAGTATTCCATCATATTAGTTTTATTGGTATGGAATTTTAAGGCTTTCGCTTTGGCCTGTTCTGAGGCCCATGTCACCGCCATCAAGGGGAAGGTTTTATTTATTTATTTAAACCTTCCCAAAGATTTGTTTCTGGTTTGCTAGCCTAGTTCAGGCCATCTCCAGCATTCTAATCTGGCTGAAGTCCCAAAAGAAATTGTAAATCGCACCTTCCCAGATATTCCTTCCTCAGGTATGTGTAGTTGTTAGAGAGCCTCTTTTCAAAGCTAATGTGTTTGTCAAAGCAACCCACTGTCTCGAGTGATCTTTATTATGGCCTACAAAAAAAAAAAAAAAACTGGTCTCTGTGCAGTTGACTCTAGTGTACGGTCTTCATACAAGACAAATGTTTAACATGCATAGGACTGCACTATATGCCAATCACCCACACCTTCCCCATTTGTGCTGTAACGTTCACAACCTCACTGCAGAGTCAGAAAAGCAGCGGTGGCGACAACAACAACAATGTATTAATTGCTTCCCTTTTTGTTCTGCACTCCCTGCGGGTCTACCTCCAAGGCAGCACTTTTTGTTGCACCGATACTGTAATTTCTGAGCAACCAAAGTGCAGTATTTTTCTACTTGGGGAAGCACATTTATTTATTGCCGTATAGAATGCCAGAAGCACCTCTTGCCTAATGTCTGTTGATCAAGTTACTGAAGGCAACACACCCTCTGTACCCTACCACTGCTCCCCTGAGGTCGCTGCTGCTTCTGAATGAGCATTTCCGAGTGCATTAGTTTTCTGTTTTTCATTGTTGCCACCACAGCTGGCAATGTAGGCGAAAAAGAGGCCATCCTTCCACAGCAAAGTTTTCTCCTCTCCAGCAGGGCTCTGCTTATACATTCCCCAGTCTCTTAAGTCCCCTGCAAAATCATTTGCTGAGAATGGTGCAGTGGATGGAGCAGGCCTATTAAAGCAACAGGGTTTCACTTAATCAAGACTGTTTTAAGTCCCGTTGATTTCTGTGGTTTAGCATCGTTATGTCTGGATCGAATCCCACATCGTGAGCATTTGAGCAGTTGTGCTGAAAAGCTTGAAACGGGAAAGACGGTTCACGCTGTCTAATACCTCTGTACATGCAAGTATGCAAAAGTGTGGGGCGGGGGGAGAGAGGCTACTATGAACTAGCCTCTTCACGCAGAGAAGCAACAGCTATTTCTCAACAACAACAAAATGTGCTGTTTTCATCAGTCCTAATATAATAGCTACCTGTTCTATAGCGTTTTTAAGACATTTGAAAGTGCTTCACTGGCATTACCCATACAACAATATAAATTTTCGGGATCGCAGTAGCGTGCAATGAGACTGAAGGATAGTGGGATTGCCTAAAAATCTATGGCCTTGGTGAGCTTTGACTTGGGTGCTTTGCAGTTCATTCTCTGGAAGTAAGAAAACCTGTAAAGCTAGAGAAATATGGACAGGGTGGATTTCCTCCCCCCCACCCCCAAGGATTCTCTCTCTTTAGAACGTGCCTTTGAAGGAGAGAAAGAAAAAAGCACAAGTGGAAACATATGATATTAATTACTAAAATAAATATATTATCAGAGGCATCATCTCTGACTTGCAGCAGAAGAAAAATGAAATTCAGCAGCTCGCCTAAGAGCTTTTCTTTGCCCTAACATTTGGTAGCAAGAAATGAAAAGAAAGCAGTGAAAGACCAGGAGGTATAACCTCACCCACTCTAGATTCAATTGGGTGTTTGTGTCTCATGTCAAGATCTCCTTTAAGTGAAATGTCTCCACTGGATACCAGTGTTTTCTGCCACTATAAAGCAAACAAAACAGAGGGAATGTTGAAGATAGAGATACATACTAAAGCTCTGATATCTACTGACAGTTGAAAAGCACCAAAAATATGCCCACATCTTACAGCCATCGTCAAAGCAAGAAACTTGAGGCTAAAGTCATGCCACATAAGCAAAGATCAAGAGCAATGTTCTGTTTTCTATTCTCCTTAATATATATATATTTTTCTGGGCTATGGATCTTTATCCACATAGTGTCAGAAACAATCCCCATTTGTTTCTTAACTGCTGAGATAGAGGAACCTAATATGCTGATATGGCTTGGAACCTAAGATATGGTGACATGTTAATGAAGTTCACAGAAGGAAAGTTTCCCACCCCTTCTCTCTCTGCACCCTCTTCTAAGAGTTGGGTGTGGGGTCTTGAACAATGTGGGTTATAGCACAAGGGGTTGCTAGTGGAAGTTGGAGTGGGGAATTATCCAAAATTGAATGGAGGCACACCCAAGCTTGGGCCCTTGTCTTCTCCAGCAGCTCCCTTCACCCCATCCCAGATTTGTTCAGGAGGGCCACTGATCCTCTGGAGAGACTTTCTAGGAAAATGGGGATAGGGGCTGCAGTGAAGAGAATGGAAGTGAAAATTTCCTTTGATTAAGATACTTAAATTGATCTTAATCTTAGCATCTAAGACAATTAATGTAATAATTGAAATAGATAACTTCAAGGAATATCCACACTTATCAAATCACTCATAGCACTGAGAAATAAACATCCAGATTAGGAATTTTCAGTCTCTTCTACTCCTGTAGCTGGTTAATGTAAAGTGTTTCCTTATTAACAGAGACCCTTAAATAATTGTCCCTTCAGCTTGGCTGTAGCTTTGCCAGCTGTAATGACTTTTGCTTGGTATTCAGCCCAGAATATTCATTTCACCAACAGAAATTGGTGTTAATTTTCCATTCTGGAAACCTGGATTATACCATAGCTGTCAAGTTTTCCCTTTTCTTGCGAGGAATCCTATTCGGCATAATGGAATTTCCCTTAAAAAAAGGGAGAACTTGACAGCTATGATTATACACAATGACTTTTTTCTTAATAGGAGTGTAGGGGGGTTAGGGGCAGAGTGCCCCAGATGATGAATGGGAAGAAGACAATAGCCTCCCCTCCTCAGCTGACCAGACAGCTTTCTCTTTGTGTTCTATGCCTGGGTGTATGCAAGAGGTGGTGTGGTTGCACCCACCACTGGTATCTGGCCTTGGAGGATTGGCCCAAGGGTGAAAGTTGTCCTCAAGTCATCTCAGGTCTAGATGGGCCTTCCTTGGCAAGAAGATACAGAATTTGAGGGCAATCAATGAGAAGACCACCTATCAAATTCCTACCCAAACACTTCAGGTGTTGATGGAACAGAAAGAAGGGGCTCTCTCAGAGTTCTTACAACCCAGACAGGCTTGCATGGGAGAGCACAATCTTTTAGATAACCTTAGAAGTGGTGCATTTGAGCCCAGAAAGCAAAATGAGCATTGCCCTGTATTTACATGCTCAGTCTGAGAGCTGTCCTGAAGGGAGTTAATCCTGCAGAGTCCCAACTCAAATGTTCTTGAATAGCATTCTATTTTTAAAGTAGCTGTTCCTGGTTCCATTTACAACAATATTTTAGTAGAAGAAGGTGGCTAATAAAAATGGGTAGTTATATGAACATTGGAAATTATGGCAGTAATGCACTTTTAAAAATAGGTTTCCCAAGCTATAGCATAAACTAGCGTAGACAGTTGACATTAGAGCTGAAATAATGTATATCATGTGCTGCCACGATGAAGCCTATATGAGCAGTGAGGAACAGATCTCTGCAAGGCCTGCTGCACCGCACAAGAAAGATAATATTTTATTTCGTCTTTCCACCTACAGGTATCAGAAATATATATTTTTTCATGAATGTACACAGGTCTTTTTCACTTGACTATTTATGCTCAACAGAGAGTATACAGCTACATTTTATTTTGTGTCAGAGGGAAATATCAATTGTTTGTTATTTCTGTTCATTGCAAATTTACGGTAAGTAATATCTAACATTCAGTGCCCTGATTTATTGATTGACATTTGAGCCAGAGATTCATGTTTGGAGAAAATTGTGAATCTCACCCTGTGAAAGCACTCAGAACAGTGATGCAGGTGTGGTCCTGAATTATTCCTCCCTCCAGAGTTTCAGATTCAGTGTTCAATAAATGGTATAGGATATGAATTTTCCTCAAAATACGTTGGTCTGAGGCACCAGCTGTCTTTGATGGACTGGCATGCTTGCTTATGAGAATATCCAGTGAGAACAAAGGCTGTGATGTTCTCATATCGATTTTAATTAACACATGATGGTAACTGCCAATGAGACCTGGCAGAGAGTTGGTACAGAACAAATGGAAACATTTTCTCTATTAACATGAAGCCCGGGAATATTGAATGTCTGTTTCTTTCATACTGGTAAGTAAGGTTTTCAGTTTAAATGCAGACATCATAATTGCATCCAGACCTATATATTTTGGCTTCATATACTTCAATAAGACTTGCTCCTTGTGTAGTATTTCAGCCCCAGTTAAATTATGCTAGGATGATTTAGTAAGATGGCCATTAAAAGCAACAGCTAAAACAATTTTAGAATAATTAGCTTTTATTTGGCTAGGTTGAATAGTGCTAGGCTGTTTTATTTGGCAATTAGAAGGAGCAGGTTATTAAAAAGCACCTAATCTATGAGCTGGACCATAAAGAAGGCTGATCGCCGAAGAATTGATGCTTTTGAATTATGGTGCTGGAGGAGACTCTTGAGAGTCCCATGGACTGCAAGAAGATCAAACCTATCCATTCTCAAAGAAATCAGCCCTGAGTGCTCACTAGAAGGACAGATCCTGAAGTTGAGGCTCCAGTACTTTGGCCACCTCATGAGAAGAGAAGACTCCCTGGAAAAGACCCTGATGTTGGGAAAGATGGAGGGCACAAGGAGAAGGGGACGACAGAGGATGAGATGGTTGGACAGTGTTCTCGAAGCTACTAACATGAGTTTGGCCAAACTGCGAGAGGCAGTGAAGGATAGGCGTGCCTGGCGTGCTCTGGTCCATGGGGTCACGAAGAGTCGGACACGACTGAACGACTGAACAACAACAACAACAATCTATGAGCATTTATATCTGCATGTTAAAATGATACTGTAGATAAAACATGTTAATAAAAGTATATTTTTCCTAATGCATTGTGGGATAATGAGCTGCATTGGAGTTTGTTAGATGGTGGTTGTTGTTGTTTAAATGCAGAGTGCTGTTGTAACTTGACCAATGAAAACAGTTTTCCCATGAATATTAAATAAGTAAATGGAGGCCATGGAAGAACTGGGCCTGGGTCCAGTGTGTGTGTGTGTGTGTGTGTGTGTGTGTGTGTGTTTCTTTCTGTAGAATCCAAGTATGTAATAGCACTTCTAAGCTTAACCATCCAACCAACCATGGCAGCCGATAGGTTCTGTGTAAACTTATTACTATAGGACCTCCAGAAGGAGGCTCTGGTTTAGCACAGAGCTTTATGAGGTGGGGGGTGAATGGAGAGCTGATAGAATTTTACATGCAGGGCTGAGTGAGTGCAGAAAAGCCACAGTAAGCTAGTCAGCACCAAACCCATGTTCTTGAGAATCTCAGCTTTTGTTTCTCTTTCTCCATTTTAAAAAGGAAGTCTTTGGCCCTTATGGTCATGAATATACCCTTGAAAGAGTGCAGTGCTAACTAGGGGTGGCGGCAGGGGGTATCTTGCCAACTCTACAGCCCTGCTGGTCAGGGTGGAACATGGGTGGAGGTGGTGGTTGTTCTCCACTGTCTTGTGGTGCCAACTCCAGGCTAGAAAGCAGAAGGGCCCGGATTAAACCCTTTACTAGGAAATGGGCTGGCTTTTTATCCAGCAAATCTGTGGCTACTCCTGCCTCACCATGTAACACTGTGTTTTCAAGGACTTGTCTTATGACAACTTCTGTCAGCAGCAACACTGCTGGTGGGCAGGGTGCGCTCTTCTTTCCACCGTCACAGATCAGGGGTTAGCATTGCTCTGAAGATATGTGAGCAAGGTCTGCAGAAACACCGTAAAACTGAATCGGGTGTTGAATTTCTAGCGTGGTGGAGGTTGAAGCTACAGTCTCGGGGAGAATCTGCTGTGGATTTTCCAATGTACATGTAGGTTTGCTCTCTGTGCAGCTCGAGAAAATCTCCGTCAAAGTGTTGAATATGCTTGTATGGAACTCAGTTGTGTAGGCTGATACAAGATGAAGCCAAAGGACGTCGGTGTTACGTTTCCTGCCTTTCATGCAACATCTTGTAGCTCTTTGGATGAGTGACACTTGGCAAGAAACTGACAGCTAGAGAGTTTATTTGGAAAGAATGTATGGCTTTGCTAGGACCTAAAGTACCACAGTAGTGATTAAGTGATTACTCCAGACATCATGCATTGACAGAGTGCCAAGACCTGACAGGTGCCAGGTTGTAATCACAATGTAAACAGCTGCTAAACTAGCACATCTTCGCTTGTTGTTGCAAAGATGTCGGTTTTCTTAGTGCATCTATTAACCTCAGAAAAGGTAGAAGGACAGGTGCTCGAGAGGATGCAGAAATACTGGGAATTACTGTATTCCAATCCTTTTCTCATAGCATAAAGGCCTTCGAGTTTCTCACACAACTGAATAATAATAATCCAACTGAATCCAGATCTGTTGTATAATGCACCAGTTAACAGTTCAACTGAAATGTCTTCTAACCCTTCCAACTATGATTCCATGGTGTGATATGATATGAAGCTGACTTTGTTAATTTGTTCATGACACTAATATGAACATTTTGCAGCAACTGAAATGCTGATGCAAGACTTGGTGGTTGGTGGTTGCTGCTGCTGCTGCTGCTATTATTATTATTATTATTATTATTATTATTATTATTATTATTATTATTATTATTTTGTGTTGTTGTCATTGTTGTCATTATTAATAATGAGACTGCTTGCCTATCTTCACAGGTGATGGCAGAGGGCGGATGGAAAATCAGTTTTTGTTAATAGCCAAATATCTTTTCTTTGCAGGTGTAACACCTTACCAAGCAGAAGAACACTTAAAAATTCAAGATTAGTGAGTAAAAAGGATGATGTCCATGTCTGCATCATGTGTTTACGTGCCATCATGAATTACCAGGTAACTAAACTTTAGCTCTTTTGGCAACTTATTTCAGTGGGATGGATTGTGTGTGTTCCTTCCCTCAGTGAAGGAAGCAAGTGTCCATGCTTATAAAAATGTAGTGGACTGAGTCATGTGGGCACAAAATATTGTGTAAAGCACTATAACTGGAAGCTTTGGAGAGAAAAGAAAAATGTGACTCCCACTACTATTAAAGGCTTGTCTCTAACTAAGTCACACTCACAGTAGATTGAAATAAATAGACTTAGGTTATTCATGTCCATTGATTTAATTGGGTCTGCTAGGAGTATGACATAGTAATATAAAGCATGGTACGTTTTGGGCAGAGCAGCCAAGCATTCTGCAGCTGAAACTGGGTTTAAAAAAGTTGGCATTAATTCCTGACACAGGCAGGATGCATTCTTGGTGGCATTAATAGTCAGTTGGTAGGGGGAAACAAAGCAGACTTGGATTGACCCTGAGCTGAATTGGACCACCTACAAACTGCTTTGGATTAAGGTGGGTTGCTTTCTAAACACCAAATCAGAATTCAGACTGAATCTTGTGGTCAGTCTTATTTAGATGTATAGGGTTGCCATGTGTCGTCCTCTTTATCCATGACAAGTCCTCTTTTTTCAGGGTAAAATTTCTTTCCGGGTATATTTGCCAAAATGTCTCTGGCTATACTTTCTGGATGAGACATAGACTGAACTGGTGGTTGAAGACTTGCTTTCCTCTTCTCTTCTCCTGCCCCCCACAGCAACATATCACAGCCTCTATAGCCTACCTATAGTAGGGTTATTTAAAACGAGAGTCGTCATAGTGTCCTCTTTTTTGCTCTTCAAAATATGGCAACCCAATGTACAAACATCATATAGATACACTTGCCGGAAAGCCTGGATTGGCTCTAATTCCCAGTTTAATTCAGTTACATTCAGTAGCAAACATGCGCTCACTATCAAGAAATGAGGGAAATTGCTGATTTTTAATAAAGATAATAAAGCATTCCAAACACTGAACTCTTATTTCCAATTTCTATTTTAGTACGGGTTCAATATGGTCATGTCGCACCCCCATGCTGTTAATGAAATTGCACTAAGCCTGAACAACAAGAATCCCAGGTAAAAGGCTCCTCTTTTGTGTTTGGAAATTTCATGTGTGTGGTGATGATTAGTTTTTCCTGCTTGGAGTTGCTCTGCGAGAAACCCCTCATTTGCATATGCTACAGTCCCTGATTAATTCCTCCTTCAGCTGGTTTGCTTTAATCTAAAGTTGCGATCACTTAACTTGACACAAACAACTCTATGACCCGCAGAGGTACCGAGCATTTGCAACATCTTGCTTGAAGCTAATAGCAGGGTCATTCTTTTGAAGCAGCAGCTGAATATTAAAGAAATATTATTCTCAGATGCCGTCACATCCATCTTGCGAAAGCTGAGTCATCACATTGCTCTAATTGATTTCTCTCTTCCTTCCTTTGCACAGAACAAAGGCGCTGGTCTTAGAACTGTTGGCAGCAGTTTGCCTTGTAAGAGGAGGGCACGAAATCATTTTGTCTGCCTTTGATAATTTTAAAGAGGTAGGTTGCTCTTGTTTCATCAGAGAGTGCCATGTGCCTTGCACAGCTGCTTTGGATAAGGTCTGCCGGAGTTCGGCGGCTCATCTTTATTTCATGAGGCCCAGCTTGAGACTAATGTAGCTGTTCATACATGTGCATCTTGGGGACACATTTCAGCATGCTCATCTCACGCCACTTCTAGTGTGGTGAACATTAGCCTCCATGTGCAAATTAGTTTGTGACACTAGTTCACACTGAATCTAGAAGCAGGATCCTAATTAACGTCAGATCGCCGTGGTTCGTAATACATAGTATCAGCATCAAGCTTTTATTTCGGTCACAGACCAGCATAAGATAAAACTTACGGATAAATTGAACACTTAAGACTTAAAACAGGTAAGGGATTAAAAACTAGTAGTTAGAAGGTGATTGTATCATACATAACTTAAAAAGATAAAAACAATGCAGGATTATGCAGCTGTCCCATACGGTGGTCTAACTTGCAACCTTGGCCATTATCAGCACCATGCTCCGACTGAGCCAGACCCTACAATTCCATGACTCTAAGCAGTCTTATCTATTTCTCCAACCTTGCAAATAAAATCCTTGACCCATCTGACTGCTCTTTCTTCAGCACTTCTCCCTCCCTCTCCCTTATTTTGCCCCACTTCCTTCACTGGTAGGGATTTTATTTTCAAAACAAGCCAACATGTTTTGCCCCACTGTTGTTTAAAAACCTTCAGAGTTCAAATTGACAAAAACAGCCCGCAGAGTTCTCTGTTAAATATCTCTCTCATTCACATTAGCTGTCGCCAGTTAAATGATAATTGGCTAAAACACACAGTGCTATTTTGTACATAAAATCCACATATTTTTAGCACATTGAGTTACGTTTCTTTTATTTTGGGGATCTGGGTAGTCCAGAAACATCTGGAGGGCCCCAGGTTCCCCATCCCAGGTCTAAATAGATCAACCTAATTAGCAGGTAACATTGTGAAACATATATTTTACCATTTTATTATTAAATTTTCTGTAGAATTGTGAACTTGGAAGCCCTCTATGGAGATAGTAGTAGGACATTGACTGGTCCATAGATGGCTGTGGAGTCACAGAGAAGCATAAGGGATGTAGTAGTGTGAGTGGAACCCTTCCCCCCGCCACCAGTGCTTTTGGAGTAAGAAATGGAAGTACCTGGAAAATACACACGAAAACATTAAACAGCATGATGTCCAGTGGAACTGTGACTGAACTTGAGTAGCTGCTGACAGAGCAGGATGCTTCCCCAGCTCTCTTACATCCATCCAAGAAATACGCATTTAAAATTTATTTCCTCCATTTTTATCCCTCTCTTCAAACTCGAAGGGTTCCCAGAACTGCATGCAACTGAGAGGTTAAACCAAGAATAAATGCACTAAATAATTATAGTGTGTAGTTATTATAGGGTATAGTAATAGCCAATAATTTTGAATGGGCAGAACAGTAAAACCAACTATTAAAGCCAGAGCCAAGTTAAGTTTAAGACTGTTAAAACAGCAGCTAAAAAAAAAATTAAAGTCATAAATGTAGGCCAAACTTCTCCCTCTCCCTCCCTCTCTCACCCCCTCCCCCCCACTTTTTTCACTCAACCCAGGATCATTTCAAAAATGGAAGGTAAGCTAGAGTCTTCAGTCTAAGGAGGGAGTACTCTGTGACAGCTCCTGTCAAATTGCCTTTTAAGAATGAAGACTTTTGTGGGACAGAGAGGTCTGAGCTAGGTAGGGAATATATGAATTGGTGAGTGGAAAGGAGGTGGGTGTTTGAGGCTGTGCCTGAATGCTTGGGTAGGAGGCGAATGTGCGAGAGAAATTAGAGTTCTTCTCTGCTGCCGTCAGAAGGACCTCCTGTGATCTCATTAGCAAATTGTGACAAAGGCTTGAATCTGCAGCATATTTCCATGTAACCAGCTCATTTTTAAGACACACACACACACACACACACACACGGTTTTTTGCTAAGTTTAGGCAGCAGTACATAAGGAATACATTCCTTTTGGAGCTATAACGCATCTGAGAACCGAGCTGTCGTGGTTCATATAAAAATAATGATTCACCTGTTTCAAAGGATATAGAAGTGCCTTTGGCACTAAAGGGATTTTTTGTGCTTTCTGTTTTGTCTGCTCTTGTTTCCTATACTGTTCTTTCATTTTAGTGTAATCCTCACCATATCTACGCAGACATTATTCGCACTGTATTCAATGGGTCTTACTCCCAGGGGAGTGGAATTAGGATTGTAGCCTTAGTTGTCCTTGAGAAGAGCTATGCTTCATCCAGTTTGAATACCAGCATGCTCCTTCCCCCCAATTCCAGGCTTAATAAATGACATTCATTACAATCCCAGCACATTGTTTGGCCACTGTGTGTCAAAAGAAAGTTCCTCTGCACTACATTAAAATGAAATATGAAGGTCTGTTATCTGATATTTACGAGCAGCTAAATGGGACAGGAAGTCAAGCAGACATATTGAGCTGGTTCCAGTAGTCTAATCTAGTTTAATCCAGCCTCTAAAACATCCTGGGATACAAGGTTTACAGATATATTGCAGTTACATTAAAACTGGAGTATGGGTTGATCTTCATATATTTTTATATATTTTTTAATCATTATTATTTTGTATAGAACAAGTCTTCTGAAGAGCAACTATACAATATTAAATGGATGGTTGTTAGCATTCTCTTCAGTCTAAGGCAGGCTGTATTTCTCTGTCGTGTGTGTGTGTGTGTGTGATATGTGATCAAATTTGGTTTTATTTATAAGAAATGAATTGTAGCTACCATCCGTCATGCAATAAATTGTCCGACAGTCATATTTCAGACTTAACTCCCCCCCCCCCCACTTCCAAGTGGGTTTGTTTGCTTATCATGTTATATCTCACCCTTCCTCCCAAAGGAGCCCAGGGTGGCAAACAACAAAAACACAAAATAACACAATTAAATAATATATATATATTAAAATGTTTGAAAACATTTAAAAGCATCCAAATATCCTAAACAGCAAATGATTTCCAGATTACCAGGAACGGTATCTTCCAGACATCAAATGCCTGGATCAGCAGGGATGCTTTTAAATTCCTCCTGAATGTTAATACTAAAGGCAGACAGGCTCATCTCTCTAGGGAGGGCTTTCTGTAAATGGGGAGCTGCTACTGAGAAGGCCCTGTTGTGGACCAGCCTAACACAGTCTCACAAATTGCCTTGAAAGCTTCTACTTGTAGAAGGGGCATGCTTAATTCTGCCACTTTTATTTGGGAGGAAAAGCAGCCATACAGAAATCAATGTCTGCGCTCTTATTTGCCCCCAAAGTGCAGATGGAAGGGAGTATTTATGGTCAGGAAACCAGGTCAATGCCAACACAAATCAAGAATGTGGCCCTGGATTGGGGCTTCCTAGGTCTGAAAAATTATTATTATTATTATTATTATTATTATTATTATTATTATTATTATTAACATGCTTTTTTTAAAACCTGTGATTGAAAGGACTGGTGAAAATGCACCTTCTTTGGTGTAGTCTGGCCGAGGCTACAATTCTAAATATGCTCACTTGGAGAAAAAATCCATTGAAATCAATGGAGCTTACCAACAAGTAAATGCAGTGCTAAGGCATCAGAATTTTGGGCCTGTGATAGAAAGCTGTGAAGGAGTTATTGTTATTGTTATTGTTATTATTATTACTTTTTAGTGAGCGTGAGGATCAGTGCTTGGCAAGGGAACTATGGCTGTTTATTTTTCATTACTTTCCCTCCTGCAGGGTCCATTGTTGAACCCCAGAATCTTACAGAGATTAATAGAGGTTCAAATTTATGTATCGTAACTCAGGAGGAGAATTTTATTGCAAATAAGAAGCCAGCTTCATTCTTATTGGTCAATTCAGCTATTTAATTTTATAAGTAACAGCAGGACATGTTGGAAAACATGAGCCAATCGTCTTTGCCTGGAGATATAATCTGCAAATGATGTTAGCCCTCTTGGTGTGTGTATTATTTTTATTCCCAAGTATTTTCAGCCTAGTAAACATTAAAGAACCATTTACTTAAACAGAAACTTGCAAGAAAACTGGTCTTTTGTTCCCCCAACAATCTGTAAGCTCGCAATGCCAGCCTGGAAGAAACACCCTCCCAAAATAGTATTACCCTGGAGTGAAATGGGTTGATTACACTAGACCATTGTACTAAGAAGAAAAAGAAGTCATTGTGACCTCTGGGTAGTGGGAGAAAAAGAAAGAAAGCAGAACAATTAAGAGAGTGTGACTTTAAGGTTTAAACACATAAGCATATTAAAAGTTAGATCATATTCATGGTTGCCTCCTGATTCCCCTGCCTTAAAGAGTTCACTCTGAATTGAATTCTGTGTCTTATTCTTGCATTTTCACTTAACTCAAAAGTTCAGCAGAGTCCCAGGGCTTGATCCGCCTGTTCCAGTTGCCAATTGGCAAATGTTCTGCAGTGTTTATAGAACAGCTTGCCAGATGGATTGTGTAGATAATTTCTGTGCCACCACCAGAAATCCCTAGCAGTTACTGGGATGAGCCACATGAGTTATCCACCTGATCAGAGCTCCTGTGAGCTCCGGCTGGAAAAAAAGAAAACCCTGGTCTAACGCAGAAGACCCCTCCTGCCTCAGTTCTTGGGGCCTTCACCAAGACTGTGCTCTAAGCTCTGCTTCCTCTGTAGTTTAGGAATGGGGAAAATTTTGCCCTGCAGATGCTGGTCAACTCTATAACTTCCAACTCCCGCTAGCAAGCATGACCAATTGCCAGGGTTAATGGGAGCTGTAGTTCATCAGTATTTGGAGGGTCCAATGGTCTCCACACCTGCTGTAGTATTAACTGTGTGATTGACTTTGACATGGTCAATTATTATTTTAATAGGACATGATTGAAGGATCCTAAGTACCGGTAAGTCTAGGCCTACATGCTGTTCGTTTTGTATCACACAAATACATGCTGCAGCAAGATCAATGATCACAATGAGCTTATGCTAATGGCAAAGCTTTTCACTAGGTTTACCAGCCTTTTTTTCTCCCAGCTCCTGCTTCTATACCTTTCACAGCAACCTAACCTGTAATAATTATACTGGTGAACAGTTTCCCTGTCTTGGTTCCGGCGGTTTAATTTCTCTGTGTTAATGTGTTGTTAAAACCCAAGGGAGCAAAGCAGTGAAAAAGTTGCAGTTATGAGGATTGACTCATCTTTGTAAATGCAAGAGCAAATAATCGAGCAAATAATTCCTTCCTTTGCACAGAACAAAGGCGCTGGTCTTAGAACTGTTGGCAGCAGTTTGCCTTGTAAGAGGAGGGCACGAAATCATTTTGTCTGCCTTTGATAATTTTAAAGAGGTAGGTTGCTCTTGTTTCATCAGAGAGTGCCATGTGCCTTGCACAGCTGCTTTGGATAAGGTCTGCCGGAGTTCGGCGGCTCATCTTTATTTCATGAGGCCCAGCTTGAGACTAATGTAGCTGTTCATACATGTGCATCTTGGGGACACATTTCAGCATGCTCATCTCACGCCACTTCTAGTGTGGTGAACATTAGCCTCCATGTGCAAATTAGTTTGTGACACTAGTTCACACTGAATCTAGAAGCAGGATCCTAATTAACGTCAGATCGCCGTGGTTCGTAATACATAGTATCAGCATCAAGCTTTTATTTCGGTCACAGACCAGCATAAGATAAAACTTACGGATAAATTGAACACTTAAGACTTAAAACAGGTAAGGGATTAAAAACTAGTAGTTAGAAGGTGATTGTATCATACATAACTTAAAAAGATAAAAACAATGCAGGATTATGCAGCTGTCCCATACGGTGGTCTAACTTGCAACCTTGGCCATTATCAGCACCATGCTCCGACTGAGCCAGACCCTACAATTCCATGACTCTAAGCAGTCTTATCTATTTCTCCAACCTTGCAAATAAAATCCTTGACCCATCTGACTGCTCTTTCTTCAGCACTTCTCCCTCCCTCTCCCTTATTTTGCCCCACTTCCTTCACTGGTAGGGATTTTATTTTCAAAACAAGCCAACATGTTTTGCCCCACTGTTGTTTAAAAACCTTCAGAGTTCAAATTGACAAAAACAGCCCGCAGAGTTCTCTGTTAAATATCTCTCTCATTCACATTAGCTGTCGCCAGTTAAATGATAATTGGCTAAAACACACAGTGCTATTTTGTACATAAAATCCACATATTTTTAGCACATTGAGTTACGTTTCTTTTATTTTGGGGATCTGGGTAGTCCAGAAACATCTGGAGGGCCCCAGGTTCCCCATCCCAGGTCTAAATAGATCAACCTAATTAGCAGGTAACATTGTGAAACATATATTTTACCATTTTATTATTAAATTTTCTGTAGAATTGTGAACTTGGAAGCCCTCTATGGAGATAGTAGTAGGACATTGACTGGTCCATAGATGGCTGTGGAGTCACAGAGAAGCATAAGGGATGTAGTAGTGTGAGTGGAACCCTTCCCCCCGCCACCAGTGCTTTTGGAGTAAGAAATGGAAGTACCTGGAAAATACACACGAAAACATTAAACAGCATGATGTCCAGTGGAACTGTGACTGAACTTGAGTAGCTGCTGACAGAGCAGGATGCTTCCCCAGCTCTCTTACATCCATCCAAGAAATACGCATTTAAAATTTATTTCCTCCATTTTTATCCCTCTCTTCAAACTCGAAGGGTTCCCAGAACTGCATGCAACTGAGAGGTTAAACCAAGAATAAATGCACTAAATAATTATAGTGTGTAGTTATTATAGGGTATAGTAATAGCCAATAATTTTGAATGGGCAGAACAGTAAAACCAACTATTAAAGCCAGAGCCAAGTTAAGTTTAAGACTGTTAAAACAGCAGCTAAAAAAAAAATTAAAGTCATAAATGTAGGCCAAACTTCTCCCTCTCCCTCCCTCTCTCACCCCCTCCCCCCCACTTTTTTCACTCAACCCAGGATCATTTCAAAAATGGAAGGTAAGCTAGAGTCTTCAGTCTAAGGAGGGAGTACTCTGTGACAGCTCCTGTCAAATTGCCTTTTAAGAATGAAGACTTTTGTGGGACAGAGAGGTCTGAGCTAGGTAGGGAATATATGAATTGGTGAGTGGAAAGGAGGTGGGTGTTTGAGGCTGTGCCTGAATGCTTGGGTAGGAGGCGAATGTGCGAGAGAAATTAGAGTTCTTCTCTGCTGCCGTCAGAAGGACCTCCTGTGATCTCATTAGCAAATTGTGACAAAGGCTTGAATCTGCAGCATATTTCCATGTAACCAGCTCATTTTTAAGACACACACACACACACACACACACACGGTTTTTTGCTAAGTTTAGGCAGCAGTACATAAGGAATACATTCCTTTTGGAGCTATAACGCATCTGAGAACCGAGCTGTCGTGGTTCATATAAAAATAATGATTCACCTGTTTCAAAGGATATAGAAGTGCCTTTGGCACTAAAGGGATTTTTTGTGCTTTCTGTTTTGTCTGCTCTTGTTTCCTATACTGTTCTTTCATTTTAGTGTAATCCTCACCATATCTACGCAGACATTATTCGCACTGTATTCAATGGGTCTTACTCCCAGGGGAGTGGAATTAGGATTGTAGCCTTAGTTGTCCTTGAGAAGAGCTATGCTTCATCCAGTTTGAATACCAGCATGCTCCTTCCCCCCAATTCCAGGCTTAATAAATGACATTCATTACAATCCCAGCACATTGTTTGGCCACTGTGTGTCAAAAGAAAGTTCCTCTGCACTACATTAAAATGAAATATGAAGGTCTGTTATCTGATATTTACGAGCAGCTAAATGGGACAGGAAGTCAAGCAGACATATTGAGCTGGTTCCAGTAGTCTAATCTAGTTTAATCCAGCCTCTAAAACATCCTGGGATACAAGGTTTACAGATATATTGCAGTTACATTAAAACTGGAGTATGGGTTGATCTTCATATATTTTTATATATTTTTTAATCATTATTATTTTGTATAGAACAAGTCTTCTGAAGAGCAACTATACAATATTAAATGGATGGTTGTTAGCATTCTCTTCAGTCTAAGGCAGGCTGTATTTCTCTGTCGTGTGTGTGTGTGTGTGTGATATGTGATCAAATTTGGTTTTATTTATAAGAAATGAATTGTAGCTACCATCCGTCATGCAATAAATTGTCCGACAGTCATATTTCAGACTTAACTCCCCCCCCCCCCACTTCCAAGTGGGTTTGTTTGCTTATCATGTTATATCTCACCCTTCCTCCCAAAGGAGCCCAGGGTGGCAAACAACAAAAACACAAAATAACACAATTAAATAATATATATATATTAAAATGTTTGAAAACATTTAAAAGCATCCAAATATCCTAAACAGCAAATGATTTCCAGATTACCAGGAACGGTATCTTCCAGACATCAAATGCCTGGATCAGCAGGGATGCTTTTAAATTCCTCCTGAATGTTAATACTAAAGGCAGACAGGCTCATCTCTCTAGGGAGGGCTTTCTGTAAATGGGGAGCTGCTACTGAGAAGGCCCTGTTGTGGACCAGCCTAACACAGTCTCACAAATTGCCTTGAAAGCTTCTACTTGTAGAAGGGGCATGCTTAATTCTGCCACTTTTATTTGGGAGGAAAAGCAGCCATACAGAAATCAATGTCTGCGCTCTTATTTGCCCCCAAAGTGCAGATGGAAGGGAGTATTTATGGTCAGGAAACCAGGTCAATGCCAACACAAATCAAGAATGTGGCCCTGGATTGGGGCTTCCTAGGTCTGAAAAATTATTATTATTATTATTATTATTATTATTATTATTATTATTATTATTAACATGCTTTTTTTAAAACCTGTGATTGAAAGGACTGGTGAAAATGCACCTTCTTTGGTGTAGTCTGGCCGAGGCTACAATTCTAAATATGCTCACTTGGAGAAAAAATCCATTGAAATCAATGGAGCTTACCAACAAGTAAATGCAGTGCTAAGGCATCAGAATTTTGGGCCTGTGATAGAAAGCTGTGAAGGAGTTATTGTTATTGTTATTGTTATTATTATTACTTTTTAGTGAGCGTGAGGATCAGTGCTTGGCAAGGGAACTATGGCTGTTTATTTTTCATTACTTTCCCTCCTGCAGGGTCCATTGTTGAACCCCAGAATCTTACAGAGATTAATAGAGGTTCAAATTTATGTATCGTAACTCAGGAGGAGAATTTTATTGCAAATAAGAAGCCAGCTTCATTCTTATTGGTCAATTCAGCTATTTAATTTTATAAGTAACAGCAGGACATGTTGGAAAACATGAGCCAATCGTCTTTGCCTGGAGATATAATCTGCAAATGATGTTAGCCCTCTTGGTGTGTGTATTATTTTTATTCCCAAGTATTTTCAGCCTAGTAAACATTAAAGAACCATTTACTTAAACAGAAACTTGCAAGAAAACTGGTCTTTTGTTCCCCCAACAATCTGTAAGCTCGCAATGCCAGCCTGGAAGAAACACCCTCCCAAAATAGTATTACCCTGGAGTGAAATGGGTTGATTACACTAGACCATTGTACTAAGAAGAAAAAGAAGTCATTGTGACCTCTGGGTAGTGGGAGAAAAAGAAAGAAAGCAGAACAATTAAGAGAGTGTGACTTTAAGGTTTAAACACATAAGCATATTAAAAGTTAGATCATATTCATGGTTGCCTCCTGATTCCCCTGCCTTAAAGAGTTCACTCTGAATTGAATTCTGTGTCTTATTCTTGCATTTTCACTTAACTCAAAAGTTCAGCAGAGTCCCAGGGCTTGATCCGCCTGTTCCAGTTGCCAATTGGCAAATGTTCTGCAGTGTTTATAGAACAGCTTGCCAGATGGATTGTGTAGATAATTTCTGTGCCACCACCAGAAATCCCTAGCAGTTACTGGGATGAGCCACATGAGTTATCCACCTGATCAGAGCTCCTGTGAGCTCCGGCTGGAAAAAAAGAAAACCCTGGTCTAACGCAGAAGACCCCTCCTGCCTCAGTTCTTGGGGCCTTCACCAAGACTGTGCTCTAAGCTCTGCTTCCTCTGTAGTTTAGGAATGGGGAAAATTTTGCCCTGCAGATGCTGGTCAACTCTATAACTTCCAACTCCCGCTAGCAAGCATGACCAATTGCCAGGGTTAATGGGAGCTGTAGTTCATCAGTATTTGGAGGGTCCAATGGTCTCCACACCTGCTGTAGTATTAACTGTGTGATTGACTTTGACATGGTCAATTATTATTTTAATAGGACATGATTGAAGGATCCTAAGTACCGGTAAGTCTAGGCCTACATGCTGTTCGTTTTGTATCACACAAATACATGCTGCAGCAAGATCAATGATCACAATGAGCTTATGCTAATGGCAAAGCTTTTCACTAGGTTTACCAGCCTTTTTTTCTCCCAGCTCCTGCTTCTATACCTTTCACAGCAACCTAACCTGTAATAATTATACTGGTGAACAGTTTCCCTGTCTTGGTTCCGGCGGTTTAATTTCTCTGTGTTAATGTGTTGTTAAAACCCAAGGGAGCAAAGCAGTGAAAAAGTTGCAGTTATGAGGATTGACTCATCTTTGTAAATGCAAGAGCAAATAATCGAGGTGCCAAATTTGGTGAACTAAACATTACCCCACCCCGGTTAAATTAAATAGTGATTTTCCATGTTCTTTTGTATTTTAGAAGCTTACAGTGGTTAGGATTGCCATATTTCACAACAGTGAAAATCGGGACAGAAAAATTGTTGAACTTTTTTGGGCAAAGTTGTTGAGCTGTTTTTGGAAACGTTGCAAAAGAAAAGAAAGTTTTCGAGCTATTTTAAAGGTAAATCGCCAAAGGCGACACTGGGTTGCCATATGTCTGGATTTTCATGGACATTTTAGCGATTTCTGCCCAGACGCTGCTTCTGACTGCAGTATTCTGGATATGTGGTATCCTGAATATCAGAATATCTACTTGACTAGTTCAGAACTCCCATTTATTTTGCACATTACAAGCCAAGATGTATTCAGCGGTGTTTTTAGTACTCCCTCTAGTGTACAGATGTATAACGGAACCTCTCTGCAATTCCTTTCCAGGTTTGCGGGGAAAAGCAGAGGTTTGAGAAGCTGATGGAACATTTTCGAAATGAAGATAACAATATAGATTTCATGGTGAGTGTTGTATGTGTCACCTTACGTCACTTTGGGTCATTGTTTACTTTTAAGTGTATATTTTGCGTATAAATTGGGGGTTTCAAAACTTTCTGCAGTGGGCCTACCAAAAGAGGAAAAAGAAATTTTAAGCTTCAACCAGATTAACAAAGACAAAATGAATATGGGTTGGACGCATAAGTATTTAGCATGAGCAGTCCTTTGCAGCAGCACATTCCACTCCATCCATGAAAGTCTCCTGTACCTCATGATCACCTTTTGGGAGGGCTGCAGTGGGGAGAACAGAAAGGAAAGCCTGTTCTCTAAGCACCATTCGGAGTACCCAAGCTTTATGGGCCCACTTGCAATGCTAACCCTCGTTTCTAGGGCCATGAACAACTGGGCTCCAAGGCAAAGAAAAGAGCAAGACCGTGTGGGAAATGCAAAAGGCATGAACAATAGGAGTTGTTTCATTGCTCCCCAAGCAGTGCTGCATGCAACATGCTCCTTTCTGCTTAATCATAGGGTATATTTCCTTGGTGACCTCTTTGTTTCTTTGCTGTGTTTCCTAATTGGAAAGATTGATTGGCTCCAGTTATCGGTCCTAGGCTGCAGTTTTGAAAATTTTATGATTCAGAAAAAGTGCATAAGCCAGGGGTAGCCAATATGTTCATCCAGATGTTGATGAACTACAGTGCCTGTCATCACCTCCCATTGGCCGTGCTTACTGTGACTGATGGGTCTTGTAGTCCACAAGTTGTGGAAAGCACCATGTTGATTACCCCGACTTAAAAAGTCAAAGTGATACCGCCATGGTATGGGAAGGCTTATTTTAAAGTAAGGAACAGTGTTAACTGAGAGGGGAAATGAAGTAAATATTTGCAGTCTACAGCATGCTTATGCCTCATGAACCAAAGCATAGATGGGGAAGTGGCATGCTATTCCTCTTCCTGTTCTACAGACAAATGTTCCACTTCCATTTTACCAGTTTCCTTGTTCCTAGTTTAGTCACTGATCCCCACATCCCCTTTTACTGAGAGAGAAAATAAACACTGAGAACAGACAGCGCAAGTGAACTGTATGTTCCAGCATGAAATTAAAAGGCCACAATTCTGTCTAACAAGTTAAGTTTGGCCACTGAACCCATCCGTGCCCTGTTACCACTGCTGAAATTTATATGAAGGCACCAGTGTTTAGCACTTTAAAAAGGTGTTCTCTGGTGTGAGAAGATCAACTTTGGATCATTTAGGCAATGCAATACTTTTAAAATTATAGATGTTACTAATAAGGAAATGTTGGTGTTTGGCAGCAGAAGCTACTCTTCTTTCTCACTGGGAAGGAGCATGTGTGTGCAAAGGAGCAAGGCACATTTGTCCTAGAATTCTCTATAATCTCCTGCACTGACCATCAGTGAGCAAGGGTCTTCTCTCTTCATCAGTGTTCCAAAGCAAGAAGAGAGGCCTGCAAAGGCAAGTGCTCCCTCATTGGGACAGTAGTATGTGAACTAGCCCTCGTATAAATTAGAATCATAGAATCATAGAGTTGGAAGAGACCACAAGGGCCATCCAGTCCAACCCCCTGCCAAGCAGGAAACACCATCAAAGAATTAAGAATACAAGATTAGCCCTCTTGCATTAGACCAAAGATTTACCTATTCCAGCATCCTCCTTTCCACATTGGACACCCAAATGCTTCTGAAAAGTCCACTAACACAGAATACCAGCAGTCCTTCCTGACTTCATGTCTTCTTCCATCTGGCATTCAGAGGTATATTGCCCCTGAACCTGGAGATTCTATTCCCCTGTGAGCCATGTTTGACAGGTGGGCTTTCCACCTATCAATCACAATGACATCAGGTGCCTGTGTCAGCTGATTGTCACTTGCCAAGTGTTGTGTGACAACTGTCTGATTGTGGGGGCTTCCAAAGTGCTGTGCAGATCCCCTTTGGCTCAGCTTTGTCTTTTCCTGCCCTGCACCTGACACCATCAGTTGTAGGGGCAGGAGGGCGTGGCTTGGTCAAACAAACTCAAAAGGCCAAATGGGGAGACCTGGTGGTCCCAAATAGGTGGAGATGGCAGGGCTGGCTTGCTGTCAGATTTATCCCTAAGTGCTTCCCCCGAAAGAGGTGGCTTCTCACCGGCAGGGGAAAAGCATCTGAGCCACCTCAGCTGGCATTGACATTGAACTTGGGATATCCAATGACACTTAGGTGTGCTGTTCTCTTGAGCATGCACTCAGCCTTCCCCTGGATCTAAGGCTTCACTTCCCAGACTCATCTTGGGATTCCTGATCACCATCCCCAACTCATTAGGACCTTTCCGCCAGGTTGAACTTCTCCAACTCCCCCTCTCCACAAGACTCATGATAGTTTACTAGACTGTTGTACTAACTCAAGTACCCTTTTCATGCATGGTCATACCCTGTTTCTCCTAAAATAAGACATGGCCATAAAATAAGCCATAGCAGGATTTCTATGCATTTGCGAAATATAAGCCGTTCCCCAAAAATAAGCCACACCCCGAAAATAAGCCATAGTGACGTGGTACCTCCCATTAAAACAGCCTGGAGAGGCGTGGCTATGCAGCGTACCGATGCGACACGGTTAAAATAAGACATCCCCTGAAAATAAGGCATACTGTGTTTTGTTGAGCAAAAAAAAATATAAGACGGTGTCTTATTTTAGGAGAAACACGGTATGATATAGCGTGCCTTAATCAACCATGTAAACTGCTTGCAAAAGGGAAGTAAGAGATAAAAAAACCCCACTGTAGAGTATTTTAAACTTTTTTGGGGGTATCAAACAGACTGATCATCTGCAAGGAGGAGAAAGTGGCGACGTCTAGTTGACTCACCAGCCACAGGGCTCTCTTTGTCATGAATAAAGCCCACATGTTCAGACAGTGAGCACAAGTGGTTAGTTTCAGTGAAGAGGGTGGAGGGGAACATCGGAAGTGGTCTTGCAGTAAGTCAGCTGGTCCATCTAGCTCTGGTTTAACTGCACTGACTGGCAGAAGCTCCCTGCAGAGATCTTGCAAGCTCAGCCTGTGGATGCCAGGGATTTCAAACGATTGCCTTTCCTCCAGGATTGGGCTTGAAAGTGGTACAGGAAGGGGATAAGCAATGGTAGGGCCCAGGCACAGCACTGGAGGCTCATCCATTAGAGTGAATGGGACCCCACCCCAACAGCCTCAGATCACACCCTGCCAACCCCCTCCTGCCTCCTCTTCCTTACTTACAAACAGTCCAGGACACTGGCTGTCAGCTTTTTCCTCCTTTGTCTGAACTCCTTTATGAAACTCAGAGGAGGATGGAATCAAACCTAGAGTTAGTTGGCTTCATCTGCCATTGTCTCTGGCTCCACCTGCTGTTGGTCAGCCTGTCTCCCACCCTACCAATCCCAGTGGGCATCTGGCACCACTGTGTGGCAGAGACTCCAGAGAAACAAATCAAAGAACATCCCATACTGATAGGCACTGAATGCAAAAGATTCAGCACAATAGAAAGCAATACGTAGACAAGCAAGCAGGGAGCACAGGTTTCTAGAGAGAGTTCACTGTGAGATGCAGTGCAATTGCTCTGGGAAGAAGCTCTTCACCATCCTCCCTTTTTCAGGTGTTGTTGGAAGGGTGGGGACAATGAGATCTGACCAGTTGAATTAGTCCCAGCTGAACCTCAACTGCAGGTGCTTCAAGCAGAACTGGTTACTAAACCCTTCTGCCTTTTGCAAAATAGGAAGAAGCATTTCTCCTTAGAGTGTACTTTTGAGATCTGCTTTTGCGCTATATTTGGGAGTCAAGACTTTTGTTCATTGCGAATAAAGTTTTGGGTCATTTACATCAAGCCCCCACCTTCCTCCAATGACATGAAATGAAATAATTATGCAGAAGGAGCCACTTGAGAATTAATGGCACATGGGCAAACAGATCAGCTATGTCTGTTGCCATCTGGTGTTTAACAAGATCTGCATGCCACTAGAAACCATCTGTGGGACATGTGTTTCAAGAGGTTTGGGAGAGGAACTAGGTTGAGGGGGAAAATAACCAGTCTCTGGTGACCTTACATGATTGGTTTCTGAGGCTGTCTGCATTGGGGGAACCATTTCTGTTCCTTGTATTTGCTGGTTGCTTGTTAGCAGAACAGAAGTCATATTTGTCATAACAGTGTGAAAAAGGGTCAAGCAAGGCTCCACAGCACTTCTTGAAACTTGAGCAACTGAGACCCAACGTAAACAGAATGATCACTCTAAGCTGCTGACCTTTAACTTGACATGACACCTGGGCAGAAGAATGGGACCCCCCCCCAAAAAAAGCTTTCTGAAATATGCTAGTTTGTGAAGTGCCATTTAAAAATGATCCAGGTATTTTGCTACAGTAAACTATAGCTCATGATCCTTAAATATGTGCCTCATTCGTGTGGAAATGAATGTCAGAGCATCCATTTATTCAGTCCAGATAAATTGTTCTTGCAGTGCTGCTTTGTATCAATCAGATTTTGGATTTGTAGCTGGAATGAAGGGAGAGAAGTAGAGATATTAATGATGGAAACTTTAAAACTTGGTCATACCTTTGTGAATTAGTGTCTGAAACCATTCCACCACGTTTTGGATCAGATAGATATAGCTACAGCAGTGGAAAATAAAAACACTATCTATCTATCTATCTATCTATCTATCTATCTATCTATCTATCTATCCATCCAGGAAGCAGGGAAAAGGACTTCTAATGGGTGACTTCTTTTCAGTCCTCTGCTTTTTGCTTGTGTTAACACTACTCTCCCTATCCCTGTCCCAGTTCACTGAATGTGTTTAGCCCACACCTCTTTGAACTGTTCAAGGTGCTGCGTTCTGCATACAGTACCATATTTGTTTGATTACAGTTCCCATTCTGAAATGCACACCATTCTAGGCACGACATACGCAATAATTGGGCAGAGGAATTGCCATTAAAGACGAGCTTAAGTTTGCAGCATACTCTTTTGCCTGCTGGGATTGAGCCCAATGAATTCAGTCAGTGGGATTTCCTTCTGAGTAGACATATTGTAGGACATCCCCCCTCTCTTCAAGACACATGCTTCTTACTCAGAAAACTTGATTTCTATTTTGGCAAGTACAATTCATTCCTCACAAATTGTCAGGCATAATCTTGAGATGGTCTTAAGACATCCGGGTTGTATAGAAGGCAGCAAACATTGCCGCACATGATTTGTCCCTGTGCAAAATGAAGGGTTAGCACTACCAGTTTCCATTTTTTTGATGGTTCTTGTTTTACAGGTGGCGTGTATGCAGTTCATCAACATAGTGGTTCATTCAGTAGAGGACATGAATTTCAGAGTTCACCTCCAGTATGAATTTACTAAGCTAGGCCTGGATGAATATCTAGATGTGAGTACCGCCTGCTTTGGCTTGTTTTGTACTTGGATATGATTATGCTCAGAATTCATTGTTACTTTCTGTGTTAAAAAGAGCCACAAACTTCGGGGTTTCAGACACCAGTGATTGAACCTGGGACCTTGTGCATACAAAGCATGCACTTCATTACAGAGTTATGACCCACCCCCTAGAATCCATAGACTTTATAATGGGACACTTGAATTGTTTAGAAGGACAATTGGTTTTCTCAGTGCTATTTTTCTAGAAAATGAGGTGCTGGAACTCTCCCTGAACACCTCCCTTGTTCTCTCATAATGGCAATGGCACCCATCTGAGAGGCGCTGGAACTCTGTTCCAGTGAGTTCCAGCTGAAAAAAGAAAGCCCTGGGTTTTCTTAATCTACTCATTGCAGCCAACCTCCCTAAGGCAGGTTGAACTGTGATCTACAAAAATGTGCTTTGTTCTTCCGGTGATGTTCACCACGTGCAGCATGTAATTCTGACCCGGGGGTGGGTAGTGTCCAGTCGTGTGGCTCGGAGCTGGAGCTTAGAGTCCCAAAATAACTAGCCAGTTCCTTTTCATCTCAGAAATGGAGAATGTCCATAATTGGGTTTGAAAAGCCAATATGAGAGCTGCAGCTGACATGTAATGCTGTGTTGGTTAAATTGCTTCCTATAGAATGAAGTCTAGGCTTGATGTATTGTAATCACATTGTCTGAATGTTTGCACCAATGCTGTTATATAAATTATAAAATAATACTGGCCTCTTAACATAGAGCAATGGGCTTTGGTTGGGCTTATACAGCAAAAGGAATATCTTTTTATTATTTTTTTCCTCTTGTACCTGCTATGAATTTGTGGGTACCAATTACAGTTAAGTTTTTGTGTCCTATTTCTCCATCTTGAAGTGTTTTTCATTCCTCTCTTCCCATGGTGCTCTATTATTAGGAACTTTTAACATGGAGACAGATTTTTTTTGTTGTTGCTTAGAATTCAGCTGTTCTTGCTGCTTTTTGGCTTTGTTCCATCGTATAACATAGTCAAGAGCTTATCTCATGTATTCTGACAACAATACTTTATGTTCCATATAATATGCTTCTCCTGATGCTACGGTGCAGCATGGGGACTATTTTTCGCATTTAAACACTCACTTACTCACCACCCCAAGCTGACCCTTTTGAGTTATTTTCATTCAACCTTAGGTTAACAACCCCTCCCTGCTGGTAAGTTCAGTTCAACAAGAAAAACACTTTTGCTGGTATGGAAATGCCATAACAGCAGTGCTCTTAAAATTCCTTACACAGAGCCCCCTTTTAAGTCACGGTGAATCATGTGATGGATATTTTTAAAAGTAACTCAAACAAATTGCTTTTTTGGGGGGGGGTTTGATGGCGATTTGGAGTAGATCACATTGCCAATATTATGCATTTAAAGTCCACAACTGAACGAGATGTGCATGATTAACCTTAGTTACAGGTAGGTAGCTGTGTTGGTCTGCCATAGTCAAAACAAAATAAAAAAATCCCTTCCAGTAGCACCTTAGAGACCAACTAAGTTTGTTCTTGGTTTGAGCTTTCGTGTGCATGCACACTTCTTCAGATACACTGAAACAGAAGTCACCAGACCCTTATATATCTTGGTGAGGTTGATGGACTTCCATTTCATGCGGCTCAGTGTGGTGCCTTCCATAGCTCCAGTTACAGGTAGGTCTTCCATAGTCAAAACAAAATAAAAAATCCCTTCCAGTAGCACCTTAGAGACCAACTAAGTTTGTTCTTGGTATGAGCTTTAGTGTGCATGCACACTTCTCCAGATACCTGAAGTATCTGAAGAAGTGTGCATGCACACGAAAGCTCATACCAAGAACAAATTTAGTTGGTCTCTAAGGTGCTACTGGAAGGGATTTTTTATGATTATCCTTGTTATCCAGCAGAATCAATGGGCATTGGAGGAGGGAGAAAGAGCACACCATGGCAAGCTTCCATTCATGGTTTGTTACTTACCCTGACACGACAACAGCAGGAATGGTGGAGGTGTGAAGCAGGGGCTTCGGACCACTGTGCACCCATTTGCTGCTCTTTCACATTAAACCATAGTTTATTTTCAACTATGGCTTACCTGAACCCAGGCCTGCATATATATTGCTTTTATTAGTGACAATGAAATCAACCATTTTAGCAACATGTGATGGGGGGTGGAAAACCTGACTTATTTAGCGGTGCTAAACGATGCTGTGCCCCCTGCCCTCTTTTGATCTTCCAGAAACTGAAACACACAGAAAGCGATAAGCTGCAGGTGCAGATTCAAGCTTATCTGGACAACGTGTTTGATGTGGGAGCTTTACTTGAAGATGCGGAAACCAAGAACGCTGCCTTGGAAAGAGTAGAAGAACTGGAAGAAAATATATCTCATGTTAGTATTGGTGCTTTAAAATGTAGACGTTGGGGGGGGGGGTCTTTCTGGAGGCTGGTTTTTATTTGGTCATTTGATTATTTATCTGGGCATCAAATTGTGATTACAATTGCACTTTATTTCGTTTATATCCATTACTACCAGTAAAGCTTTTGGTCGTCTATTATTTTTATTGCTACCTTGAGAAGAAAACACACACACTCTTAAAATATAGAGGAAAGGCTAGTTTACCTGGATAATTGGTTTCCGTGTGATTTAATATTTTTAGTTCAGTCTGCAGTGCTATGCCTGCTTTTACTTTGCCAATGTCACGGACAGCGTGCCTGCAAGACATCATTAAACAGACACTCTAATATTACTAGGAACTAAAGGAGGCAAATTCTTGTTAAAGCACAAGAGGTTTGAGCAATTTCTGTCTGGAAGTTCATTTAGAGCTGGACTGAAAAAATGTCCTTGGGATTTTAGTCTTGAACTTCATTTTTTTTGTACCTATTCCAAACTGACACAAATATGGGAAAAAATATTTACCTGCTGTATAGCATGCAGGCGCATGAAAATGATGTTCAGTTTGTGGATTTCCCAGAAGTGTCTGAGTGATTACTGTTAGGAACAGGATACTGAGATAATGGACCCTTTGCCTGATCCAGCAGGTCTGCTGTTTTTACTGCCTAGTAAACAGGTAGTGATGTTTGCTGCAGAGGTTTACTAAGATTTTTTTTGTGTGTGAACCAAACGTTATCTGATTACTCTCTTAAGTGTTTGTCATCTCCCTCTCTGGGTTAATAAATATTTATAATTAAAACAATTAGAAAACACTTGATTCTTAAAACAAAACAAAACCAGGGGCTGCATCCGGACATAGACATCCACAACTGAAAGTGCTTCTTCCGTTTGTGAAAGACACTTGATCCCAGTGGCAGAAGGGGGAAAGGAAGTAATTTTGCACCAATCCTTTCCTGAAGCTTCTGCCCCCCCCCCCAATCTAGTGGACACCAGCCTCCTGGAAGAGATTTTCAGAGGGTACAAGGGTCTAGAGTGGGGGTCTGGAGCTGGTAGGAGCAAATCTGGAACCAAATTTCATAAGGTTACAGCCTAAGTAGAAGTGGTTACATTCCCCCAACTTGAGTTTTAAAACTTATACAAGCAATTATGTTGTAAAATGTTTTTCCTATTAGGTCCAACTTCAATATTATTAAACTGCATTTTGTGTGTGTGTGATATAGAGCCAATGGTGTTATATCCATATGAATGAAAACTCCCCATATTAATATTGTGTGTGTGTGGTCCTTGTTGTTCTCTGATCATGTTATTGACTCAAAACAGCTCTGGAGTATTTAATTTCAGCTGAATTACAATTCCAGATGGAATCACTTGGGAGAGCAGCTTGACCGAGAACTCTTGTTATAGGTTGGGGTGTGCGCACTAATTTACATATAAATTGCAAATTCCATGGACACATAGGGGGAAAAAAAACAAATAAGCAGATCCGTGTTTCATACCATAAAAGTGCAGGCATAAATCTCTGTAGCTTCCAAGGTATACAGTACTGTAAGTGTTCGCAAAGCATAGTTTACAGATTTAAAAATATATTAGCCACAGGGATCATGCTGGAATGGGGTGGTGGAGGAGTAGATGTCCCTACTTAAGAATTACTTGATTCCCTAGTTATAAAGGCGAAAAAGGCTGTGTTGTGGGTGATCCAATCTGAAGTACTTGAACAAGGCATCACTTTTGCTTGTCCCATGCCAAAAAAGTATGGCTCCGAGCGGTTTCCCACTTGTCCCATGCTTTTAGGCATGGATCCAAGCAGTTTTGTCTTTGCCATGCTGCTTCCCCCTGGAAAACCCACTCTTTGTGTGCCTAGGCAGAGACCGCTCCCCCCGACCCCTGAGAAACCACCAGAAGGAATAATGACTCGTGACAACGTGTTATGGAATTAAAATTGTCCACAACTTTATTAAACCTTTCAGTTGTAGGAAGACCTTGGCTTAGGCATTGGGTGTGTATCCCTCCCAGCCCCCCAGCCGGGGAACTGGGGCTCCTCAGGGTTAAATGGATCTGGGGAGGGTGCACTGCAAGACGCTTGTGCACGCAAGCAGCCCCCCCCCTTTCCACGCAACACAGGGAAGTTCACTGACAACCTTTCAGTGTATGGCCAGTGACTCCCTTTCACAAAACCCCTTTAATGGGGAACCCTGGAATAGCCGCCGCTGGGGGTGGGGGGCGGTGAGTCACCACTTCACGCCCCCTTCCCCCATTTAGGGAAGATAGACTAAAGGGTTCTGCCCAAGGCCCGAAATCGCCACCCGAGACCACAAACTTGTGGTCTCGCCGCCAATACTACCTACACCTGAAAACCCATTAGCAGTCCGGCATCCATTCCTGTAGGCCTGCCTGATGTCATCCAGCCAGTGTTCATTTCCCGAGGTGATGAGGTGCACTCCGTCAGGTCTGAAAAATTCCAATCTGTTTGTTTTAATGTCCAGTTTTTTCACAACTCTGCCTCCGATACACAAGATTGCCAAGCGGATGGCCATGTTAATTTTTTTTCATCGTGTAATTCAACTCAAGCGGACCAGAGGGAAGCCTGCCCATATACATGGTCTGCTTGGCTGGCCCCGCCGCCACAAACTGCTGATTGGACAGCTTAACCCGGGGTTTGGTGGGAACCCCAACCGACTGCAGTGACAGGGAGGTGGGCCAGCCCAACCAGCTGGTGAGTCCCACGTGGCCCGGGGGTGCTGTGCACCACAAAGGGCACCCACAAAGGGAGGTGTGAGCGTTCATTAGTGCTAAATCAGAACAAACTGCAGTCTACGGAAAACTCATTTGCCGTTTGTTCAGATTCAGTGCTAACCTGTTGGTTCCCTGGAGGAAAGTGGCAGGGCAAATGGAAGTGTGGATGAGCCCATCATCAATTCTAGTGTTTGCATTTAGCCTCCTATCGCTATATATCTCAAGATTTGATTAGTTTCATAAAATGTAACTATGGTGTTCACAGCTTCTAGAAATGTAAATGGAAGCTGGTTCTTTGAGTAAACCATTACTACCCAAATGGTTTGACATCTCTCTCTCTCTCTCTCTCTCTCTCACACACACACACACACACACACTCACTCACACTCACACACGGGCGACTCCCTCAGCTTTTGACCATGTAAATTCAACACCAAACCTATTGCTCCATCACGATTAGACCCTATGATTGTAAATATTATGTATGGTTCCTATAGTTCTGGCAAGCGTCCTGTTTTTAGACATTTACAGCATGAATAACTGAATGATACGATGCTTATTATATATATAATGGATGGCTCTGGCTTGCAGTCGCCACTGTGAATGAATAAGCCTTTCTGCCAATTAACACTCCCCTCCCCCACCCCTCTTGTGCCTAGTTATCAGAAAAACTGCAAGATACAGAAAATGAAGCTATGGCAAAGATTGTGGAACTGGAAAAACAACTCATGCAGAGGAACAAAGAACTGGATGTCGTTCGAGTAAGTGTACCGAGTGCAGGTTGTGCTGCTCAGGGTGCAGATTGTGCTGCTCAGGGTGCTCACTAGATGGTCAGCCAAGTTGCTCACAAGTATGTTAGACTCTAAAAACATGGAATCTGCTAGATTCACTGTTGCCTCCGCAATTGGCTGCAGTTCATTTTACTTGCAGTCTACAGAAGTGATTTAATCCCGAAGTTTGTGGGCACATTGGATCAATGAAGGTTTATAACACTTGGTTCCTTTCTGTGAGTCTCTTAGCCATGGAATGGGAGGACAGGAAACCAGCTGATATTCTGTAACTGGTATCTTCCACCAGAAGTTAGGCAATCTAACCCAGAACACAATAGGATCTTAATGATCCTAAGAGTCTTCATTACCCTAGGAAATAATTTAAACCTTTACAAACTTTCTGATATTGCCAGTTTGTGACCATGATTGAAGAAAAATGCAATTTGGATGAAGATAAAGTGAGAAGTGCATTTGCCGCCACCATCAAACATTGCCTGACAATGACTCAGCTGGGAATCCCATGTTATGCCGTTCCTTCAGTTTTGAGATGATTCTGCACATCAAACACATGTTGATTCTTTACCCGTGGGCTCTTTTTGCAGGAAATATACAAGGATGCGAACACACAGGTTCACACGCTGAGGAAAATGGTCAAAGAGAAAGAGGAAGCTATTCAACGACAGTCAACGCTGGAGAAGAAGATCCATGAACTGGAGAAGCAAGGGTCCATTAAAATTCAGAAGAAAGGAGATGGTGATATCAACATTCTTCCTGTTGGGGTGGCTTCTGGGACATTGCCCTCAGGGGCAGAAGCTGCCACGGGCACTTGTGGAGGATCAGCTTCTGGCTCTGCACCTTCGGTTCTGTTGCCCCCTCCACCACCACCCTTGCCGTTGTCAGAATCAGAATCGGAAGCAGGTGAGAAATGTGGCTTAAGGTAGTGGGGGGAGGAAGCCTATCCCTCTCAATATATCAGACCATACTTTGTGATGACCACACGTTGAAAGAAGCTGGGAACCAAAGCTGGATGCAGTGAATCAAGTGGCACTTAAGTGTTCACTGGATATCTAGGCATCTTACCTTAAAAATATTTACTTAGAAATTAATTCCCTCGAGATCAATAAGGTCTACTCCCAAATAAATAACTTTATGATTAGACTGTTGATTAAGTGTGCCAAATTGGCTCTGGATTACACCCTATGTCTTAATCATCATGACACGTTAGTGAACTTCATAGTAATAATAAAAAGCAGTAATTGCTATTACTATAAGTAGTTATTACTACTACTACAACAACTACTAGTAAAGTTAAAGGTAAAGGACCGTTAGGTCCATTTGCATACGACTCTGGGGTTGCAGCACTCATCTCGCTTTATTGGCCAAGGGAGCCGGTGTTTGTCCGCAGACAGCTTCTGGGTCATGTGGCCAGCATGACTAAGCCATAAAGGTAAAGGTAAATGACCCCTGGACACTTAAGTCCAGTCAAAGGCGACTATGGGGTTGCGGCGCTCATCTCGCTTTTCAGGCCAAGGGAGCCGGCGATTGTCGACAGGCAGTTTTTCCGGTCATGTGGCCAGCATGACTAAACCGCTTCTGGTGCACAGAGGACCGTGATGAGTGCCAGAGCGCATGGATACACAATTTACCTTCCTGCTGCAGCGGTACCTATTTATCTACTTGCACTTTTTTGGCGTGCTTTCAAACTGCTAGGTTGGCAAGAGCTTGGACAGCAATGGGAGCTCTCCCCGTTGCAGGGATTCGAACCACCGACCTTCTGATCAGCAAGCCCAAGAGGCTCAGTGGTTTTAGACCACAGCGCAATGCAGAGTAACATAAGCATGAAAAGGGAGTGATTCCCCTACCCTGAGGAGCTTATCTAATGCTATTCTCAACTGTCATCCGCTTCACTTTTGCTGAACTCTCACCATCTTGTGTTTGAGGTCCATTCTACATAATTACATGACCTGCAAGGTTCTGCAAAATAACATCCATTTGGCAGCTTCTGTAGTCTGCAGGCAAAATGGATAGCAAAGTTCACCATGTGGATCGCTTATAGTTGAGAGAACTCCCTCATTGTCATAGCTGTCAACTTTTCCCTTTTCTTGCGAGGAATCCTATTCGGAGTAAGGGAATTTCCCTTTAAAAAAGGGGAAAGTTGACAGCTATGCTCAGAGTGTGTGTGTGTGTGGGGGGGAAGCGGACATAGTTTGGTTGAATACTTTAAAATGCTGTTTTGTCCTTTTAATTTCTCAGTTCAAAATGGTCCTGTGACACCGCCAATGCCTCCTCCCCCTCCCCCGCCTCCTCCCCCTCCTCCCCCACCTCCTCTTCCTGGCCCAGCTGCAGAACCAGGACTGGCCCCTCCGGTCCCACCCCCACCCCCACCATCAGCACCTCCTCTTCCAGGAACAGCCTCCCCTACAGTCGTTTTCAACTCAGGATTAGCAGGTAAGAAGCAGCCAGCATTGCTGGTGTGCTTTGCAAGTCCTATACACAATACAAAAAAAATGTCCTTAGTCAAAGAGGAATGCGTCAGAATGGATGTTATGAAAAAGTGCTCCAAAGTCTTCATTGCTTAATGAATCAAGGTGTCCCAGTGCTGCAAAACCTTAGTTGCAGCAGTGAATTAAAAGCAAAATAACTTTCTAAAGAGGTAAGGTGATGGCCTGTTCTCAGTGAAGGTTTGGGGAAAGCCAAGTTTTTTGAAACTAAATCTCTGTTGTTTTTTTTGCTGCATCTGCTCAAAGGAGAGATTGTGAGCACCTGATGGAGCCGATACAAAGGTTGAACACTTAAGAGATTTCAGTCCCCTCCTCACCATTCTGAAGATTATGAGTAGCTGGCAGAAAAATGCTTTGATTTTATTAAATGGAGGCTTTATACAGTTGCTACAATCCCATCATGATGTCTCCCTGGTGGTAGAAAAGTGTTAGATGCAATTTGGGGTTCTGAAGATAGGAGGCAGGCATCTCTTAGAAAAGTGTGAGTGGTTTGCTAAGGAACTGAGCAAGCGATTGAATACTCGTTGGTATTGTACATGGAACAATATGATAATTGTAGACGTGGTGTGTGTGTGTGTGTGTGTGTGTGTGTGTGTGTAGATGGCTGGTTCTTTATTTTAAACCTTCTCTGATATCCCTTACAACAGGCAGAATTTGGATGCCTCTGTGCCATTGGGGCATTTATTTGGAACAACAGTGGTTTTTTCCCCACCTTTCTCTTCATGCATTGAGTCCAAAATCAACAGTTGCACATCCTGTGATAGTAGAGGTGAACTTGGAAGATTAGAGATTCAATTTCTGGTTCTACAGTGACATTGCACTGGCTGTGTAGCTCCAGCCTACCCCCCCCCTTCAGTTTACAACCCTTGGCTTGGTTTTGTCATTAGTCACAACCCTCTTTGCAAGTCTGATGTTCATTCAGCCTGCTAATACTCTATCTGTTGCCTCACTGCAATTAATACAGTTTCTGTTGACTTGAGCACAATTTGGAAGAATAAAAAAAATCATGAATCAGGCTGGCCCATTAACAAAACTTCATTAATGAAGACCCTCAACATAGTTGGAAAACTTAACACCACAGTTCTGGGTTTGGTCCTGAGGCTGAATCTAGAGCCATTTTTGATGTCTTATTGAAAATGACAGCCACTGGGAACTGAAATTAATTCAGAATAGCTGGGTATGATCTCCTGCCTGTATATGAAGGAAATAGGTTGCAGGGGGAATCTAACAGAAGAAAATAAAACAGCCTGGTTGGATCATGCCAATGGCCCATCTAGTCCAGCATCCTGTTTTGACAGTGGCCAACCAGATGCCTGTTTGAAGCACACAAACAGGACCTGAATGCCACAGAACTCTTTCCCGTGGTTTCCAGCAACTGGTATTCAGAAGCATACTGCCTCCAACAGTGGAGGTAGAACATAGCCCACCAGGATTAGTAGCCGCTGACAGCCTCATCCTCCCTGAATTTCTCTAAACCTATTTTAAAGGCATCCAAGTTGGTGGCCTTCTCTGCTCCTTTTGGGAAACATATTGGTGCTTCAGGAAACGAATGCTCCATATATTGGGCTTCAGTACTTTATTTGCTGGTAAACTAATTCTAGGTTATTGGTCTTTATGGCTTTGTTTGCAGTCTTCCTATACAAATAAGATGGGTAGAGTGTAGCTTCCAAATAATAGTGTTTACTGCAGAATTAATATGGTACTGGGCCATCCAATAATGGATGCTACCTTTTGTTTGGTACTTAAATGAAATCAGTAGAAGGCTTTCGGTGGCCACATGCCTCATCCATTGTTGTTCTGCTACACTAAGATAACCTCAAGTAGGAAAATGCAATTTACCTTAATGGGCGATAGGGTAGGTTGTCCAGTCCATAAACTCTATACTCCTAAGTGCAATTGATTATTTCTATGTAGAAAAGTGATGTGTGAAGTGGTTTTCAGGAGCCCTGATTTGTGATAATAGATTGTTCTATTAAATGACCTATGTAACCATAGCTAACCTTTTTTCTTATTTATTCCCTCTGCTTCCTTTTAAGATGGGCCAATCAAGCTTTTCTGTAGGTTCCTTTTTGCTGAGTATTTTAAGTACATTTCAATCCCATTTTCTGGTGTCTTCTTTTCCTGTCTTGTTAACCAAATCCATTTGTGTATCACTTTTAAAAACTAGCTTGCTGTGTTGTTGTTTTTTTGCATTATCCGAAAGCGTGAGATGTTTGTTTGACTTGTTGTGGTGCAAAAGCTCTGTTTAGGAGAATAGGGGTTTCCTAACAACTCTCTGCACCCTTAACAAGCTATACTTCTTAAGATTGATTGGGGGAAGCCATTCCTGTTTAAAGTTGTATCATTGCTGTTTTCTATGTGTGGTATGTATGTGGCCTTGGTTTTTCCATAAAATAGAAACTCTAGGGTATTCTAAGGCATATCATTGCATGCAGCATTGCATCTTACATTAGAGACTCATCAAGATCAATCACTTGGCTACCTTCAAACAGAAATATTCTTAATATACCTTCCCTTGGTGATGTCACCACACATCCAAACAAGTGCATCTCTTAAGCTAGGCGTCGGCAAGGTTATCTGTCCGTGGGCCGGATCAAGCCCACGGAGAGTGTCCGTGGGCCGGACATGCACAGCGCGATGCTGGAAATCGCATCTGCGCATGTCCGTGGCACCGGAAATCGCTTCTGTGCATGCCCAGATGCTGAAAATCACGCATGCGCAGACACGATTTTCGGCACCGCTTGGCAAGTCCCCGCACCGCACTGCACTAGTTTAGCACAGCGCGTGGGGGGGCTTGCCGAGCGGGCAGCTCAGTTGGCGGGCGGTTTGTGGGCCGGTAAAATGGCCTTTGTGGGCCACATCCAGCCCATGGGCTGGAGGTTGCCGGTGTCTGTCTTAAGCAAATGAGAAGTGTGGACTTCAGTTCTGAAGTAGCTTCAGACCTTTGAGTGGATAGTGACATCATCACATAATATCGGGCTCGCTGCCTGTCCAATTGTAATTCACAGCTCCAGTTTTGACAGCTAACAAAAGATGTGTGGAAATTAGCTTAAAATTAGTGGATGAATTTGTGAAATCTATTACAAATGTATTCTCAGTCTGAAACTTTGCACAAGGGTTTTGTTGCATTATAGGGGAAAGGGAGAAATGATAGATAACAAAGATATTTGGGGTGTACACATTCCCAGTCATCATACGTGAACCAGAGTGTTATTTGGGAATGTGAGTTTGCCCATGGTAAAATTCACTAGGTATGCTTTGCTTGACGGTGGACATAACAACTGCATGTTTCCAACTTCACTTTCCTGGCTAAATAGCTTCTTCAAAACTGGAGGAGTAAGAAGCAGGGGTTTCTTGACTGTGTGAAGCTTGCAAAAATGTTAACGATTCACTAATTTAGATTTAAATTCATGCTGTCAAATTGATAAACTGCTTGCCTCACTAAATAATAATACACATTGTGGCAAAATAAGCTAGCATTTTCTCTGGCAATACCATTGTAGTTCAGGATTTTATCTACCAGGATTTGGAATCTGCACTGTGTGTTTCCAGTTTCAAACTGGAGTTAGTCCTTAATGACATGAAGATGAGGAAGGAGCTGGTTGAGTTGATGAATTAACCAAATTGCTTAAAGCTTCAGAACCAATTTAAAACTTCTGCCGTAATTGATGTTTTCAGTGGCAAATGTTCTCGAGAATGTCATTTCCTGAATTTTATGTGCGCGTCCTCTGAACTTCATGAAGATTAATACTTACAGTGAATGAGTTACTAATTGCTGGATATTTCCAGCAATGCACATTTAATCAGTTCCCTTGGCTCTTAGGGTTAGGAAGTTTCCCCACCCCTTAGTAATTAACCTAAATTTTCCTGCTTCAGCTTATTATTCTTTGTCCACCGGTTAATAGGGAAGGCATGTCTTCAGAGCTGCTTTGGAAAATGTAGTAGACAATCACAATGAGAGATGGTCAAAGCAACTAATAATCCAAGAAATGATTGTGCTGAGTCTGGAGAGTGCTCTTTTACTGTTTAAAACACAGACTCTGGATTCTTTAAATCTGCAGTGTAATTTCCCTGGTGGCTGCTGTCAATTCCAATTGCTTAGAGCTTCTCTTCTTGCATTTCCAAAACACCACTTGCTTATTTAGAATTGAGGGCTCATCCACACTTGCCTTTTGCTCTGTACTTTGTAGGCACAGGTCTGCATTTTCCTGGTCTGTGACACCCCCCCCTTGCTTTCCTCAGGAAAACCCTATCTTTACCGCTGAATTGGAGCAAGCGGCAATTAGGGTTTTCCACGAAGTTGTTTTCAGTGGTAAAAAATGGGAGTTTGTGGAGAAAGGACCAGGAAGGAAGGAAGGAAACACTCAGACACGGACCTGGAAAACTTGGACCTGTTGCTAGAAATGTGGAGCGAAGCTAAGTGCGGATGAGCCCTGAGTGAGGTTTTCAGCATGGTTACGGACTTTAAACCAGTAGTCCCAGTGAATCAGTGGCACATGATGCAAATGTAACATGCACCAACTTGGACACTTTATTGATTGATTGTCCAAATGGACCCAGGGTGTGTTACAAAAAATAGTATAATTAAAAGCAAATGCAAACTACATTAAAATCCTAGAATAAAACCCAAAACAACAAATGGCAAAACAGCAATCCACAGCAATACAGGAGGAGGGAAGACGTCCACTCAGAAAAAGGCCTTTGTGAAGAGGTGCATCTTGACCAATCACTGAAAGGCTTGCAGTGATGGCACAAGACGTGCCTCAGAGTGGAGTTAATTCCACAACCCGGGGGCCAACACCAAAAAGGCCCTTTCATGTGCCACTGCCACAAAGAATCTCATAATTGTAGAGTTGGAAGGGACCCTGTGGATCATCTAATTCAACCCCTGCAATGCAGAAATTTCAACACGTGGCCCCCCATACTGCTTAGCTTTGCAAATATGCTAGCAGTTTTATTGCTGCATGAACCATAGAAGGAGGCAGCACTGCCAACAAGGCCTCCCCTGCTTAACACCTGGGGAATTTGATGTGGGAGGAGAAGCTCCTTTATCTGTTGTGACACTGATCATGCTAAATAATGGTACAGATCACGCATTTGCAATCCTAATCAACAGATGCATGTTTGTGTATACTCTCTTGCTTTTAAAATCTGGAAGGTGTTGTAGGTGCAACATATCACAAGATTTCCCTGCTGCGAATTGGCAGTCTCCAGGCTCATGTCCATCACTCCATAAATGTAGCCGACACCTGAAATTTCACACCTTCTAGATGCTTTGCAATAAACCTAATCCCTGTCTGTTAATCTTAATTCTCATGCGAGCACTTGGGCACCACCTGCCATGGGAGAAAAATACCGTATACTCACACTTAGTTTCTTTAATGGAAATGCTGAACCAGAGAAGCCATTGAGCAATCGCTCCAACTTCAAGTAAGGTAGAAAATCAGCTGCTCGCTACAGGAAGGGGAGGAGCTCACATCTGAAAAAGGATGGTGTTTTCTGCCTCTTAAGTGGAGTGGGGCTAGACAGCACTCACCTGGTGGTACCTTTAGTGTCCCCTCAGAAACACCCTTCAGTTGAGAACCAGTGGTGCCTTTTACACATTCAATGGAGACTGGAAACTTGAGTCATGTTTCTGTGATATTTAGGTAAATGTATGGTTGCTCTTCCGTAAATAGGCAACTCCACATAATTTCATCCAATAATCAGGCAATGTTTTTGTGTTGGGTTAATTTTAGTGCGGTCAGAAGAATAATAGTAGACCATCACAGCTAAAGTCATATGGGTAAATAGAGTACAATTTTATAGACTTCCTGTAGTGATTGAATCATGTGTTCTCGATCATATGCAGGAAAAATAGGCACAATTATACCAAAACATGCTTGATCTTGTCAAACCTTTGCATGAATGATAGGCAAACTTCCTGAATTTGAGAGAGAAATTGTCTCTTCTCTTTCAACCTTTCCAGCCAGCCCAAATTTTCCCCAACACTTTACAGTATTTGTTTAGTTCTTGTCAGGCCTCCTCCAGTGTTGAAGTGCCACCCCCCCCCCATAAGTACTTCTGGATTGCTCAAGAGTTTTGTTGCATTTTTTCTGAAATGTGTAATTGGACTCTCTGCTTTGTTTAAAGCTGTGAAAATCAAGAAGCCAATTAAGACAAAGTTCCGCATGCCAGTTTTCAACTGGGTGGCTCTGAAACCCAATCAGATTAATGGGACAGTCTTCAATGAAATTGATGACGAAAGGATATTGGAGGTATGAGACCTGCAGACTGTGATTTGGTGTTCTCTCTCTCTCTCTCTCTCTGTGTGTGTGTGTGTCTGTGTTTTGGAAGTTACTGTATCCTGTTAAAAAGCAGTCATTTTGACTTTGTGTCATATGTACTTAAAGAGTTTTGAACACTCCATAGACATCAGTAATCATTGATGGTTTTGTTGACATTATGGTAACTAGAGCCCTATTCTGCTGTGCTGCATGCACATAAAGACCAACTGCAAGAGGGTAGGAGTGTGCTCTGCCTGCTCAATGTTGCTCATTGCAGAGGCTCCAAATGTGTTTCAGAACCATGCAAAACTGGGGTTCTAAGTCACCTGGGAAGCCTCCATGACTACAAGAGTCTCACTTCAGACTTTGTCCTCCAGTGGATGGGGAGAGATGACCACAGTGACATGGGGGAGGGCACAGAGATTAGTGCACTCAACCCCCCTCACTCTGCTCACATGCAGCACACTTCAATAGGGCTTAAGTGGACTGATCATTATTTTTGTTAATCTTGCGATGGACCAAGAAGCATTGCGGTGCATCAAAGCCTTCTCCTCGTCACACAGTCACCCCCCCCCTTTTCCAATGCCCTACAGCTTCTACACTTTTCATTAATTGTATTCCCCCCCCCCCATTAGACATAGATTTCTAGACTCCTCCTTGTTTCTGCTTGGTTTCTGTCCTAGGATTTAAATGTGGATGAATTTGAAGAAATATTCAAGACAAAAGCCCAAGGCCCGGCCATTGATCTTTCTTCAAGCAAGCAAATAACTCAGAAGGGATCGAACAAAGTCACACTATTAGAAGCAAACAGGGCTAAAAATCTTGCAATCACCTTAAGGAAAGCTGGAAAGACTGCAGATGAGATATGCAAAGCTATTCAGGCGTAAGTGTAAAGGCCGTTTTACGAATGTGGTTTGAGGCACGTTGTATTAATTGGTCAGTAGTATTTCTGCAAGTTGATTAGATCCAAGGAAGCTGCTTTTGCTCCTCATACACCAGTGATGCTCATATATACAGTTGATCACCATAAACCTGTTAATCTGTGCACACTTTTCTGGAGTAAGCCCGTTGAATTTTGCTTACTCTGCATGTATCACAGTAACATGGAGCAGGATTTACCTAATGAATCCTGTCAATGGAAGCCTTGAACAAAGTCTTCTACTAGTGCAATGGGACTTTACCCACTCTATTACACTTCCCCTCCCAAATTGGTCTTGGGGGTTTGGGAGAACCCCCAGAACAATGTGCAGAGAGAGGGGGGTGGATTGTTTCATCTGGCAAGCTGAAACGCTTGCCGTGATGGAAGGACTGCCTTTACGCAATGTTGAATTCCTTCCATTATGAGAACTGTAAAAACCAACTGGTGGTTTTCTGAAGAATGTTGTTAGTATTTTTCATCTATAATTCCTGTCATGCAAGGCTTTCATTTCTAGCAGCAATTTAAACACTATTGTGAGATAAATATGGTAGCTATTAAAGGAATGGGAAAGGGCTAGGTTCCCCCCCCTCTCCCCTTCACAGTGTTTGAATTGAGTCCAAGTGTCTTGAATGAAATGCAGATTGGTGTTGTGGTGTTTAGGCTGTGTCTGCAAATACTCAACTGGCAATAATAAAATGATCCAGTAAAACACTTTTAAAGTACCTGAAAGTCATAATGCTAAAAACACTTCAGTGCAATGGTCATGATGACAGCCATTCGTTTTTAAAGTCTTGCAGAAGCTGTCTTGCAGGAATGTGCTTTCCATTTCGTTCAGAAGAGTGGAGCGCAGACTGATTTCCTGCAGTAAACCACTCTGTGTTTGAGGTTACCACAGTGAAGGCGCTCCTTTCCCCTATAACCTCCCTCTTCCATCAATGTACAAATTCTCAGCTGAGCTTGCTGGGAGATGCTACAGGGCCGTGGGACTACTTCCTACAGGAGGAAGCATACACCCAAATTCAGGAGCATGAAAGATCAAAACCAGCATTTTGAGATTCAGTGGAAATGGCACCCGTGTGTAGGCTACTAATCTCAATTAAAGGGATTTGCCTTTTTTCTGCTCCTATTTACATAAAGTTCATTACGCTTGTTGCAATCATGTTCTTGCTCAAGTCCTATTGATTTTAGCAGCTTTTAAAATACGATTACTTGGTTTTCAGGGTGCTTCCCAGAGCAATATATAAAAAGCAACCAAGAGAGTTCTCAGTGCAGTCCTAACCATCTATATTCAGAATTTTAAAAATCTCAAGTTAATATGGTAATTGTTTGCTGTGATTGTACCTGCCTTACAGTGGTGTTTCCTGCAGCAGATACGTAAAATGTCAGTAACTTGTGCATGTCTTTCACTTACAGATACCCATATTCAAGTACCGTATTTTTCGCTCCATAGGGCACACCGGACCATAGGGCGCACCTCATTTTTAGAGTAGGAAACAAGGGAAAAATATTTTTTCTGGTTTTCCTCCTCTAAAAACCCTGTTTTGCAGCTTTTTTTTTGCAAAGGGAGAAACCCTATTTTTTTGAGGATCAGCTAAAAGTTTTGCAGCTCCTTTTGCAAAGGGGGGAAAGCAAAGAGGAAAAGCCCCATTTTTATGGGGTTGAACTCACATTTCTGCAGCTTCTAAAGGAAAGGGAGCCTTTTCTGCAGTTTCCAGACAGATAATCTAATCAGCCAGTCACATGTCACTGGGGAAACAAGCAACCTCCCTCTGCAGCACATTCAACAAAGGAGGGCGGGGCTGAAAGGCAGCCGGGGACTCTTATCTCTCTCCCGATCTCTTGCTGATCAGCTGCTGAGCGGGGTCATTTCAACACCCCCTTTTCTCTTTGTAAAATAAAAAGCATGATCCTCTTTTGGCCCCTGGGCAATTCAGCTCCAGGGACCACAATTCGCTCCATAAGATGCACAGATATTTCCCCTTACTTTTTAGGAGGAAAAAAGTGTGTCTTATGGAGCGAAAAATACGGTACTTAGGGTCATACATCTATTCACACTTCGCATATTGACTGCCAAAACTGCCAGTGTGAAATAAGTGCGGCCACAGTTAACATGATTATTGCATTAAGTATGCCATGTCTGTAGAACTGATTAGCAGCTTTAAAAAGATGCATTGATAGAAGAACTCAGTGAAAACAGAACTCTCTGCTTCTTCCTTCCCTGTAAACATCTCTCTCTCTCTCTCTCTCTCTCTATATATATATATATATTCATATATTTTTTTGCATTCGGCCAGGTTCGATTTGAAGACTTTACCAGTGGATTTTGTTGAATGCCTGATGAGATTTTTGCCCACGGAAAATGAAGTGAAAATGTTGCGGCTTTACGAGCGGGAGAGGAAACCCCTTGAGAACCTCTCAGATGAGGATCGTTTCATGATGCAGTTCAGCAAGATTGAGAGGCTGATGCAAAAGATGACCATCATGGCATTTGTTGGCAATTTTGCAGAAAGCATCCAGATGCTGACTCCAGTGAGTGAGATGGGGAGAGTAGCTCCTTCTTGATTGGAATTCCATGGTGTGGCTTATGCATATGCTACGTTCCTTTAGGAGCAGTTACTTTAGTCTTTTTGTTTGTTAGAGATGGGCTGAAGTTATCCTCTGCTTGATCATAGAATTGTAGAGTTGGAAGGGAACGCAAGGACCATCTAGTCCAACCCCCTGCAGTGCAGGAATATTTGCTTATCTTCAGCAAATTACCTCTGGCAGCTGCCTGGAACTACCTAGAGATAAGTTCATTGTGCACCATTTCTTGCTTGCCTCTTTCTGACCCTATCAGGTCTACTCAAGGCATAGGGCCATATCTCCTCCCCCTTCATGTGCCCTTGAAAAAAATCTGTTCCTGAGTTTTGGCACGTGCTCCAGAATAGTATGGGATGTAGCAAAGGACTGTAGCAAGTCAGTGGGTATCAACAAAAGTTGGGCACCCTTTCTTGTGTATGCAGGATTGCCTTTCTGGTTCAGATCCAGTCAGTTGTAAATAGTCATTAGCCCTATGATTATGACCCAAGCACTATTTGGGCATTCAAGCTCACACAGTGTGAGTGCACAGCACTTGGGGTCCTTCCCTACATCATTGTGGCCCATGCCAGCCCCTCCCCAAAGACGTTTGCATGTTTGAGAGGATATCAGCAGCCTACCAAACATTTGTAGGCTCTCCTTGTGACCTGCAATCCCGAGTGCTCAGGATTGCAGTTCATGAAGACAATCTACATGGATTTGGAAGGCTGACCCTGCAGGCATCCTCCCAAATACTTCAAGCATCATTAGGGAGGGGCTGATGTGAGATGTCATAGGAGCTGGGGTAAAGGACTGTGAGTTGGCTCATCAAGTTAGTATTCTGTGAACCTTAGTGTCTGACTAGGCTACACACACAATCTCTCCCTCTTGCAGAAACCAGTGGGTGTCCCTTTTTAGTTCACACTTAGCTTTTACAGATGTTCACATTATTTCTTGTTTTTGCCTCTAGCAACTTCATGCAATAATTGCAGCATCTGTCTCAATAAAGTCATCTCAGAAACTCAAGAAAATCCTAGAGGCAAGTGTTTATTTTGTTTATTCAATGTTGTTGTTGTTTTTTTTTTAAAAAAAATTGATGGTAAAAACACACACCCTTAAACAGTGGTCTTTAGGGGGCTATATATTTAAGTTAAAATGACCCTTTCCCTTTTTATTACATAATGTTATGTGTTATTAGTTGATGCTTACAATTTTTCCCACCCCTATGATTTCTGTAGATAATCTTGGCTCTTGGTAACTATATGAACAGCAGTAAACGAGGAGCTGTTTATGGATTTAAACTGCAAAGCTTAGATCTGGTAAGTAAGGGGAAATCAGTGGACTTGAAAGTAGCTTTGCTTGGAAGATTGTTTGCACATCCCCATTTATTTGCACAGCCTGTATGAACAACAGAGGTCTAAGCATCCTTTTAGTGAGGTGTCAATGAGCTAGGGGAGGAATGGAGCCATTGGCTTAGATTTCTAATGTCATATTGTCAAGACAAACGTAAATTCCAGTTCCTCATAACTTCATTACCCTCCCCTGGTTTGTTTTCTCACCGTGATTAAACCCTTCCTTACCACTAGCTGCATCAGGTAGACCCCCTGTACAGATTTGCAATGGCAGAGAAGTCTGTTTAGCACTGCCCTGTCTTTTCTGCCAGTTCTTGTTATGAGTCTCTCCATTTTCTGGATAATAGCATTGGGCCATTCATAAAAGCCAGTGTTTTTCAACCTTTTTTGGGCAAAGGCACACTTGTTTCATGAAAAAAATCACGAGGCACACCACCATTAGAAAATGTTAAAAAAATTAACTCTGTGCCTATATTGACTATATATAAAGTAATTTTTCAATTTTTCCCACGGCACACCAGGCAACATCTCGCGGCACACTAGTGTGCCACGGAACAGTGGTTGAAAAACACTGATAAAAGCAATATGCGATGGACCCTGTTGCCAGGGGTGGGGAATGAATGCCTCCAATGACCTGTAATAAACAATAAATACCAGAGCTATGAAAATATACCAGACAGATTTAATAAGATGACAGCCTTAATTGCTTTAATGGCCTATAGTTTACTTGATTCAGATGATTCTTTTACTTGTGGTTGTCTTCTGACAATATGATGAATTATCATGTTTAAGTAACATAAATAAATACAACACTATGGGCAACAATTGCAGGAGTCCTAAAATCCTTTACCTTTGGTCCTCCAGATGTTATTGGATCTCAGTTCCCATCAACATGGCAAATGATCAGGGATTGTGAGAGTTCTGGTCCAACATCATCTCAAGGGTCACATGTTCCCCTCCCCTGATCTGTAACACTCACATAGGACTATGATATCTTCACTGCATTGCACTTATTTCCTTGTGTCATGTGTCTATTTCAGGGGTGGCTAACCAATGACCCTCCAGATGTTGTGGACTACAACTCCCATCAGCCCCAGGGGTGGTGGGATTGTAGCTCACCCACATCTGGAGAGTCACAGCTTTTCCATCCTTGGTATATAGGCAGATAGATCATGGTTTGGCTGCTAAGGAAAGTTAACTCAAGGATGTTGGAGCCGAATCTAACGCACTTCTTTTGCCTCTTGTTTGCAGTTACTAGACACAAAATCGACAGACAGGAAACAAACTCTATTGCACTATATATCAAATGTTGTGAGAGAGAAATATCAGCAAGTATCGCTTTTTTACAATGAGCTTCACTATGTGGAGAAAGCTGCTGCAGGTAACATAGCCACAAATTCATTTCCCAAGTACTTAAAAGCATGTTCTGTGGATACTGTAATACAGTAATGCACCCATGTCCTAGGGAAAGATACCTGTTTGGAAAAGATACCACCTTGCAGAAGACAGGTGGGCACCTTAAATGTTGTGAGCACAATAGGATACAGAAGCATCATAATTTTTAAACTCCTTCTTGGTTCTTCTAGCACACTGTTCCCTAAAGCTGACAGTAGCCTTTCCTCTTTTCAGTAATTGGGCTGCCTTCCTAGTTCCACCATGACCCACTTCTGTGACACCCCCCCCCCCAAGTACAAATACTTGGCAGGCTTCCTTCGTTGCTCCCAAACAGTTTGTGTAAAGTCCTTAACTTCAGGTGCAAGAGATGCACAGCCCGTCTTGTAAATGTTGTGTGAACATACCCAACTGGAAGGATCCTTCCAGCAGGAATCTTTACACGTAGTAGAGAAATCTTTACTTGAAGGGGTAGGGAGGCCCTGCCCACCTGCCAAAATGGCCCACGAGAGGTGGAGGAGGTCAGATCCTATTCTCCTCCTCCTCTGTTCTACATGGTCAGGGTAGAAACTGTATAGGAGGTATCAGCCCTACTGGAGCATGTGCATCTATATTGTAAAAGTGGTTTAAAACAATACCTTCCCTGAACTACTCACCTTCCTTTTCGTTTGATGCAAAATATAAGCTTGCTGGCCTGCAATTATGTAGTGTGTGTGTGTGTGTGTGTGTGTGACCCTTCATTGTTGGCTTCTCAGTTTTAATAGTAGTAGCAGCAGCAGCAGCAGCAGCAGCAACTACTACATGTTAACAGAGTTTCCCCAATTAAACTATCCAGGGTCTCAGGCAGCTATATCTCCAGGCTTTGCTACATGAGATCAGTCTAACTGGAGATGTGAGGGATCAGTTAGGCAATGCATGTGGTCTATATGGTAACATTTTGAATGTCTTTCCCCTTCCACCCTTTAGTATCCCTTGAAAATGTTCTGTTGGATGTAAAGGAACTCCAAAGAGGTCTTGACCTAACGAAGCGAGAGTACACCATGCACGATCACAACACCATGCTGAAGGAGTTTATTCAGAACAATGAAGGGAAACTGAAGAAGCTGCAGGATGATGCAAAAATAGCTCAGGTATTCTGTGTATCCCAGCAGTTGTTCAGTGATCTAGCTTTCAGGAACGGATAATTTTTGTTACCTTTTTCAAGCTCAAGATGTTCCTTTCGGAGTAGGCAGGGCAAGTATTCATTGATTCCTCTGTCCTAGTGTAGTGTTGTGTCGTTAAGAGTGTCCAAATGAGTGAGTTTAGGCCAGTCATTCTTCCTCAGGGGAATAGAAGGGGAACAATGAATGTTTCTCTGTGGTGCTTGGAGAAGGAAGGATGGTTGAAAAAAACAATAGAATGTGTGTATTCTTTTGCAGTATTGATGTGACATCTATCACTGAGAGTGACTTCACACCTTATGCAATAACATTTCATTTACTGGCATGTGCAGTCATGCACCCTTAAACACCTCTCTCTCTCTCTCTCTCTCTCTCTCTCTCTCTCTCTCTCTCTCTCACACACACACACACACACACACACAGCTATTTTCCAGGGGAAACACACAGATACTTAATGTTTAGTAGCTCCACTCAAGTTTCATTATTTATTTTCTTTGTTACAAAAAATAATGGTAGAAACAAGTCTCTTCCTTCTGCTCTGAATCTGCAAAAGGCAATAAAAATAAAAATAAAAATGGCTGAGTAATCCCAGCAGAAGAATCCAATTAACAGCAATACATGACAGAACTTCAGAATGCATATTTTCAAACTGCAAGTTTTTACTTGGAACTGGAATTTTTCTTGCTTCCCAAGCAAAGACCTGAAATTGCGCACTTTGCAAAACAGGTTGCAGAGAAGGCCTCCCTTCTGCTGCACTGGTAATAAAGGCTCCAATGCACCTACACTCTCGTCTCTTCCGCTTCCTTCCTGATTGCTTGCCACCTGATCAGCCTTCAGCTTTGTGTGTGTGTGTGTGTGTGTGTGTTCCCTTTTCGTGGGTTAAACACCATCTTGCATAGTTTGGGTTATGCCTTGAGATTTGTTGAAATGAAAAATACACATATTTTTTTAAAAGTCTCTCTTTTACAGGATGCCTTTGACGATGCTGTGAAGTATTTTGGGGAGAATCCCAAGACAACACCTCCATCAGTCTTCTTCCCAGTCTTTGTTCGATTTGTGAAAGCTTACAAGGTAAACAGAAGTTCAATTTACTTCTGTTATTTTTACAAATGTGGCCACACTTTCTAACCAAAGGCTTCTTCTGTGGTTGTGTAGTTTCCTTCTGCAAATACACAGATAGCTCAGTCGATAGAGCATGGGACAGTTAATCTCAGGGTTGAGGGTTTGAGCCCCGTGTTGGGTGAAAGATTCCTGCATCGCAAGGGGTTTATGATCCTCGTGGTCCCTTCCAACTACAATTCTATGATTCATATGAAAGAGCCTTAAGGTTCCATCTTTGGGAAACGTGTCTCAGAACAAAGGCCAGATTGAAACTTGCCCAACCTCTTGGGGGCTGTATTCTAATGATGGCTGGGGCAAAATGCAACAAATCCCAACAGGAGGAAAGAGAAGACAAACGCACCAGACACCAGGCACATAAATCACTCTTACGATATTACACACATTCAGACATGCACTCTCATGCAGCAGACATACAGGCAGGTACACATGTGGCTGGAAAGAGCCACTACTAGGTGACTTCTAAAGAGGGGAAATAAGGCCGTCAGTGGTTCCTAGCCATGATGGCTATGCTCTCCACTGTCGGAGGCAGTATGCCTCTGAATGACAGCTGTTGGGAATCACAAGAGGACAAATTCTTGAAGAAATTCTTGGAAGGATTTGCCGTATCACGCCACAACAGGAAGCGGCACATCCACGTTAAACTGGCTTTAATGAATTTGTATTTTGCCGAGTGAGCTAAAAACAAATCCCTTTTTTTTAAGTCGTTGCGAGCTCTAACCAGTGTGTATATTTTGTTATTGTCAATAGCAAGCGGAAGAGGAGAACGAGTTGAGAAAAAAGCAACAGCAGGCATTGATGGAAAAACTCCTGGAGCAGGAGGCACTGATGGAGCAGCAAGACCAAAAGGTAGCAAACAACCAAGCCATTAATAGATTTTGGTTATACACATTGATAAAGTGACACGTGTTGCTCCAGTGAAAGAGATTGTCTTATTGCCGAGCAGCCAATGTGGTGCAGTCCAGATATTATTGAACTCCAGTGGTTAGGATGATGGGAGTTGTGGAATAGACTGGCTGAGACTGCTTCTCTCAGTCTTTGGGATCGGCAAGGAACCAGCATTCAAAACATCTTTCTGTCAGGTGTTTTCTCTCAAATATAACTATTGAAGCTCTCTTTCTCACAGAGACATTTTAACAAGGCAGACATAGAAGAAACTTACAAGGAAACTAGAGCAGTTTCATGTGTATGCCCTTTTCTGTTTTTTTCCTAAATCTCAGAAAGGTGTTTATTCTCCTAAATCCATTGATACAATGCTTGGAATTTGCCCTGTTTGAAAGATGCTTACCAAGAAGTAATTTATCTTGGTCAAGCAATTCCATAACAGGAAAACATTCAGTGCATAGGCACCCATAAGTCTGTAGTGACCAAATGTGAAGGAAGGCTGGTCGGAAGAGGCTCAAAGAAAACGCAGTGGCAGAAATGGCTGTTTTTGGGTGTTATGTTGAATCTAGCATTTTCCAGAGTTCTGCTTGGCGTATGAGACCCTCTTTTCCATGATAATATCTTTTAAAAATACAATTAGGAATTCTCACCATGCAGGGTCAGGCTACACCAAGTGACTTCTACAGATATTTGCACAAAGCACCCCCCACCTCCTGCAATGTCAGGATTGTGTTTCCCACTTTTCCAGTGTCTTGGCCCTCATGGCGGCTTCAAAATTGCCATTGAAATTGTGTAGAACAATTTAAAAAGAAACAACAAAAACAAGAACCATCAGCATGACAATGTATAAATCACAAAAAGTAGCTAAAAGCAAATTAAGTTTTAGTATGTGACAAACAAAACAGACCGCCCTTGACATCTAAACAGTAATAATCATGGTGCCAGATGAGTATGTCTGGGGATTGCAATCCATAATCAGGGAGCCACCACAGGAAAGGCCCTTATTTTTGTTAACCCCCCGAGACAGGCCTCAAGCATTGTTCTCTCAGCCGAGAGGCTGATGTGGGAGAAGGTGGTCTTGTAGATACTCTGATCCCAAAACTGTTCAAAGTTTCATAGGTTAGAACCAGAACTTCCCATGAACTGGGAGTTTGTGAAAGTGAGTGCAGGTGAAATATGTGTAAGGCTGGGGAAAGACAGGGTTGACCTAGTGGTTCTAACCCTGTACGGGGCAGGTACCTAAGTTCCCTATCTTACACCTCAAAGAGAAGCGCAGGTGTTTTCAGCATCTTGTTGGCCACTGCTCTTTACCGACCTTTGCTCCCTTTCAGTCTCCGTCTCATAAAACGAAGAGGCAGCAGCAAGAGCTGATTGCAGAGCTAAGACGGCGACAAGTCAAGGACAGTAGACACGTGTACGAGGGGAAGGATGGAGCTATCGAAGATATCATCACAGGTAAAATAATAATAATGAGGAGGAGGAAGAGGCTGTTCCAAAGTGTCCCTTCATAGCTTTCCCTTTGCAAAGCTCTAACAGAGCTCTTTATAAAGTGTTATAAATTGATTTCAGTGACAATAATCACATGTATCAGTCATTTAACAAATGGTGCACATTATATAACGCTCAGGGCTTCAGGCCTCTTCTTTGGCAAGGCCTCACTGACATAACATTTGTTTTATTATTTAATTTCTCCTTCACTTCAGCATGCTCTCATAACTCAAGCTATAGACCACATAGAGCCTTATTAGATGTATTTTTGCAACAGGTGCATGCCTTGCAAATCTTTGAGTATTTTTGATCAATGTGCAAAGCACTGGTGTTGAGCCTTGCTTTTAAAAGCTCTTGTTTTGTCCTTCAAGTCCTACTAATGGTAATTGCTCCAGCATTAAATATATAGCGGAGGACAAAATTGTTTGATTTGGATTTGTTGAACGATTTTGAATTTCAGAGTTGCATATTCCTCTTGCAACAGACTAATACTAGTCCCTTTCCACAATCCATAATTGAACACAATAGGCTGACGATGGCTGGGTCTATTTTATAGCAGCCGTGACAAGTACAGTGTGGGCAAACTATTCCTGCAACAACAGGTGATTTGCTGAAATCTGATTTAGTGGCTCCTGTGACAATCACAGAGTGGATGGAAACAACAGCAGAAGCTAATTGTTAATAATCAGCAGTAGTAGGTCCCTGAGTATAAGGAGTAATACCAAATGCAAGCAACAAATATGGCAGGTTTTAAAAACATCCATGCACAGGTGCATGGATCCTATCCAGCCAGGACTTCACTAGCATCGCATGTCTCATTTTCAGTGGTAAATTTATGGCTGATCCCTGGCTGAAACTTCGCCTAGGGTTTACTTTGCCCACTCTGTTGTTGTGTGATTTCATTTCACCAAGTTCCAAGAGCAGTCCATCAGAGTGCGAGAACAGCCATGCAAATAAATGTTGTGCTGAGATAAAAGTGTGCACTTCATCATGCCCTTGCCACCAATTGTACCTTTAAAAAAACACCCCAGTAACTGTTGTGATTTGCAGAAAGATAATTCTACTGGTAACCCAGCCAAACAAATCCTATTGTGGTTAAATGACTGAATAAGCCACCTCAGGGTGTCTTTAACAAAGCACTAACAATGTACTAATACAATAGATCTTTGCTTCTTACTGTATATTCTGTCTTGTCTGGCTGTTATTTTCCATGCAGTGCTGAAGACGGTGCCCTTTACCGCTCGAACGGCCAAGCGTGGCTCTCGTTTTTTCTGCGAACCTGTTTTCACAGAGGAATTCCATTACTAAACTTTTCCTCTTTCACACCCGACGCTCTTTAAAAAAAAAAAAAGGTTGCTGTAGGTTTTTGACATTTCTCCGCAATATAGCTGTTTGAATGGATTAGTGATGTTTGGCATCTCGTCGGGAGTCTTATTTGACATCGCTCATCTCATTGCATGTTTTTGCCTGTCAGGAACCTTTTTTGGTTCCCCTCCATCCTCCCAGTGACCATTTGTTCTACCTTCCGCATTTCAGAGTCACCCTGTGGGCTCAGCGCCATAGAGCAGCAAGTGATGGAAGTCACAGAAATGTCCTCGAGGCCCATGGTGGCTGCGCTTCAAGCCAGCCGCTACAATTTGCAAGGGGTGGTTGTGGGTTGTAATGGCAAATGTGATGGACAGTTCACTTGGCTTTTCTGTGTCTTCTCCTCTGGGCTCTCGCACCTCCTTTACTTCTTTGTGACTTGATCTATGTCGCATGAGTTCCTGTTAAGCCAAGCCTATCTCCGGGAGCAAATCTAGTATACATCAATGAGCCAGGCTGAATGTTTGTGGGCTTTGTTTTATGGCATGTAAAATGAAGTCACCGCTTTGTGATCTGTGAGCACATATTTCCACATGGGTCCTTCTAACCATCGCTTGCATGTTTGTGTTTGCATGCGTGAACAGGAATAAAACAAATGTGGTCGTGGTCCCCGCACACACTCCCTTCATTAGCTTCAGTTCCATGGCAACTTAATGGGAAATCTCCTTTGAGCCAAGTGGGAGCCTCACTTAAGATAGCATTCTGCCTTTGATCGGTTCAGTCCTTTGTAATAGTGGAGGCTGGGCAAAACCCAGGACCCGGGCAGACCGTGGTACTGAAAGCAGGTCTTGACTCCTGAGCCAAGGCATAAATAATTCTCATGCTAAGCTCATCTAGGGCCAAGAAACAAAAGATTGAGGGGCTGGATGAAGAAACTACCCATGTGGCAACAGATAAGGCCTAGTGAAGCAATATGATCAAAATTGCCTTGCCACAGAAGATACCCCGCGTTATTGTCATGGAACTGGATCCATTAACATCTTGCACTGTAGAATGTTTTTAAAAAAGGAGTGCTGTTTGCGCTGCATGTGTCTGTCAATGCTGTTGTCTTTGATACAAGAACCAGTCATCTTAAAGCAAGCAGCATTTCATTTCCTACTGGTGTAATATGTTTTAATGGGGAGCTTTAAAATAAGAATGCTGCCTGTTAACTCCTCTTTTGCTCTTTCAAGTTAATTGCTGGACAGTCATCCTGGAGCCAATGTTCAAAGCAGCTTGGAATTTTATTAGTGAGAGGCTTACGATGGCCACCTCTTCCCTTCCCTTTCCCTTTCTCTTTTTTAACCTTCTTTAAGCCTCCACCTCACCCACTTTTGCTTTACTTGCTAACATGTGCGGCTTTTACATATATTTTTTTTTAAAAAATATATTATTATTTTTCTTTCTGGGCACAGAATTGAGTTGCTCTTCATGTTCCATCCCATTTTTAACTTAACCATCATTCTGTGTTTTTTTCCCCCTTCTGTTTAGCCTTAAAGAAGAATAATATCACTAAATTTCCAAATGTACACTCGAGGGTAAGGATTTCTTCTAGCACACCGGTGGTGGAGGATACACAGAGCTGGCAAGCATCACTTTTTACTTAGCTTCCTCCTCTCTCTGTATGCCAACACAAAAAAAAACTGCTGCAAATCACAGCCAAGTTTAAGATAAAGGAGGGATAGCAGCGTTGCTGGTGCTTTTCAGTCTTTCTTCTGTTGCGTGTGTTTTATCTGTAGCGTGTGGGATGGATTAATCTGCAGCTCTTGCCTGTGCTGGATGACGTCACATCACTTAGCGGCTACTCCCTTTCCAGACTCTTCCACAAGATAGTTGTTGTTGCCTCTGTATTGTACTGATGAGTCTGTGTACTGCAGAGCAGGAAGAGAGGGGAGGAAAGGGGCACAAAGTAGGGTTGCCAACTATTTTACAGGCTCTGTGCTCCTTTTTTTTTTTTTAACAGCAGCCCACCAAACAGCAATATAGCTTTTCCTGACATAAGCATACAGTGTACAAGGCTTTGCCCTTTCCTTTTCCATATGCCAGGTGGTTCCAAAAGGCACTTTGCCATACTAAAGAGGAAATGTGGGGACCTCTCAGAAATGGGAGCTTACTGTACGTACAAAGATTTATTTGTGTGCTCTGTCTACCAAGACCCTGCAAGGACAGTGGATTCAGACACTATTAGTGAAGCAAACCCTAGGGAAAGAGAAAAGGCTGGGTGTGGATCTTATGGCTGTTAGTTGCATCTTAGCAATCAACTATTCTTCCCACATCTACTAGCTGCCCTTGCCTCCCCAATTGGGTCTTTGGGAGCCTCTGTGATTTACAGCCAGTTGCTTTATCCAAAAGACCTCAGGGGCTGCTAGTGAATCCTATTCTTGTAGGCCGAATAAGCACTACAACTACCGGTAAATCTTCCCTGCGAGGGGGATTGTCATTCTCTTTGCTCCTCTTTTAACGACGGCACCTTTGTTTGCCTTACTGTTTCAGTAGCGGCGCTTCCCATAGCAATGGCAGCCTTCCTTACACTGTACGCTGCCACTGAGAACATTTGGCTGGCTTCTTCGAACTATCAGTGCAGGCTTTGGGAGCATCAGCTATGTTGAGAGGCAATTCCTCTGAAAGTGCCCGTTTCCTGTATCCACCTCATTCTCCTGGGGCAGGAGTGTGCATGGACCTTAGAATAAAATCTGAGAAAAAACAATGGAGAATAGTGTGTGTTGTGTATGTATAGCACCTTCTTGCCACTATGTATGGGGTGTATGGGAGTGTGCGTGCGTAGGGAGTTTATAGGGAACCCTGTTGGTGGAAAGGGAAACAAATTCAGGATAGGTGTATGCTTTTTGCTCCTGTTGCAACACTGTCCCCAGTTTCAGCAAATGAAGCAAACGGACTGGCCACGTGGCTGCTGCTCACAGCAGCATTGTAGGGTAGGGTAATGTTGTTGGGGCAGCAGCCACAAAGGCAGTCCTACCCACGTCATTCCCTTCTTTTAAGCATCATCAGGACCGTGCCACTGCAAGCAGCGTAGACCAACTGGCTCTTAAAAGTGCCAATGTAATACAGTAGTCAAAACTGCTGGCATTAAGCAGGTACAGATTGTGCAAATGTGAATAGTTTGGTAGGTTGCTGTAGTCTGGAAATCTAGCATAACTGGGGAGGTGTGATTTTAAAGGGCTAAAGGATCTCCAGGGTAGAAGGGGGGAGGGGTTGCTTATTGTTTTTGCTGCTGTTTTGTTTAAAAAAACCTGGAAGGCTTCGGATTGGCTTGCTGGTCATACCACTAGCAAACACAATAGATTTGCCTCCTGTGCTAAGCAGGAAATGGTAGCATGTCGGGCAAAGGAATCGCCAGCTGGATCAACACTGATCTGGAAAACACTAAAAGTATAGCTCTCAATGCAATTTCACATGGGCAACATTACAGCGCCCTGTTGTCTCATTTTTATAACACATTTTTCACATAACTCACCAGTAGAGTCTGAGGTCACAGTTTGAAGAGGTTGGGAGAATGAAGCCCGGGTCTCAGGGAAAATTAGTGGCAAGTGACAGCAAACCAGCATTAGCATTTAACCCTGCTGCCATCCTGTCATATGTGTGTGTGTGTTTTTAAAAAAATAATAATCCATACCCTCATTTTCATCCTCATAAGAAAAAGCAGCTGATGCAGATTCATGGTGGTCCCAAAGTTTGGTCCTTCAGTGGCAAACCCCTGGTGTGGAAGCAGCTCCACACCCAATTCTCTCTATACAGGAGAAATTTGATGGAAGCTTTTGCTATGCAAGGAAATTGCGAGATTGCTTCCGCAGCAGAACCCTTTTCATACCTAGATGTGTAACCCTGAATAATGCAGTAGGCAGAAGTTCCATATTAGTAATAGTCAGTGAAGAGAGAGACCCATCAGTGCTGTTCTGCTTGGCTCTCTTGGGAGCTGAAACAGTCCCTTTTTCTCTTTTGCTTCAAGCTGCTTTGATTGGCTACCAGCAGGACTCTTTCCTTGTCTAGATCCAGAGGCAAAGGCCAGCCCACTTCTGACACCTTCCTGCTTCTTCCCCGCAGATCTTAGAAACCAGCCCTACAGACGAGCCGATGCGGTGAGGAGAAGCGTGAGGCGGCGTTTTGATGATCAGAATTTACGCACTCTCAACGGTGCTGAAATAGCCATGTGAGCCGGATTGGGAGAACATGCATGTGTAAAGTAGAACATGTGCTTGATCGATTCCTTGCCATGTGAACTATATTTGTGCTACCATTCTAATTGTGGACTTTATTGCAGTACATTAACTTATCTTCTGAAGGGCTCAATAACAACAGCAAACACATAGGAACAGAGGGAAAAAATAAGGGAAAAAAAGATGAGCTCTCCACTCAACTGTAACTACCAAGTGCCTAAAATTCAATTACCTGCTCAAATTAATCAAAGCAATAGGACTTTATTTGATTGGGTATTGTTTTACACCAATAAATTTGTTCAGTGTTTTTAACCAAAATGTAAAATACATATTGTATTTTTGTTTTGTTTTGTTACATACCATTTAGAAAATAGCCTTCAGTGGGCTTTCTTGATCTCATGACTTGTAAATAGGTAATACTTGGAAGTGATCTGCTGTGGATTTTTTAAATGATTTCAATACATTCCTCCTGGACAGTTTGACTTAGTTTTTGAGATTCCGTTGCACTTATGATGATGTATGCATACACCTTCATATGCATATGTAAGGACTTACCATATATGAAGGCGAGAAACTCATTAAATTGTACCCTTTTAAGAAAAATGCATTCCACTTACGGGTGGGGAAAACATCCAGAAAACAGAAGTTGATGTAGATGTGATTACATTTACAAAACGTTAAACTTAACTGGGTAAGAAAGGCTTGGATAGTGGGGTTTCAGCTGTAAATAGGATGTGATAACATGTGGCTTATTTTAAATACACAGCTACCTGCTTTCAGATTCTACCTGCTATATACCAGTTGGTAGTGAAGCTGAAGTGAGGAGGTATAGCTCATAGAACACAATGCAAACACAGAAGAATCATGGAAGAAATTCCACTACTGTTTTCTACAGGTAGAGGCAGCTTTTGGGTAACAATGTTATTTATTAATTAGCACTAAGATATTAACTTCTCAGTAATCAGTATTATAATTCCTGAGGACCATAACTGTTCAGTTGTCAGAATAATGAAAATCTGGTGCCCTGTCGAGAAAATTAGGATACCCTCCATAAATAAGCTTGTACCTCCATTCCACAAGAAATTCTGCCATGCGACAATCCACGTTGGATCATAAAGTAAGAGCTGTCTCAGCTGAAATGTAGCTAGTTAACGAAACAGCTCATCACTGCATACATTCTCAAACCTGAAATAGATTTTTTTCATCCCACTTCAGATCTGCTGATGGATGCAGCATCTACAACAAGTGTAAGTCAGATGTGCAGTTGGAAATTGTAAATGTATTTGCACTTCATTTCTTCCAAACATGCGAGTTTAATAGGGAATGCACAAGCTGTTGAATGCTACAGTGCACAGATGACTTTCTCATTTTAGAAATGCATCTGCCTTGTACTAGTGGCTATCCTTTCCAGATTAGAGTGCTTGTATTTCAAATTTTTAACCAGTTGAAACATTTAAAGCAAAGTTTTAATTACCAAGAGTGGCCATTGCCAACCCCACTTATTGCTTACAAGGCAGGGCACTTGATTTTCTCTCCCAAGTCAAGGGACATCTTGCTTACAGCTTTCCTTTCCTGGTAGCACTGCATCACTGTTAATTGTAAAATTTATTGTATAGTATTTAACCACTGAATTCTTTTCTTTTTTGTTGTGCTTATGTGAACCACTGGTAAAGGTCCCATATTCCTTTAATAATGTGTAGTTATATGATAATGTTTCTAAATGTACAGATATTTTGCTACAAATTTGGTGCTTTTTATGGTTTTTACACTTCTCTTTAATTCCCACTCTAGCCTCGGGGTAATATTGTAAATATTGTTTAAAAATGCATCAGCCTGTGCTATACAATCTGAATGTTATTTTAACTTATAGTTTTGTTTTTTTATATTTAACTAAATGGACAGTTTGGGGCTCAAAAGTTATTACATTGACATTTGCTTAACTATTTACAGAGAAGTTTATTTTAAACAAACTGCCAATTGTTTTCTCAATTTACAGCAATGTGTACTTGACATGTTAAAGAGAACATGCCATGATTGTGCCGTTTTCCTTCACAGAAAGATGAATGTTTAGGTTTGGGGGAAATAACATTTGGCAATATAATTCAAAGATTTATGGAGCTATGAGAAATCACAGAATACTAAAAATATTTAGAAAGGAACAATGGGCTGTGATATTGGCATGTTCTCTTCGATATTTTATCTAGTAACAGATCTGCTTCTTAGCAATATTATAGGTGTTTTATAAAAGCAGTTCATGTTACTTTTCTGATCTGTTCATGGCATATGATTGAATAAACTATTTACACTACTACAAATGATCCACAGCTTTTCCTTGTTACTCAGACTGATCTATATGGGGCCATAGAATTATGCAGAGTAGCAGGGCTGTGGTAAAACAAGAACCAGAGAGGATGTAAGCATGAGTTCCTATTGGCACTGGACTTTTTCCACAATGTAGTAGTAACAAGCTATAAACAGGTAACTTCATTATCATGCACATTCTCCTATATTGTTAAGAGCAAACAACCCTTTTTAAATTAAATGCTGGAAAAAAGAAACTTAGTGATGGGATGAGTGGACCACATAGACGCAGAATTGTAGAATTGGAAAGAACCCCATGTAACCATTTGCATTGCCTGCACTTAATACAGCTGCTTTACTTTTGCATTAGGCAAAACCTATTTGAAGAAGTTTCAAATGATGCAGTGCGTTTCTCTTTGAGAGACGCATTGGGGAAAGTTCAAATGTACAAATTATGCAAACTAGAGAATAAATCAAATTATAGCAAATAAGATACAGGGCATAACAGTTTGCAGAAATAGGAAGAAACTAACTTTATACTTAAAGCTTTTTATTTTTAATGGAAAAATAAAGACAACGCTTTAAAAAGTAATGTTTACTTAGAAACATGTTTCTTCATGTAAATTATGCAAGGCAGCAATAAGAAAATATTTTACATAAATATCACTTGCATTGGAGCGGGAAAATTGCTATTCCTTCATAGCTGTTTTAAGTACTGTGACACTTTCCCACCTCTATACCAGTATGTAGTTAAGTGTGAAACATGATGCGCTACCAATCTATGTACGGCAAATTATGCAATTGGTATGAACAAGTTAACCGTACTTGCAGTTTCTAAAACAGGAAGCCAAATATGCAATGGTTTCTTCCTTTCCCCCCTCAAAATTAACAAAATACATATTTAAATTATCTCCTATAAGCAGAGTCCCAAACACTATGACAGCAGGCAGTCATAGCATTTTACATTCTCCTTCCTCAACACTTACTGCTTTGGAATTTCCTGGATGATTCACTGCACTCTACCTTAAGCTATAACTAGACAAAATTAGTAAGAATAATTTTTCATTAATAGGTCATCACCATAAAGGAGGGATGATTCATTTTGTTGCACCTGAGAGTATTCAGAATGCACCATGTACAACCCTGTACTGTTTGATAAGAGTTTGGGGGGAGGGAGAAGGAAAAATCAGTGAAAATGGCTTCTCTCCAAGAGGAGTGTCCAATCAGCAGAGTTCCCTTATGGGAGCGGCAGTTCCAAGCCACTGTACGGTGAAGCCAACGTTTTACTTGCAAGTAGAGCAAACTGTTACACACAAGCGCCAAAGAAATCAGTAAGACCTAAGGATAACAAGGATGCCTGCTATATTCGTTCTTATTTCTTAATTTGCATAGTAGAGGCTAATTTCACGAATCAAAAGGCCAATCTTGAATTACCACCATCACCACTATATATTGTTAAGTATTCCACTTCTGTGCTGTTACAGATCATTGACAGCTCCTTCCTTTTCTTGGTGTGGATTATACATATATTAAAAAGGAAGCACCACACTAGAATACTTAACTTAACCAGTAACACTGTGTGAGATCAGTAATGTGTTGGCTGTACAGAGCATTTTAAAAAAAAAAACAGAAAAAATACTAGTGCACGCTAGAAGACAAGGTTTAATAAGTGATAAAAATGTACAAAAATATTCAAATCAGAAAGATTTTAGAGTCTGTACCACAGTAGTCAATACTCCTCAATGTATAGGGCAGATAGTTTTAATCAAAGGCTGGTCAGAATCTATTCAGTACAAAGGAAAAAGAACAGAATAAAAGGAGACCAGGTTTTCAACATTAGGTCAACATCTTTCAAAAGAAAAGTATTACGTTAACATTGATTTTTCTAGACAAGAGTATTGCAACTGCTTTCCAAAACTTGGTGGTACATTCTTCGGAAGTCCTTAAGGCAACATATTGCATCCATTTAGTCTGATTTTTCCATTTTCTGTAACATTAAGATTAATGCTGAAATAATACACTTTGCCAATTTGGTTTTTTTCTTTGTAAATATACCAGGTTCTTCTCTAATAAAAAATGGCAGCTATGTTATTACATCAGCATACCTTACAGCCTTGAAAATTAAGGGCCTATTAGGATTTCCATCAATTAATCTATTTTTCACAGTTTTAAAACTTGACACTAAAAATTCACTTCAGGGTGAAACTCGATATACATTTCAACCTAAAGTCAAAATTCAATAGAAACCACCTAAAACATCATTTTGGCCAGCAAGGTAATACACAAAAACCCAATAATGGATTCTGGACCACCGTAAATGAAGAAAAAATATTTCTCCCTCTCTTCCTCCTTTACCTCCACTTGCAAAATAAAAAAGTAATTAAAAAAACCCAACAGAAGTGGAGCCCAAGAAAATTATAGGATCATCTTTCTGAACAGAACATGTGCACCCTTTACCCACCCCCAGACCTTATTTGACAAGAAAAACAAGTTTAGGCTTTCATAGCAAGAGCTGTTTTATAGACACAAGAGGCCCAAAAGGCTCAAGTACTTTTCCAAGCCGCTATTGAAAGGGCTCAAAAATAAAAAAGATTTTCTGTTCATCCTAATGTGCTCTTTGAAGAATGCCAAGGTGCATGGGGTATATATACAGGCTGCCTAGCTTATTAGAAGCAGAACTTCAGCTTGAATTCTGAATGTTCACCGTCTTTGACAATTTGCTGCCAGGCACACAATGATAATATTTAGTTATGCAGTAGAACTGAAAAGCCATTGTTATGCCAATGGAACATTGGAATCCATTTCCTGAAATGAATCATCTATATTTCTTATTAAATCACATTGTAAACATATTTGGTATAAATACTTTTTATTGATCTTCATCCAGTTGTTCCAAGAGGGTCCTCCTTTGTTTTTCTAGTTCACCTTCACTTAATTCACTACCAGAGGTATCCCAATTACCCTGAAAAAGGACAATGAAAAATAATTGATACACCATTTCCCCCAGTTTAGAATTCATCACTAGACAACCTAAGATTTCATACTAATAATCACCTGAAACTCTCAAACTATACAATTTTAGCAACACTGGTAAATTACAGGCCTCAAACCAAATAACTACTTTTAAGTACACCCAATAGATTTTTTAAAATTACATTTTCATTTGACTGGCTGACACTGCTCCCTCAAGGAAAGTCAAAATTGAACAAGGACATCGTGTAGTCACACTTCCAGGCAGACAGTAACTTTACAAAGGAGAAGGATGTACTCTTCCAGGTTACGATGCTACGGCAATGTTATCTAAAGTTAAATGCTTCCCTTTTAATCCACATTCAGTAAGTCAAATGTAAAGAGATAATAAACGATGTGTTCCAGCTCTATGAACAGGAATCCCATATAAAATGTTGATATAACTAGTGTCTGAACAAAAGATGCTTGAGGAATCTGATCTTTCTAAAGTTGAAAGTAACTTAATCTGAACTCCGAATGAACACGGGAGTCTCTTAGTGCCCTTTTCACTGAAAAGCTACGCTCAACGAGATTTAGGTCTAGGGGGCTAAATCCTAGTGTTAAATCTTCGAAAAGGAGCTGAATGAACTCGTCAGATGCCTCAATAATCACAGAAAGAGGAATTGCTCATACTTTATTCTAAACCCTAACGGGACTTGCAGAACAGAGTTCAGCTTAGTGCAAAGCCAAGCCACTGAAGTGGCTTGATCATTTTGCTGTTCTCAGTGGATTTTCAATAGTACTGTTAACTTGAAGGTACTGAGTTAACTACACATCACCACTAGAGTTAATACATATAGTATCAGTGGCTGGTGGTCACTGTAAATTCTAAGGCTTATATAAAAGGGGTGTATTAGCTAGAAACAGTTCTGGAGACCTAACAACAGTTTGTTATGCTTGAACCACAATAACTTACTCCCATTAAGCCATTATGATCCACAGTTGCCACACTATTGAGAATTAGCAGAGCTTATATTGTAATTGGGCCAGGCAGAAGCCAGCAAAACCTAAATGCGGATCATTAAATTCTAGCATTTATGTCTTCAGCTACAGCTAATTAGCTCTCAGGAAATTTTGTGGATGAAGAGAAGATATAATGTTACACTTTAGTCCATGCTTCCTTATACAAGCTTGGTGTTTAAAGGAAGGATATAAACTTGAAAGGCCAAAACAAAACAACAGCTATACAAAATGACCTCTTGGGCCAATGTGTGGATCAGAGTTATCCAGCAATTTGTTCTTTTCCAAATGTTGTGATAAAGTTTTGGCAGTTTATATGTATCAAAAAACTCATTTAAGTAGGCAATTTGAGGAAAAAAAGAATAAGTAGGGAATCTGTGGTCCAGATAATGGAATATAGTTCCCATCACTGCAGATTACTGGCCATGCTGGCTGGGTTAATTGAAGTCCAACATCATCTGGAGGGCCCCAGTTTTTTTTTTTTTTAATTGCAGCATTCGCATCCTGAAGCGCCGAGTCTGCGCTGGTGCGATTTGGCGCTTCTGTGCATGCACAAAGCGCGATTTAGTGCTTCTGCGCATGTGGCAAAACCCAGAAGTAACCCATTCCGGTACTTCTGGGTTTCCCACGGTCTGCAACCCGGAAATGTGTAACCTGAGGTATGACTGCATGGGTAAAAAACAAGCAACAGTGACACTGATCAGAAACAGCAGATCCTTCCACCCTTAGACCACACAAACCACTAATCCACTGGTAAGATAACACAATAAAAGCCAAGCAAACTCACAGAATCTTTGCCAGGTCGCTTTTTAGGAGGTGATTTATGCTTAGATTCGGATCTTTGCCTACTTCTTTCCTTTTCATTTTCTCTCTCCTTTTTGTCTTTTTCTCGATCCACATCCGATTCTGGAGAATCCTGTACAGAGTAAAATAAACAGTATAAATCAAGGATGCACAGAGAATACACTGTAGAAGGGTGGGGCTAATGGGAATCTACCTCTAGTTCCACAAGAGTCTTTCTATATCCCGAGCCTATGTTTCAATCAATTCTCATTACCACACAACAGTCTGGTGAAGACAGGCAGGAATTTCAACCTGGGTCTTCCATGTTCAAAATATTAACATTCAAAATCATGACTGAACATTTGAAGAGACTTAACCTAGCTCTTACTCATGCCAACTGGCTGCAAGTCTTAACTGGTATGGGGGAACTTGTCTACCTGCAAGGCTTCTAACTGTACATCATATTCATAGCACAGAAATTATGTGCAAGTGAAGCACAACAAACTGGATTCAGATTTTCTGGCTCAGAAGAAGTATCTAGTAGGTTGTGAGCTTGCAGGACAGGAAACTTCAGTGATATAGAATGCTTTAACTTTCAAGAATTCAGTTAGGAAAGAAGACAACAACTACTTTTTAGAGATTTTTTAAAAGAAAAATATGGCTCTACCAAATGCACAGTCACACAATTCACATACAAATAATAAAATAGCACACTGTTGTTCAGTTTTATTAAGTGCACCTCAATTCTTCGTTTCGCTGATAGATACAAGAAACTGAGTGGGGTGGGGGGAGAACAGTGCCAAACTGAGATATACTCACAGACTTGTGTCTCCTCTTTTTGTTCTTCTTTTTGTGTTTCTTTGATTTCTTGTAGCTTCTCTCTATTAATGCATTAGAATTAAATAGGTATCAGGGTTATTTAAGTTAATAACTGCTAAATCTCTATTTTGTTAAGTAAGATTTTTTTAAAAGTACCAGATTCTGCACTGGAGGAGCGTTCGGAGACTGATCGAGAGTCTGAGCGTTGCCTCTTTTTCTTTGAATGACTGTCATCATCCTCAGATTCTGAACCCTTTAAAGCAAGAGTATTTGACATGTAACATTAGTTTTTAAAGGCCGGGTGGTAAAAAGAATCAACTGAATACTGCACTCTATCTTACCGAACGAGAACGAGATCTTTTTCTGTGATGTTTTTTTGATTTTTTAGAATGCTTCTTGTTCTTTGAATGATGGTGTTGACACTCATGCTGCAGCATTGAAAGAATAAAAATTACTCATTTGAAAGAGTAAGCATGCGTTTTGTTAATTTTTTTGCTACACAAATATAGTATGTCTAGCATAACTCTTTAAGTCTCTATTCTGAAATACTTCCTGTATATACCGGTAATTTTGAAACTGCACTGCATGCCTTTTTGGACAACTGCCCTTTACTGGCTTTGCAAAGCCACGCTTGTTCATACTCTTCCATCTTCTGGTTTTAAATGAGATTTTGGAAACGCAGGATGCTTCTTACACAGAAAGATGTTAGGGAAGTATGAATTACAACGTTTAAAGAGCAGTTCCAAGAGTGGGAGAGCTGACATCTTCATGTAATCCTTCCTGATACACCACCAGTGTTTAGGTTATTAAAAATAGAATCTAATGAAAAAGATTATGCCAACCATTAAAATTAATTACAGATTGCTCTCAGACAGGAAGCTAATGTCCCCATAAATATATTCTACAACGCTATGCTTTCAAGAGTATTTTGTGTCCAGGCAAATGCTGACACCTACTGCTAAATATTTCAGGGACAGCATCCTTCTGTTATTTGGACCCCAGATGAAGCATGAATAGAATTGATCCAAGCTGGGCTGCCATCACCCTTTCAAGCACCTTGCCACAGTACAGTGGTGCCCCGCTAGACGAAAATAATTCGTCCCGCGAAAATTTTCGTCTAGCGGGGTTTTCGTCTTGCGGAGCGGCAATGGGAGCCGCGCTCCGCAAAACGAAAAAAAAAAAAGACGAAATTTTTTCGTCTTGCGAGGCAGCCCCATAGACTTTTTCGTCTTGCGGGGCAGCCTCCCACTAGACGAATGCTTTCGTCTAGCGAGTTTTTCGTCTAGCGAGGCATTCGTCTAGCGGGGTACCACTGTATTCCCCATTCAGTGATAGTTGTTAAGTAAATAACTTGGTCCAGTGATGCCCCCTTAAGGATGGCTTGCTCCTGCCCCAGTGAGACGTTATTCTCTTTGGACCCACCCAGCTAATCCCCTTTGGCTCACTTTAATAAGCAAGCTGGGCAAGGCCTTTTGTACTCCAAAACCTTTGGAGAGCACCAGATTGGAGAAAGGCAGCTTTAGTTCATGAGTTGTCCGAGGAAAATATTGGGAAAGGGTGTCCACAAGAGAGAAACAAGGGAATACCCCACCAACTTTTGGCTCTGGCTCCCACCCACCACTTGCATGCAGGCTCTAACAGATTTTCACTAAGAGATACAGGAAGAAAAGGTTCTCCACTTCTATTTTAGGGGTTCAGTTCAATAAGTTAAGTTTTTAAAAATCTGTTTCAAATCTATCAGACAATGCTCTTATCACAGTATCGTTACCTCTAGTAAATAAATGAAATCTTTAAATATTCTTTTTCTTTCTGATTCTAGAGTGATGTCTTCAAATGCTGGTTCTTTCACAAACCTTTCCCGAATCTATATATAAGAGAAGAATTATGTATATGGTTTAGCCAGCAACTTCAATTTATAAAATAAAAATGTTCTGTATAGAAATTACTGTTTCAAAAAAAGAAGACGACGACGACTATGGCTCAATAGAATCTATTAGTTAAAATATTGTGTTCATAAAAACCAGATCAAATAATGATGAAACACACTCCTACTGATATTCTTAACGTAGCTGAATCTTAGCCAAGATCCAATGGTAAAGACAGAAACATGAGGTGCTTTATGTATGATGCTTATAAAGGTTAAGAATTTAGACCCCACATCAATTTTCTTCAGAAATGCCTTCCAGTATTCTCACAGAACATAATCCAAAGCTTTTCCAATCATCAAATATTCATACTGCGCCAAGTGGGATTAATTCTTCCTTGACTTCTAGAAGAAGACAGGTATAAAAACCTGTCTGATCCATGTTTGGAATATCTGATGCCACAATTTTAAACGTGAGAAAACATTCAAAAGCCCATTTCATTCCAAAATGTATCTATCATCTCTGCTCTTAAACAGGAACTTTTTGCATCCTCCTGGGAAGACACCCCACTGCCCCACCCCAGGACCACTTGAGTTAAAATCCTTCAATTTATTTCCCTGCAAGCACTTCACCTATTTTATCATTCCATTTACAGTCTTTCTAATTTAATTTAAAAGAAATTTTACTTAGACCGATATATATATTTAACCATTATTGGTCTATTGCTGTTCATTACTTTTGACGCACACACATCATTTAACAATGGGGGGGAAAGTGTTTTCTGGTTAACGAACGTTCTCTTGTAAAATGCTATGGAATATGCTTACATCTTCCCACACTGCATCCATTTCAATTGGAGGGGTTGCTTGTTTTAGCATACTCTTAAAAGCAGACTCTTTCCGTTTCATTTTGCGGGCTTCTTCTTTCTCTCTCTCACGTTCACGAGCCTCTGCCTTTTCCAACAGCTACATCAAAAGAAAACCAAATGACCATTCAATGAAAGGGCAATGGAAAAAAGGGGAAACAATCAAATCCCATTTTGCAAGGGAGTAGTACTTTTCTCATTATTTGCTGTGCATGTGTCATATATAATGGTGGTTCAGATGCACCACCAAATCGTGATTGAACCTAATGTGATCCATTCATGAGTAGAACAGACTTCCCACTCACTATGTAGGACTTTGCCTTCCTCTCTTTTCACTTGAGCACCTCTAAAATCCCCTCTGGGGAGTCCCTCAATCATCTGGAGCTGATTTTGGGGGGGGGTGGTGGTGTAGAAAGAAGCAGAGAAAGTCATGTTGCATGAGTGGAGGTCTTTTCATGCAACATTTGGCACCACCCATGATTTGGATTCTATAAATGACTAACAGAGCAAATTCTGATACATCATAGTTTGCCACTAAACTTTGATTGAAACTTAATCTGAGTGGAGGAGGTAGGATGCAAGCCTGAGGCTCCTCAACTGTGATTTGCTATTAGGTCTAAACAGCCCCATCAATTCCACACTTTTTCACCAATCATCATTAAGTTTATATTCTTTCATTTGACAATACAGATACTACATACTTATTTGCAGACTTACAAGTCTTCTTTACATTTTATCAAGTCTTCTTAACATTAGGACTTTAAAAAATATTCTGGATTTAAAAAAAAACCCCAACTTACACTATTGAAAGCTAGCTTGATATTTCCAGCATCTAAAGTGGTAGCTCTTTTAGTTGAACTGATGACTGTGACAAAGTCTTCAAAAGTAGTATTCACTTCAACTACAAATCCTTTGTCCTGCAAAACAGCAAATTTTGATGGCACAAACTCATGTTACAACATGACAGTGTGGAATCCCAGTTCAAGGTATCTAAACCCACTCATTTTGGATTGGAAACACTGGTTTTCTCCCAGCAACTAAAAACACATTTCCCCTCACCTTTAAGATGTCTTTTATTATCTTTTTTTCATCATGGTAGCGTGCTTTCAGATCTTCAACATAAAACTTGAAGAGATCAAGTGCTGTTGACCCTAAAGAAACAAACTAAATTGGTCAAAACCTCCCGCTAACCCAAGAGTTGCACTTCTTATTACATTAGTAACCCTGCTTCTATCTACCAAAAATGCACAAGCATTACTTCCATCTTATTTTCCACAGGCAGGAGAGAATATACTTACCAGGCTGACCAAGCATGTTAGTAAATCGAATATCAGAACTTATGGTTGGATATAACTCCATCCATGATGACATTGAATGCAGCTGGCCATGCTCATGCAGCTCATCCAAAAATATCTGCAAAGGAAACAGTAGAAAACGGGGAATTTCACAATCCTGTATATTAAAAGGAAATGCGTCGGCCCTGTCATTTTTACTGCCCCATAGCATGCAACAATGTAGCATGCGGACATCAAATGGAAAAGCATCTAACATACCCCTAGGACTGCAATACTAATAATGTCCACTCAGAAATTAAGTCTCACTGAATTCAATAGCACTTACTACCAGGTAAGTGGAGTTAGGACTGCAGCCAAAGTAGGGGTGGCTAACCTGTGTTCCCTGATGACGCTGGACTACAACTCCCATCATCCCTGACCATGGGCCATACTGTGACAGACATGCCAGGAGATAATGAATCAAAAATAAACTTTCTTCAGGTAAAACAGACTATGGTGAAGCCATAAAATGTTGACCTGCAAGATCTTTTAGTATTTATCTACACTCATTATTTGCACATTACAGAATACCAAGATTGATGGTAACCTATCCCAACACCTAATAGCAGGAAGCTGTTCATTTTGTCACTAACCTGGAAAGATTCTCTGTTTTTACGTTGCCGTCGTCTTTCCCTGAGCAATCCCTTCTGCTTTTCTTCCTCCTCCTCCTTTTCCAAAGCCCTTATGTGCTCTTCGAAACAAATCAATGCATCCTCCTTATCCATATCTAGAAAAGTGGCATATAAACATTTCAGAAAATGAAGGGTAATATCCAACTGCAGTAATTTGCTTGTGCAACCATCTTCCGCTTGCACAAACATGACTTCCCTTCCTCTCCTCCTCCACAGCAGCCCCCTGCACCCCTGCCCCTGGGGGAAAAAAAATCTGCTCCAGCAGGTAGGAGATGAAGGGGGCTGAGAGGAAGGGAGAATCACTTTGTGCCTGTTGACACAACTGGATCTTCCCCAATGCTGAGGTAAGCCCTTTTTTAAAAAAACTGGCTCGTGCTTTTGGCAAAGCTTTTGCTTTGTTTCTCATTTAAATTTTATAAAGTCTCAGAGGAAACCATAGCCCTCTCTTTAGATGTTACGTTATCAGGAAGAAAAAAAAGAAGGAACAGGCATGGGGCAAATGTGCTAACCCGACCCCCGCATCATTCTCATCAGCATCCAAGTTCTGGAGGGCAACTGCCTGAAGATTGGAGCCACTTGTGCACATGGAGCCTCCAGGAGTACAGCAGGATTCTGACATCAGACAAGTCTCCATCAACATTCCTGCCTGCCCCAACATTTTTTTTTGGCAATTTCTCACTACAAGTGTAATCTGCAGCAAGCCTCAGAAACATGCACTCCCTTCCTTCATGTCTGCCAATGACAAGCTTTTTATTTTAAAGTAACAGCAGCTTCCAATGATTTCCAAACCCAAGATACCCAGGTGCTTTGTTTATATTCATATTATTTAATCAGAAAGCCTGGAGCAGATTTAGGGGGCACATAGGGGAAGAAAAGGGGGGAAACTTTAGCACTAAGTGGAATACAACCATGTCTCCTTACTCTGAAGTTCCTCGTCTTCTGCAAAGGTAGGATTGTCCATCAGATATTGTTGAGCCTCTGACCAGGTAGTACAGTATGTGACATTAGCCATATTATCCAGGATGTTTTTTAATGCCTCCCAGTTCCTCTTCCTCAACTGCTTGGCCTTTTCCTGAAAAAGTTAAATGATACATTTAATGGGATTTGTTTTGCTAAAATGCTTGGTATCAAACATTACCAACAGATTATTAAGAGGGGGTATTTTGTAGCAAATCCACCAGTCTGAAGCAACTGCATAGCTTCATCACTGAACAAGAAAGAGACATCACACTACTTTTCATTGCCAGGATGTGTGCATAATTCCGGATGGACCAGAAGACTATCTTCAATAAATGCCTATGGTGTAACCACCACATCAAGCTTTTGCTCTATTTTGTTCAGAACTAAATGCAGTACATTAAATAGTGCCACATTGTCATTTGTAGAAATCTAGATGTGGTATTTGTTAAAATGTAGAGGAAGACAGATTTATCTATAGAAAAGGGGAAGAGGAGTTAAGTGGGTGTGTATGCCCCCCCATCTGAAGAAATAAATTACCTTTTCTTTCTTTGATAAGAAGAATAGGACATCTTCATAGATTTCAAGACGATCACGTTCTGATATTGCATTCCAGACTTCCATCTCTCCAAACATTTGTTCAGCTTTTCTGAAGATAGAAATAGGAAGAAAAAAGGCTCTATAAATTACTTTGCTCCTAGTCTTTCCACTGATCAGCCAACATCCCAGTCCTTGCCAAATGTGTGATAACCAAGAGAGTACAAAATGTGTAATTGTACGCAACTCATGTTTAATATTACAAAATCATTCCAGCTTGCAAAGCTAAAATAAAAGAACTAATGTGCTAACATTAGATTTTTTTTAAAAAAAGTTCTATGTGTTGTATTCCAGCTCCTGCCATTTCTTTTCTGCCATTGCTTTGATGAAAGGTTTTTGTATTTTTAAAACACACAACAATGGATCCCTTCCTTCCTTGCATCCATTCCCAATACATATTTTGCCAACTGTCTCAGTGACAACTGCAGTCTTTGTATAAATGCAGAGGCAACAGTGGTTTGTATCTAGACTTTCAAATGGCTGCAGAGTCGCAGTTTCACTCACAACAGAAAAGGGGAGGGAATAGACTTCTGCCAAGTCTTCCTCCTCCATATAAATCTGCACCAGACAGCTGGGCAACACTGGAGAAGCATGGCAGGAGGCATGGGCTGAAGTAGAAACTGGAGAACATCACCTTACAACACAGTGACTTTGCACAAATTGTTATTCCCCATAACACAGTACTTGAAACAGTATTTTAAAGTGTTGTTTTTAAATTCACATTCCCCTCTTAAGTCTACCAAAGCTCAAGTTTTAAATTTTGAACTGTACAACTAGTAAAAGGTAAAGGTAAAGTGTCAGGGATTGCCCAGCTCCTTGCGAGGAGAGGGCGAGAGGTCCTCCTCCCGAGAAGGAGGGGGACAGGAGCACTACTCGAGAGGAAGGGCTGGGAGGAGGTCCTGCTCACGAGGAGGGCAGGGAAAGAGGTCCTCCTTGGGAGAAGGACTGGGAGAGCAGCCCTTCGCGAGAGGAAGTTTCTCTAAGTTACAGGGAACCCGAGCCACTTCTGACGACTGACTCCTCCTACTCTAGCATTTCTCCTGAGGTCTCTCCAAGGGAGGAGGAGGTGCAGAGGCTTGGAGACTCTGGGCAAAGACCCAGCAACGCCAGACAGAGAGGATCTGAGGAAGAGCTGCTGCTTCTGGCGCCAGCACAGTATCGGGGGGGGGGGGTCAGGAGGCACCGCAGACGTCGTTTTAGAGTGCCAAGACTTTGGTGCTGGGCGGGAAACAGGAGAGCGGCACTTCCGGATTCTTCAAGTGACTGAGCAGTCATGTTTTGAACTAGCTCTACACTGTAAATAGCAATGCACAATAAATAGTCTTAGCAACTGAAGGCTCTGCCGTTACTTATCAGCAACCGTTGGAAGGATCCTGACATAAAGGGACCCCTGACCGTTAGGTCCAGTCACGGACACCTCTGGGGTTGTGGTGCTCATCTCGCTTTACTGGCCAAGGGAGCCAGCATACAGCTTCCAGGTCATGTGGCCAGCATGACTAAGCCACTTCTGGCAAAGCCAGAGCAGTGCACGGAAACAGTGTTTACCTTCCTGTCGGAGCAGTACCTATCTATCTACTTGCAGTGCTTTCAAACTGCTAGGTTGGCAGGAGCTGGGACTGAGCAACGGGAGCTCACCCCATTGCGGGAATTTGAACTGCCAACCTTTTGATCAGCAAACACTAGGCTCTGTGGTTTAGATCACAGCACCACCTGCATCCCGTGTACAACTAGTATTATGCATTAAATTTATCTTACTTGTATCTGGTAGTGGATGTCATCTTCGCATGGTTCTCAAGGAAACGCTGAAAAGATTCTTTTGCCTCTTTGTATTTTAATCTTGCTTCTTCTTTTTCTTCTTTCTCTGTCTGGACCTTGTAAGCATTAAATGCTTGCTTCTTCTCACTTAGTTTTGCCAAAGCACTACAAATTAAAGAAAAAAGCCATAAACTTATTGATAAATGCAGTATGAACTACAACTGATCATTTTACGAAGACTCCTTTTAACACTGCACACAGGGTGAGAGTTTCAAAGTATTTAGTACACAATTGCTTCCCCTAAAAAAAAACATCAACCCAGTTTTTAAAAAACTGTTCAGGAGAAAAACAAGTTAAATTTATTTATTTATTTAAAATATATACATAACTTGTTTACATGTGTCTCAAAGTGGCATATGAAGAAGAAAAACATACAACTTAAAATATCAGAAAACAGGAACATAAGGGCAGCATTCAAATCATGAACTCACTTGAGCTGTCAGAACATGAGTTTATACAAACAACAATTTAAAAGCATGTTGATTAAAAAGAAAATAGGAACAGCATACCTGTATCTTGGATCGTTAATGATCATTTTCATAGCTTGCTCCCAAGAGGCGTTGGATGGCACACGCTATGAAGACATGAAGTAAATCATGTAACTCCTCAAATCAGTACTTGTTTGTGCAATGGTAGCTTTAGGAATGCTAGCTAAGGTAAGAATGGATGCATCTAAATTGTGCAGTGGGGCATAGTTGTCAAATGTACTGAATCAGATTATTTGGTGGCAAAAGTGGGTAAATATTCTGCTTGGTATGTTTTTATTATAAAAATAAAATAATTTTTGTACAAAGGACTGTCACATTTGTTTGCCTTTTCTTCCTGTAAAAATGATGAACTACCATAAAAATAGGAAATGATAAATGTGGTACATAAGACACTTTCTGTCTTCATGAGTATTTTTAGCCTTCTCATAATTTACTTACACTTCTAGAAATGGTGCATCAATCAGTTCGTACATGAAAGCAAACCATAGTTAACAGATTCGGGTAGGTAGCCGTGTTGGTCTGATGCAGTCGAAGTATAGTATAAAAAAATTGTCCAGTAGCACCTTAGAGACCAACTAAGTTTATTCTTGGTATAAGCTTTCGTGTGCATGCACACTTCTTCAGATACCCTGAAACAGAAGTCACCAGACCCTTATATATAGTGATTTCTGTTTCAGGGTATCTGAAGAAGTGTGCATGCACATGAAAACTTATACCAAGAATAAACTTAGTTGTTCTCTAAGGTGTTACTGGACAATGTTTTAATTATTTTTTACACAGTTAACAGATTACTGTTAACACACCTATCTGGACTGCTTTGTTTCTTCCTATAGCACACAGAGGAAACAAACCACAATCTGATTGAAACATAGCACTAAGCCAGGGTTTGTCATTTGCTTTCCCCCTAGTGCTAGTGAAGAGAAGCAAAGCATGCATGATTGGCTTGTATATGATTTAGCCTTTGTTTATGGCTTATCATGAGTGAATATGGCTAGTGTTGCATTCCTTATTTTCTAACTTTTTTGCGTATAAGATGACTGGGCTTTTAAGACAACCCCCAACTTTTCCAGTTAAAATATAGAGTTTGAGATATACTCGACCGCAGATTCTCCACCTGGCGTATAAGACAACCCCCAACTTTTGAGAAAAATTTCCAGGATTAAAAAGTAGTCTTATACGCCAGAATATACAGTAATAAAAACATAGGGCTTCATCCTTTTGATTCTGCAGTGAATTTTCATAAGTAACATTTGGGATGTAATACCACTTAATAAAGCAAAATCACTCTTCAGAGTGAGAATTTACAAAGAGTAAGCGGATAATTGAAGTTTTTGATTCTGCAGTGAAGTTTCATTAGTAACATTTGGGATGTAATACCACTTAATAAAGCAACATCTGTCTCTTCAGAGTGAGAATTTACGAAGAGTAAGCAGATAATTGAAGTTTTTAAACACAACCGTTTTTCCTTCTCTTCATTCCCCCCGCCCAATTCTGCACATGTAGAAATGTGCCACCAGAATGCTCTTTTCACATTTGTCTATCCTTCTTTGGTCCCACAGCCCCCCCCCCTGCAAAAGACCTAAACAAATGTAAGAATTCTTCACCAATACTGGAGCATGATGTGAAAGTTTATACCAAGTACATTTTGGCTAGAATATTCTTTCCATGTTTACTTCAGTATGAATGTTATTCCATAAAGTTTCTTTCAAAATCAGAAATTCTCCCAACTCAAGTATATTTGCAATTCTTGAAATTTTAAACAGTAGTTGACTGAATTAAAAAACCTTTTCTTTCAATAGTTCTTTAAATGCTTGCTTAGCTTCTTCTTTTGTATTCCAAGTGTACGTCTTTTTAACTGGTTGGGCATCTTCTTCGTCCTTTTTGGCGGCAACACTATGGATTTAAAGAACAGCATGTCGCTTTAGCAAAAACCAGTACTAATTAAATGCAAGAGACACTAAGAGTGGGAACTGTAAACAATAGAGCTAATGTCTCCCCAGAAGTGACAGCATACACAGTTGAAACCCAACAAACTTCAGGCATAATGTGGTTCCAGGATACAGCATTATCTGACAGCTCCTAGCCAGTGGGTTAAATCCTTAAAAGATCAACCAAATCACTGCTCATGCAACAGGGCTTTCCTGGCTCCTCCTTTCCACTACAAACTCCATGCAATTCCCTATCTCCCCTACCCCCCGCCAAAAAAAAAAGAGCTCTTGAGGGTCGATAGACCTTCTAGACCTATGTGGGATGGGGTAGTTTTGATTCCTTCAGAAGTAAAAATATACTGGTTCTCCACTGCGAAGGAAGAAGCAATTTCATACCTGACAGTGGTTATCAGATCAGTAATTATAAAGAGCTGTTTGCTCTAATGTGCTAGTTTTCTTGCAAATCAGGTAAAGGCTGAAGGCAATTTAATAAGACATTAATAAGACTGTCACGTATGAAATGCCCTTGACCCAATCCATGAACTAATTCATACACTTTGTGCCTGTTTACACAGCCTACTTGCTGTATGGTGCACGTACAAATGAGTTTGCAAATGAATACACATGAATACATTTTTGTGTGTATATGTTTTTTTTTAAAAAAAATCTGAATAATTGTGGACGAGAGAGAGAAAGAGGAGGTAGCATAGCCTGGAAGATTAGCTATGAGGGAAATACAGCCCTTGGGCTGAAGTTTCCCAACCCTAATAAAATATACCCTTCTAACAGCCAAACTACACATTACATTATTCATAGTATTTTAAAAGTATACTTAAACATGTTCTAAAACTTTTGTTCCGCAGAACTGTGCCCATATATATATATCCAAAGGAAGAAAATAATGGCTTGGACATGGCACAGTCAAGTGCATTCATACCATATATTGCGGCGTATAAGACGACCCCCAACTTTTCCAGTTAAAATATAGTTTGAGATATATTCAACCACAGATTTTCCACCTGGCGTATAAGACGACCCCCAACTTTTGAGAAGATTTTCCTGGATTAAAAAGTAGTCTTATACGCCAGAATATACTGTACTTATCTCACCTTGCCAAGCCTTCTCACTTTCCCAGGATGCATATGAAAGCCTTCCGCATCTAGTCTTGATCTCCCTCTGCTCACTGGATGTGAAGGGAGATCAAGTCTAGGTGTTCCTCCCTCTTATAAGTGGCAATACGACATACCACTTAGGAATGGAGAAATAAAGATGAATCTGCAGGGGAATCAATCCAAATATGCTAGGATGGCTCCCAAGAAGTGGGAGGGTTGACTCTGTATCCACTAATTTCCTCATCTGTCGGCTATGGAGTACAAAACAATTCCTAACCCTTATTTTAACCAAGTCTATTTCTGCACAAAAAAGGGAGTGAGGCACTGAGTAGCACACAAGTTCATAAGCAGTAAAAAGGTGGGGAGGTGAGTTATTTCCTTTTGCATTATCTCTCTCCCCGCCCCCACCCTTTGCCAAATCCAATTCTCCCCACCCCAGGTACTGTCTTGGAAAAAAAATAGAGATTAGTGCACAACAACTAGACATAGCATTACTTACTCTGAGGATTCCTGTTTAGGAGCTTCTTCTACGGAGTTTGTCACAACTTCTGCAGCCTGTTCCTGTACAACAGGAGCAGCTGGCTGTATCTGCTCATCAGCTGTAGCAGTGACCCTTTCATTTTCTATAACAGTAGCAACAGCGGAAGGCTCGGTTTCCGGAGCTGATGCAACAGCTGGAGCAGCAGGGATTGCTGGGGCAGCTATAGGAGCTTCAGGAACAGTGGCTGAAGCATTTGTAACCCCTGGTGCCACTGCAGATGATGTTGGAACAGATTCCTCTGGTTTACCGCTACATAAACAGCAAACACCATATTTGTGTTAATAATCCTGCCAATCACAGGAACAATGCATTTATCATTGAGAATTATTCCGGGGGAAATCCAATTTCTCTTCAGATTTTGGCAACCTACAACCTTCTTACTGGACTGTGGTTTATGTCTGTAATTATATTTACAATACATACTTTCATTTTATAAATTCAAGGAGCATTGAATCAGCATAAAAATAACATTCAAAACATCATTAAATTGTCAATAGAGTGCAATTGGCTAACAAAGAAACTTCATTTTACAAAGGCCAGCCTAAACAACACCGGTAGTTTTCAGGAAAAGACTGAATGGAAGGATGGTTCCTGCCAACTCTCTACTGGTAAGAGTTCCATAAGGTAGGGTCTGATGTATATGGCTTTCAGATTACTGGTTCTAACTGTAAACTTACACATTATGAAAAAAAACTGCAGACCTCTAGGTTTGCAGAATGCAGTGCTGAAGACTAATAGTTAGCTTAATTTGCCATGCTAATTAAAAAAAGCCAGTTCTGCAATTTTTTTTAAAGAAAAGGCGAAGTGAACAACTATGTCCAAATGTTCCCAAATCCCCCTCCATCTATTAGGTAATGTATATGTTTCAATCTTAAGCAGTATGTGGACCGAGAACTCCAAGAAGTGCAAGCTGGATTTCGAAGGGGCAGAGGAACCAGAGACCAAATTGCAAACATACACTGGTTTATGGAGAAAGCTAGAGTGTTCCAGAAAAAACATCTACTTCTGCTTCATTGACTACGCAAAAGCATTTGACTGCATCGACCACAGCAAACTATGGCAAGTTCTTAAAGAAATGAGAGTGACTGATCACCTCATCTGTCTCCTGAGAAATCTCTATGTGGGACAAGAAGCTACAGTTAGAACTGGATATGGAACTACTGATTGGTTCAAAATTGGGAAAGGAGTACGACAAGGCTGTATGTTGTCTCCCTGCTTATTTAACTTATATGCAGAATTCATCATGCAAAAGGCTGGATTGGATGAATCCTAAAACGGAATTAAGATTTCCAGAAGAAATATCAACCTCAGATATGCAGATGACACAACCTTGATGGCAGAAAGTCAGGAGGAATTAAAGAACCTTTTAATGAGGGTGAAAGAGGAGAGCGTAAAATATGGTCTGAAGCTCAACATCAAAAAAACTAAGATCATGCCCACTGGTCCCATCACCTCCTGGCAAGAACAGATCCTGAAGCTGAGGCTCCAATACTTTGGCCACCTCGTGAGAAGAGAAGACTCCCTGGAAAAGACCCTGATGTTGGGAAAGATTGAGGGAAAGATTGAGGGCACAAGGAGAAGGGGACGACAGAGGACGAGATGGTTGGACAGTGTTCTCGATGCTACTAACATGAGTCTGACCAAACTGCGGGAGGCAGTGGAAGACAGGAGTGCCTGGCCTGCTCTGGTCCATGGGGTCACGAAGAGTCGGACACGACTAAACAACAGCAATATGTTTCACAACTAAGAAATACTCAGGAGATTCTGAAATAAAATGTCTATTTAAGGCAACAACAACAACAAAAAACCCGAATGCAATAATGTATGTGGAGGCAGCAGAGCAGAGGAAGGTGAAGTTTAGTGTGGAAGTGGAAGTCTGTTCCACCCACAAACAGCTATTGTAAATATAGTTGTACTGATACCACCCTTCTTCTCTCAAGTAAAGTATTTTCAAACATACCTGTTTTCTTCAGCTTTAATCATTGCTGCACAAAAGAAATAAATTGTTGTCAGATTTATTTATAAGTTGAATAAAATTGCATATTAGAAGATAAAGTATGTTAAGACAAGTACTAAACTGATCCAAACGCAATAAATTATGTCAAAATATTGAGGTGCAAAGTAAGACTGTGGCCTCTGTGTGGAACTTGAGAATAGAGGCAACAATTCTCTCACTTAAAAAACAAACGAACACTACCTTTTGATTAAAGGACATAAGTAATTGGTGGAGTTAATGGTCTGGGTGCAAAACATCCTGACAGCCCCAGAAAAAGTCTTGGTACCAGGATCAGACATTTGAGTACTGGTATGAATCAGAACAAAAATTACTGAAGGAATCTACTACTACTGGATGATAGCTGCTTTTTCAAGTGATTCCACAATAGCTATTGTGGTCAATTATGTTATTTTCTTCTTTGTCCATGACAGCTTAGCTAAAATATTCTCCCTTTTCCTCCCCCAATAAAGACATTTATTATAGTTCCAGATTAGGGACAGTTTCATTATATAACAGCATCCAATCCTCACTTCATTGACTAGAGTTATCACTGCTACCCACAGAATACGGTGTACGCCAGGATTGCTAATCTTTGGCTCTCCAGAAGTTGCGGCATGACAACATCCACCATCATTTTGGCCATGATGGTTGTGGTTGATGGAAGCTGAAGAACATCAGGAAGGCCAAAGGTTAGCCAAGCCCTGGATTACACCCAATATGTGCTGGCTATAAATCAAGACAGAAAAAGGTCCCGCAAAATTTACCTTCAAGATCTTCAAGTTCCTTGGGTTTTGCCCAGCGTGACTCTTTTGTTTGGGAATTGTAGTAGTAAGGTTTTCCAGAATCAGACTTATATTCCTTCCACGGACATTTTGACAACATTTGCTAGAGAACAGAATGTTTAGAAAAAATGTTTTAAAAATCATTCCATAATATGGCACGCCATATATTAAAAGTGCCTATAAAATCAAAGGAGAGGCATGCAAAGCCATATCAAAAGAAACAAAGGACAAAATATAAAGGGCTGCACGTGAAATACCATGCCTGTAATGGAGCTTTTGGGGCACCCTCTTCCCACTGCAGCCCCTCAAAAAGCTAATCCTGAAGTTTAGGGAACTCTCCAGAGTAGGATTCAATGTGGCACGAATGGCTGCAGCTGGAAAGGAAAACTGGCACACACTCCAGTGATAAAAAGCATTTTATACTCACTGAAAACATGGTCAATTAAATAGGCACTCTTCTCAATTTGTTTATTTTACCTCTGCAGGTGTTTTGAGATCATCTGGTTTCTCCCAGGTAGACTGCTTTGTTTCAGTATTATAGTAGTATGTTCTTCCATCTGGTGACTTATGCTCTGACCACATAGATTTCTATGAAAAACAGAGCACCGTATCAATAAATTCTGCAACATGACTAGGAAGTGCAATACAAAGTGCCACAAAAATGTCTACGGGGGAAATTGATACCTGTTTGGAAGGCTCCTCATTAGCAGAGCTGTTGGCCGGGGTGACTTGCTGCACTGAACAAACTACTGGAGGTGTAGGCTAAATATTAAAGAGGAAAGCACACTTCTGAAGAAAATATAGCACCTTACTTTTTCTTTAAAACAATGTAAGATTGCAAACAGAATATAATACACAGCCACAAGCACAGCATACCCCCAATCTGTTAAATGGTCCCATTCAGATGCAATGGTAAGTCATGCATGATTCATTAATTCTGGGCTGCACTACTAGGAGTGGCATTAGCATTCCTAACCAGTGTCAGAGGACTCACGCCAGAATAACTGCAATAACTTCCTATGAATGGAAGGAGTCCCCTATGGGCTGATTTTGGGAGCTTTGCTTTCAAAACTAGTTTATAAGCACCTAGAGTAAATTATGAATAGTGAGGTGGCCAAGTTGCTAAATTGCTGATGACATTAAATTGTTCAGGGTCATTAAAAAAGAGAAGTTGTGAGGAGCTCCAAAAGGACTTCTCCAAAGAGAGTGAACTTTGGGGAGCAAATAAAATGTATTTCATTCATGTATGTGTTTCAAATGAGCTGACATAAAAGTCAATGCACATTGGCCCAGAACAATATGACTGATTGTGGATAAAACCTGAAATACACTACGATTTGGAACCATGTTGTTGTATTTTATGTACATACACTCTTGTTATGCATATATGTGGATGTTTGGAAGGTATGTAAAGGAATACAGGCATCCAACGCACAGGGCAAGGTGCAATCTTGCCTTAGCATGGAAGGGAGAAAAATCATGGAAACTGGACAAAGTTTAATACATGAAATTATTAAATTGCCCAAGCAACAAAAGTTCCTTGCTTACCTGAGTTCCTGGGGGGGCTAAACCTATGAAATATAAAATGATAAACCACATTTCAGATAGCACAACCAGAACAATCCACATCTCCATGTTTGGTTTTAATGTGACTCAAAAGACTTTCAGACCACATGAAAACATATGTGTTAAATTTTCCAAGTGACTTATAATTAACTATTTCAAGCAGACTATATTATGGATTTACATACTAGCAATGAGCAGATATAAAAGCTTTCTCCTGAAGCTCCCTGAATATTTCAAGAATCTCTCAGTTACTTCTGCCTATTCACTTTGAGCTTAAAACAAATAATTTTCTCAGAACAGGAAGGCCAGAATCTGACATGAATGCTCAAAATCTAATGATCCACAATGTTGACAACGATGTTCACAGTTTTATGCAAGAGTCACTATATTCAACTCTAGCACGTTCAAGAGATAATATTCATATGCTAAAACTGAGACCTGTAACAAAACATTGTAACATGCAATGCTCCTGTTTCATGTTCAAGTCAGACAGCCATGTCTCCCTACATAATATTCACATTTGATTTCCCATTTCCCATTCCTTCCCCATCAGTCAGTCAGCATTACATGACCCATGGGTAAGCTCAGAGCTTATAAGGATATTTTTGGTGTTCTCCTGCCAAAAGAGTTATTTTCTAACTTTGTTGTGCTTCTGTAAACTTCAGGGTTCCCAAGCCTAGTGAAATTTAAATGTTTTAGGTATGTAAGGATGCCACACTCACTCTCTGGAAATGGGAAAGATGCTGGTGAAATTCTCCATTGGTAAATGAACAAACTCTTTCAATTTCAATTCATTAAAAAATTCTCCTTACATACAGGCATTTGTGCATGTTCGGCTCGTGCACAGTTTTCGGCACCACAGGGCAGAATGGGGGTGGAACAGGTTCACTTACAGCCCGCTGACATGTGTGGTGCCTCGGAACGGAACCCCCACATAAAAGAGGAGTTGCCTATAACTGAATTAACTCTGAATTTTAACCCACATTATTATTAACTAACTTCTTTTTAGTTTCAAACCTTTTCTGGTTAAATTGTTAAATAAATAGTGAATTCTTTTTACATACCAATTTGAGAATCCATACTGTTTACTCCTGGCTGTAGAAAAAAAAAATAGTTAAAACTTGCAAGATGTATTACATGCTAACTTAAGCAAATTCAACTATAGGAGTTTGGTAGCAGATACTGGTTTATAGATAGAAATCACTCTTGGAACGTAAAATATTAATATTAACAAGACAGCATCTCCCTCTCTCACACACTCCCGTCCCACTAAGAGGACTTAAACCCAATACTACATTATGACATTGTCTTGTAATGCTTACCCCTGGTAAACTAGCCACCAACTTTATTTTGCCACCACAACCAGTGAGTAACATATCACAGCTTTGCAAAATGAAGTAATGGTAGTGAGGAACAAGGGATGATGAAGCTTTTCCATTTTAAAGAAGTTAGGATCCTACATGCAACTTTAAGAATCCACTCCAGCCTTTTTCCTCTGCCTGCCTGCTTGTATCTCTTTCTGCCTCCCTCCCAACTTTGGCAGGCCACACACACGTCGAGAAGTAAAGGGAGGCAGTGGAGCAATGGAGGTGTCCCTGCAAGCCCTCTCCCACTTGTCAGCCAGTAGGAAAGCCCCCTTGCCAGCCAACAGCAAATGAGAAAATACAGGGACTGAGGAAGGCACTACAAACAAGGTAATACTGGGAATTTGGTAAGGTAGTTTTTGCTTTGAAACCTAACCCCTGCTTAAGCAACTCTGCTATTTTAGGCATGTCCAGTTGACACGCGATCACCGACACGTGTGCTGGGGGGGGGGGGGCGTAATGCAGTGCACTTATCCGTGCTCCACCAATGTGTGCAAGGGCCGGGAATGGACCCTCTGCACGAAATGGTTGCTGCCTATATATAAAACTACACGTCACACTATCAAAGCAGCCCTACAAGTCATGTTTTTGATAGCGCTTCCAATATGATTTTCAAATGTCTAGACAAGAAAGCTCTGCTACGACATGCCTCATTCTCCTGGATGTGAAAAAGGAGCTATGAGAAAGATGGAGCCAGCACTAAAAATGGCTAGATAATGCAATTTGTTAACAGGCGCTTTGTGAACCACACTATTGTTCTGCCAACCGCTAAATTTGGAAAATCTTCAAAGGGCTGTTTCGAAAGATTGAACCAATTAATCTTGAATTTGAAATCCTATTAATTGCTCTCTACTATTCCAATTAATAACTGTGAAGGTGATGCAACAGTATAGCAACACTACATTAGTCAAGTGAGATAAATTGACCTAACCAGCAAAAAGCCTTTAGATTTATACTATAAATATGCCATAGCTAAACGAATTTCCTGAGGGAGCCTTGTCCTTAAATGTTCAGCAGCACAATCGGGTGTCAAGGATTTTTATCATGATATCATCAGGCCTTTCACATCATTTCACATTATTTCAAGAATCCTTCAATGCAGGACTATATGCTTGGGTGAGTTGTTACATAATAACAATTTTGCTTTTTTATTTTGCTTTTTTAACTGGGGGAAGGGGCTGTGGGGGGGGGGTAAGAGAGTGGAGAAGTCCTTTTGTGCGCCACTTTTGTTTTGCCACTTATCTTTTAGCATTTGCTGCTTTGAGCATAGCTCTGATGCTGTAAAAATATTCCCTGGGTCCCTGAAGCTGCCATTCAGGTGTTTTAAGAAGCTTTACTTATTCTGAATACATGAAACTGAATTATGAAGACATAACATATAGTTTAGCACTAGATATGCCTCTCGTCTTCTCCACCTCTGGTACAGCTTCAATCAAGACTATGGCAGAATCCAGTACCGTTTAATATTAACCAGAGTTTGTTGTTACATTTGAAAAGAAAAACTGTAGTCTATTTAAACTATTGTTTACTTAATCTTTAAAGTTTACTGTTTTACCATTGAAGAGTGGGCTATTGTAAGCAAGGTACACAATAGGTTACTTAGAATGTACTTCCTGAACACAACAAATAAGCACTGGAGCAGGGAAGGGGAGGCAGAGACCCTTCAGGCTGTTGTACTGCCAACAGCCCTAAGCAGCATGGCTATTTGTCAGTGATGATGGGAGTTGCACTCTACCTATCTCTGCACTAGAATAACGAAGTATAGCTTAGTGAGAAGGGAGAGTCTGTTGCAGAGAGAAGTCCAGAATCAGGAGGAGAGGAGGGAGGCCAAGAGACAGAGATGAGTTAGGGTGTTGAAGAAGCCAGGGTGTCTCCCTGTCCTGCCACTACAAGTTCTCCTCCCCCGGGTCTGCCAGGACCAGAAGACATATGAAGAGAGAGCAACAGCGACAGACAGGTCAGCATAGTCTCAGATTGCTTGGGAAGGACCTGGGAGAGATGAATTAAGACAGCTGTGGGAAGGCAGGGACCTTCAGCCTCTACAACTGCCTCACAGGGACAAGATCTACTGAGAAGAGTTGCTGTGCTCATCAGGCCTGGCGCTCCTGAACAGAAATTTCTGCTAATAAAGAGTTAACTTCACTTACTCTGGGTGCTTTATTCCCAACATCTGCTCCTGACATTAAGCAGGAAATAAATCACACACTCCTGTACCTTATAATAAGAATAAGCCATTAATATAACCCCCGTAATACCAACATAGCTGGAAAATTATTCAAACAGAGAAACAGAGAAAAAATATGTGCTGTATGTTAGGTTAAAAATAAAATACAGATAGTCAATGGTTTAAAATCACAAAATATAGATTTAATAATTACCGGTCCTGTAGGCTGCATGGGAGCATGAGACATATGGGGTGCCATCATCCCAGGCATCACTGATTGCATCATTCCAGGCATCTACAATAAAAGTATCATTATAGTACGTGTTTACAAGTTAATACAAATTGCTATATAAGTAACTTTTTATGCTAATAGAAATAGTGTTTAATCCTGCTTGAACATAAATAAATTGGGGCATAACAAAGAAATATAACTATGCTTTATACACCTAACAAAATATTTAGCCAATAGCTTAATGGTTTTCCGGGTACAAAATTTTAAGGTCTTACACGATCAGAGGAATTACTGTGGGCATGGGATTATTAGTTAGAGGGCCAACAAATAAGGGCAAGATTTTTCAGCTACTCATAGTGGTCTGTCAAATGGGTACCCAAAGCAAAAGATAAAGGAAGTGAAGTTTCAGGGTGGAGGGGAAAGCAGAAAAGTTCTCTCAAGAATATAGGGCTCCCAAAACTCAGTGTTTTAATATTAAATAACCCAAAATATTAGCACTATTCACAAAACACTGCAGGAATGGGGCCCAAATCAATTAAGCATCTAATTCCAGTTCCCAAACCCAATCCATGTGACTTATGTAAACTCTAATAATCTTGAGGGCTCATTTACCTCATCTATGAACAGAGGATAATACCTGAAGAACTTGTCTCACAGGGCTGGAGTAAGAGTTATGCTTGCAAAGATGTTCCAAGATGAAGAGTACTATAAAGTTTAAGAATTATGACTGCAGGGTTCAAAAACATGAACTGTTAAAAAAAGCTGAGAAAAGCATGCAACAGGGATGCAAACTACCGTAGCTGCTTAAAACCACATCACTGCCCTTGTTCCTGAGAGCATCATAAATATGCTGAAGGGGGCTATTTTTCACATTGGGACGTTGCAAGGCAACGGTTATGTGCAGATCTAGCATAAGCCATTCAAGGCAGAGACCCAATGCAGTTACTATGAGGAATTAATCTGTTTGTGTATGCACATGATATTTTAACTGGAAATGAATTTCTGAAGGAAAGCTAGAAGTTTTATTTCCGATTTTTTTCATCGGCCCTTATTGGGGGACTGCAACAAGTGGACGACAACAAGAGCAGTGGGCTTTACATATGCGTGTAATGTATTTAATTGGCCATATTCAGCCAATTTGATTGGCAAGCCCCACAAAAAGTTCTTGGGAAATCACCCCCCACTATAAAGTGACAGTCCCTGGAGGATTGGCCAAGTGACCCCATTCCCATGTATCTTCAGGGAGCATCAGGTTACTGCTCCCTCTTACCTTCCATCTTGTGTGGAGGGAGAGGTATTTGGTAGGGCTACTGCTCCACCCTCAATCCACAAGGTTTTCTTGGAAGCGTGAGGAAGAGAAGAAAGAATGGGAGTGGCCCTCCCATTCCCCACCATCCTGTAGAAGCAGGAGAAGAAAGGAGTCTTGCCCCACTGCTGCTTCCAAATAATTGTGTTCCACGCTAGAGATGCTCCCTAAAAGCTTCTATCCAAGTAGCTTTTGAAACAAAGGATTTCTTAATTCAGAGATGCCAGATTAATAGCCTCCAGGACACAAGCTGTATGCTTCCCACATTAACAGAACTTGATAAATCCAGTTTGTGCTGATCCTGGTGAGCCACAAAAACTCAGTGTTTATCCAATATATGATGGGCCACAATACATGGTTATAAAGCCTGTTAACTGTATGTTTGACAGCCCTGCTTTAACTACTTTGAGGCAACCTTAATTTTATGGGATATGCACACAATTTTCAAGTTCAGGGTCACTATAAACCAAGGACAGAAGAAAGTGAATTCTATCATGAGTAGGAACAAGCTGTTATTTAAATTAAGGGAAAAGGTCCAATGGAATATGATGAAATACTTTGGGTATATTCCCAGTGGAACCATGGATATTTGCCCCCAAAAGCAACAAGGAGAGGGGTTCTAAACAACCACCAGCTGTTTTAGTAATAAACAGATAAAAGTTCATGGGAGGGCATACTTGGGAGTCTAAATAGATGGATAGCCACACTCTTAAGATACAAAATTCTTATATTCTGGATACCAAACCACAATCTGACCTACTTTTAAAAAATTCTTGTTTCTAGCAATTTACCTCTAAAATACACACCAGAAGATAGAAATTTAACTGACACTATTAACCAAGGGAATGTTGACCAGCAAAGCTTCACTGGAGAATACAAAGTTTTTGTAGTAAAAATCATTGTTGACTGTGAGCAATTACAGAAAATAACACTCACTGCCCAAATTACTTTGCATGTCTTTCCTTCTCCTCTTTAGTTCTTGTCTACACTACCCTACAAGCATCTGAACTAAAAAGCTGCCACACTGTTCATAATCTGGAAGCATGCCACCCACCCATCTGATCCACAAACTGCGTACTAGGACAGGGTTCCCTTTATTCACCTTCAACTAGGACATCAGGGAAGAAATATTTGGAAGCTGCTGGCTCACTAACAGCCGGGGGGCGGGCGCACCCAAATCCTAAGCAGAGTAAAGTCTTCTTTAACTATCGTCAGAAGTGGGATTTCTCCCAATGATGGAGAAGCAGAGAAGCAAATGCTAGACAGAGTTTATTCGTTTTGATTCTTCTAGATAACCATGGAAGAGACAAATGAAATGCTACAACCTCTACAATTGAGAGAACAGGGAAAGTAAAGTGCTGGGAGAAAGGGCTCAATTGCTCACTGGCCATACCTCTCAAGGAGAACACAGGATATATGATCTTCACTCTGAGCATATAAGGGCTAATATAAGGGCTAAACCCCTTCACTTCACAGCACAAAGGCCCCATAACTATAAATATTCAGGAACTCCCATAAAAGGCATTACAGTGGTAGGGTTCTGTCTTCTTTACGAACTACTGGTTACATGAATTAAAATATGTCTCAACTGAGAAGAAGTGATTTGTCTACTTGCAAGACAACTCTCAATTCAATGAAGTCAATAATGTGTTTTTCCAAAAAGAAAAGAAAAGGTAGTTTAAAAACTGTAGTGATGTGAAGCTCAGAGTAATCAACACCTACTGAGTTACGGAAAACCCTAAAATGGATTAAATGCAGCTTTTAAGAAGCTATTAACAAAACCAACAAAAACCAACTTACCTGTCCCATTTGTGGCCCTCCCATAGGAGGCATCATTTGAGGCATCATTCCATGAGAGACTGGAGGCATATTGGGTGGCCTTTGGCCCATAGGATGCATTCCCATGGGTGGGTAGTGAGGCATACCCGGATGTCCCATCTGAAAAAACAATATTCATGACAGATCAAGATTCCAAGATAAGAAACACAATGGAAATAACCTCTCTGGGTTCCAAATCAGATCATTTAGGTATTGTTGTCTGCTACTATAAAGTTATGGCCTCACATGTTGTTTGCTTCCATGAAATTCTCAGATCCATCAATATATTTCTTCTTAAGTTTTCTAATGTGAAAGTAGATTACTTATCTCAAACTATAATATTCCAATCCACTGGTTTTTAATGCTTTCCAGAGTTTTCACAAAAGCAAACCCCAAACTTCTGATTCTCTGCAGCATTTCCTTATTATAAAACAGTAATAAATAGCGTAATAAGTGTCTTGTATAAAAATATACATCAAGTACTTTTATTATGCAAGGATAACTCTCTCAACTACATCAGAGCCTTTAAAAAGAGCTTAGAATTGGGAACATTGTGTGAGATTTAAAAATGCTCTTTCGTGAACAGGACTTCCCCAATTTTTGAAAAAGGTTTGTATTTAATATGGACTCCAGCAAATGAAACTGGGTGTAGATGCCCTAATCCAAGCAGGAAAAACTACCACCTCTCCCCACTATTGTATAAAAATCTCTTTCATGAACAGTAGGATTCCCATGGATCCAACCAAGTATCCTCCCTATCTGCCAGGCTTTTATATATGAATTTTAATTTCTTTATAATGTTAAAGTATTGTAGAAAGCTTAAACATTGACTCAGCCTCAATAAAAACAGAAATAGCAATCTGATTACCAAGTCAGAATGTCCTGAAATTTTTATCACATTTAGAGATGTTACTGAAGAACAGCCTTAAGCTCCAATCCTCACTGAATTAATATAAAGGCAAACTGAAGGATATGCCACCTGCACATAAGTAGTGCATGACAAGTCATGATGGATGTTCAATGTCTCCCTTATTCAACCACAAATTGGATGGGGGCTGCATGTTTGAAGCAATTGCAGTTTTTAACTTCCTAGGAACTCAAGCAGTATTGTTTTAAAAACTGAAATAGAATTAAATACAACCATTAAAAACAGCATATTATTGGATTACTTCCCACATTATGTGTCTAACATGTATACACCTATTTCCCATTCAGGCCATAAAATATGAAACTATCCTGAAAATCATGAGCATATTATTATCAACTTACTGTATTAGCAAGTGAGCACTACCAATTACCTAAATTTATGATACCGCCACATACAAGAGGTTCCCTGCTTCAGAACTTTATCTTCCAACTCCTGGAGCAGTGGGCTACAATGGAGGGGAAGATGTGGCACAGGAGGGGACAAATCTTGCCAGCATGCCCCCACTCCCCTCATTATTGTCTTCAGACACTAAACTGAACACCTGACTAGGCCTTGTTTAACCATTCTTCATATATACAGACTTGCAACTAAAAATTGTGTTCCAACAGCCATTTTCTACCTTAGAGGCCCAAAGCCAAATTTACATATTACTGTCACCAAACAAAAAGTTACCCTTTTCTCTCATTTTATGAGCACACATTGCATCCAGCTACTGTACTTGAAAAGCACAAGGTTAATCAAAGTATGAATCTACTTAATACATAACTTGATAAGCAGCTTGCTGGTAAGGAAGTACAGTAGCCCAAAACTTGAACAAAAGGGACTTCGGACATGATGTGCTTTAGAGATCAAGACAGGACAAGACGTCTGTGCAGAAAAAGCTCCATTATTAGAAACCGATTGTTAGAAGCATGAAGTGCACTTTTTTGGGGGGGTGTGTGTACGGTGGGAAACACAGAAGGGAGATTATGCAGGGCTGCAAGTTGCCCCGGACCTCTTATAACAACTCCCCATCTCCATATTCCACTCAGGTTATACCAGAACCGTACTCTATTCTTTGACTTCAGAGTTTGAGGATCAGGCTGAAAGCGCTCAGAATGAATGCGCGACGGGTATCTAACTCCACGCGGGAGTTAACGCAGCGGGAAAAACAAGTCACAACCGTTCCACTTACCATTAGGGGCTCTCGGCCCATACCGCCACCGCCTCCTCCACCGCCGCCGCCACCACCTGGTCGCATCGAAGGGTTGAGGAGGCTCCCGCCGCCGCCGCCGCCTCCGCACCTGCCCAGCAGCCTCCCCCGGAGCGGCTGGCGGGAAGACGGGCCGAAGGGCAAGAGAGGTTCGGGCTCCCCTCGAGGCGGGAGGAGGGGAGCCAAGAGGCTGACGGGCTTCCCGGCCGGCCAATCCGGGCGGCCTCCCATGCGGCCGCTCTTGGGCGACTGCTCCGGGCCGGGGGCCCCCACGGGCCGCACTCCCTCGCCGGGGTTGAGCTGCATGAGGGGAGGCGGCTTGGGCAGGGAGAAAGGGAGCGGCTGAGGGGAGGCCGCGGCGGCCGCAGAGTCCCCGCCTGACATCGCCTCCCCTGGACCGGGCCCGGCTCCGGCGAGCCTGCCCTCCCGGCTGCGGCCGGCGGGGTGTCTAAGCGGAACCGTTAGCGGAGGAGCGAACGGGAAGAGGAAGGGGGGGAGGGGGGCGGGCGAGGGCCGGCGGTGGAGGCCGCCCTACGGGGCAATGGGAGAAACGGGGTTCCGTCGAAAGTCAGGCTCACCGACACGTAAGGAGGAGCGCCCTGCGCGCGCGGCTGGGCCAGAACAAAAAACTCACTCTAGGCCGGGTTGTAGCAAGAATTGAGGGCCGCCGCCGCCGCCTCCCGCTCTTCCTCCCCTTAGCGGGAGGCAAAAGCAAAGCGGGGGGCGAAGGGGGAAAGAAAAAAGAAGCGCGCGTGGGGCCAGGGCTTATCCAACGGAAGGGCCTGAGGAGGATGGAAACTACAGAGTGGGAGAAGAGGGGACGTGCGCGCAAAGGACACTGGGAAAATGGGCTCCCGCGAGCCGAGATCGGGGGCGTGGCTACGGAAACCCAAGAGGTCCCTCAGCCGAACTGGAAGGGCGGGGCGGAGGGAGCGAGACAGCGAAGGCGTTTGGCTCGGGCGCCGCTCGCTTCCTCGCTCTGTCCCTTTAAGAGGCCATGAGCAGTTTAATCCGTTGAGCGAGCGAGGCAGTGGGGGTGGCAGGTGCGAGAGAGAAGACATACAGACAGAAGAGGGCGGGGTTCTCGATGCGTTCTTCCGGCGTGGGCAATTCCTCGGCCCCACCCCTTTCGCGAGACAGATACACTTCCGGTTTGGAGGCAGTCGCGTGGGGGGCGGGGAGGGGACTTTCCAAGCCACTCTGACTGGGCGACGCCGCGGCCGCTTCGCGCGCGAGAATTTCGAAAGCGCCGTTGCCATGGCAGTGCACTACCGGAACACCGAGGTCCGTTACGGCCGCGCGGGGCCCTCCGGCACTCCGTGGCCGCCAGAGCGAGGGGAGGTGGCGCGGAACCTCCAGGCGGAGCTGGAGGAGGAGGAGGAAGGCGGCGGCGGCGGCAAAGGAGAGTTGCTGGGCGGCCTCGGGAGAAGTTCCGTGTCCCGGGCTACCCTGGCCCCGCTGCCGGACGGGGCGGCTCGCCGGTGGCCGAGCAGGGCGTTCTCCGTGCTGTGCTGCCTCCTGGCCGTGTCCTTGCTGGCTTTCCTGCTGGCCATCGCTTGCCTGGTGCTGAGAGGTGAGGAAAGGGCGAGGAGAAGATGCAGGAGACGCCTCAGCGCATGGGAGCTTGCTAGGCCTAGCGCGTTCCCAGTAGCCATAGAATCGTAGAGTTGGAGAGGGACCCTGAGAGTCATCTAGTCCAACCCCAACCCTGCAATGCAGGACTTTCAACGAAAGCATCCATGGCGATCCTACCGCTACTTAGAAACTTGTGGCACACTGTAACAGCCATTTGGCTTCCAACTGATTTTTCATGTAACAAAATGATTGTCTAGTGCGGCATAAGAAAAAAATGCTTGGGTGTGTCACTTGCTAGAGAACAATTCCTACACAGAATCGCTTTGCCGGTAAAACTTTAATTGTTTGCTGTTTCCGCCTACAGATTTACGATCTGAAAAAGGAAAGACTGATGAGAATATAGAAACAAGCATTTTAGGTAAGCTGCTAATGTCGCTTTATTTTGGAATAATGGTGGTTCATTGTAGGCTTTGTTTATTGGCTAATAGGGCTAGGTATCAACATATCAACATATTGTCCAAAATTGGTTTGAAGTCCACTTCATGGTAACAGTTTCATAATATTTGACATGGTGATATATATGTTTCTATGAGCGCTAGATCAATTGCATTCTCATATAAAAATAATTCTAAGCTTATTTACTGTTGTAAATTTAAAATTATAACAAATGTCACAATAATGTATGTTTTATAACATCAGTGATCTTGCGCTGAGCTTTGTGTGGAATATGTTCATTCCACTCAATGACATTCCACTCAATAGATGGTTACTTTCTATAGATCAGAGACAAAAATGCTAGTTCTGTTGTAACCGTAATGAAAATTAACAACATTCTGCACACATATAACGCAAACATGTTCCACTCAATGTACTTAATTCTGAGTAAACATTTGTAGGGTTGTACAGTGCATGCTAGGGTCATGAACGCAATCCGTGCAGGAGGTGCGTTCGCAACCCGCAGTGCCGAATCTGCACACACATCCGTGTTGCGATTTGGTGCTTCTGCACATGCGTGAGCACCGAAACCCAGAAGTAACCCATTCCGGTACTTCCAGGTTCGGTGCGTTCACATCCTGAAAACGCGCAACCCGAAGCGAGCAAACCCAAGGTATTTTAATTGTCATTTTGCTAGTTTACTTCTATTCTAGATTTGATCATTATTCTACAGTGGAGTTGATGCATCTCTCCTGTGCCCATATGAAAATTGTATTCCAGGCTTTCACTTTGTTTCTCTTCCCTAAGGATTTTGGAGTCTGCTTGTTCTATCCTTGATGAGTGGCCTTTCATGTTGCAGTTTTTCTTGGACAGTGACCTATTTTGATTCTTTTGAACCAGGAATGTTTCCTCCTACTCCACTCTCACCTGCACGATTCAAGTGAGTTCCTTTTTAGTAAGACTGAAATATGAGCAGATATGGGGCTTAGTAAACCACTATAATAGACGTGTAAGGAACAGCTGCTTACGGTACTAAATATGCTGGTGCTGTTACAGCTTCATATTCAAGGAAACAAATTTATGCCAACTAGTGTTGGACTAGTCACTGGGACAGAGTCCATGGTGACTAGCTAGAGTACAATAATTCTATGCTTTTAGTTGAGAAATGCAATATTTCCATAAACTGTTATATGTGACAGGATGTAAAATAGGTTTAATTTGTTATGTTGTATGTTAAGGACAGTTTTGTTGCCTTGTATTCACAAAATATAATCAAAGTGTTCTTTCTAAGGCTTCATATTAAACAGTTTTACAAGTTAGCCAGCAGGGTGTGTCCTATCGTAAGTTTTCATATCCTATATTAAAGTCCCTTTACCTTTACGTTAGTGTTCCTTAAACAGTTTTAAGTACAAGATAAAAAGTAATTAAATCCATGATCTACAATATAATACAGTGAACTACATTTCCCCCCAAAATTTGCAATATTTATTGCTTTCTGTATGTAGAATATTTTGCACATACTCCCACTTCTTTATGTTTTTGCTGTTCATGGGAGTTTTATTGAAGGGAATTGGTAATAATCTGCTATACTTTGGCTTCTTTAGGCCTTCTATTGTGGTAATGAAATAATTTTTTGGAATAGGACTATGACTAGGATTAAAAAGTTTTAGCTTTTGTTTCAATTTATCCCACTGTATTTACAGTACTCTCTTTCCCTTATCACTATAATTGCTACTCACTATCAGTCCTGAGAAAATTAGATGTTCATAGACTCCCAATATTAGACAACCCATTTCACTCTGCTCCTTGTGGAAAATAGTCTTCAGTTTCTTTAGGTCCAATATCTATTGTTAAGCTGAGGTACAATAAAAGGGGGACAGGGATGGTGTTTAGGTCCAAACCACTGAGCCTCTTGGATTTGCTGATCAGAAGGTTGGCAGTTCGAATCCACATGACGGGGTGAGCTCCCATTGCTCTGCCCCAACTCCTGCCAACTTAGCAGTTCGGAAGCATGCCAGTGCAAGTAGATAAATAGGTACCGCTGCAGCGGGAAGATAAACGGCGTTTTCGTACGCTCTGGTTTCCGTTACATTGTTCTGTTGCAGCAGAAGCAGTTTAGTCATGCTGGCCACATGACCCAGAAAACCTTTCTGTGGACAAATGCTAGCTCCCTCAGACTGAAAGCAAGATGAGCACCACACCGCATAGTCACCTTTGACTGGACTTAACCATCCAAGGTCCTTTACCTTTACAATAAACAAAGAAAAAAAATCAAATCTGATGTTCCCTTAAGAGCTCCCTGTGTCCCCTAAGTGTCTTTAATTGTATGGATAGTTGTCTTTAATTGTATGGAAATGTTTTCTATATTTGTTTTCAGTTTTAACTGTTTTTATTCTTTGTATGCTGTTAAAACATTTTATTGCATCACTTACAAATTCTGAATATTAAGCAGCATATGAATACATGAAATTAGTTAAATGCAAACTATCAGCGGAATTCTACATTGTATTATTACAAATGTTCTGTCTGCACAAGCATATAATCTTGCCAGATGGAATGATTCCCCCACTGCGTTCTGGGGTTCTCCCTACCCCAAGAGCCAATGTTGAAGGTGCATGGGGAGGGAGGAAGCCCCATTGGACGAGCATGGTTTGTTTGGTAAATCCTGCCTTGTGTCATCTTGATTTCGCAGCTATAGATTTTTATGCTTTCTAGATTCATAGTTAACTTAGTCTAAATGTTAATATATTTAGCTGTTCTTTTATGGTAAGCAATACACAGAACTGATTTTAAAAATAAGAAGTGGAATGAAAAGATATTTGCCCACAAAAACAATTAAGACACCAGACCTGTTTGTAGTATGAACAGAATTGATATTTGTACAGAACTGTTACCAAATTTGAACTTGCTGTCAATAAGAATTTTTCATAGATAATTCATTGTTTCGTTGGAATGGTATTTAGCATATTCAGTCTACTGAATAATTTACTGATTTACCTTTTATTTCTTCAAACTTAGTAGGTATTTTTTTTTCCATTTTCAGACTTGTAATGTTCCTGTTACTTACATACTGTTTTTTCTGCTTTTTTTCAGGCGAATGACCGGGCACTCCTTTCACATGGGCTATAGTATGGCTATACTGAATGGAATAGTGGCAGCTCTTGCCCTAGTATGGTGTCTCCTTTAGTTTGTACTGAGAACTTTCTCATAGCGAGACAGCTTTCTAGATGACACTTGAAACTGCCTTCACACAAACAAGCCGTCCATGTGTTCAATATACTTGCCTCAATCTCTGTTTTAATATGCTTTTTCGAAAATGATGCCAAATGTTTTAGGAAGCAGCTGGAGGCAATTCTAAAACAAACCAACGGGTGGAGACAGATTAACTAGGAAAGGAGATGTACACAAAATGTCCTGCTGCGTGAAATGATTGCAGCATTTTCAAACAGACATCATGAGGGAACCACTTCATGAGAATTAGCTCAGGATTGTTGCTGATAAAATGCTCAAAATATCCACTGGATTAATAATAAGTGCCATTATTCTATTATACCATTCAGTGAACTTTCAGGTTTTGTTTTGACATGCTGCATACTTAGCAATAAAATTGGGGGTGGTGGCTGGTTTTAATCACATAGATTGTACTCATTCGATTTCAGAGGATTTACTCTAACTTAATTTCATTTAATTCAGTGGTGCTATTTGGAATTGGACTTAGTTGGATGCAACCATTGGACTTTTATTTTATTCCAACTGACAGAAGGATAAAGTGCATCCCCCCCATATAATTCAGAGAGTGAAATAGGAATTATCATTTGCTAGATCATTAATTGATTGATGCCACTTGGTGTCTTCCTGCTTTTCATACCATATTAAAATGAGTCTAAATTTGTTAATATCAAACGTATGAACACTTTCTACGAAAGGTGTTGGTACAACAAAATATCACCCATACTGGACTAGCTTCCTGTATTTCATTGGTAAAATGTTATGGCATGAAGCTGTTGAAATATTTTAAGTTACATTGGGAAGGGTAAGAATGTGGTTCAGTCTTTTCCATTGAACTTGGTGAGATTTAAGTCTCCTTAATATCCAGTTTAACTTAGGCAAGTAGTGGAAACATATTAGCTTAACTTTAATTTAGCTTTACTTTCTGGTTCTTAAACATGAGAACACTGTTTCATTTTGATAGTGATACTTTTTGTTCAATTTTTTAAAACACGTACTCTTGGTTCTGCAGTTGTTTGCAGCATCATTATGATGCCCAATACCTCCCCTATGTCTTAGGAAGGCTGTCCAGTGTTAAATAGATGAAAGATGTCCATTTTTGCTCATATAGGGTTTTGCCATCATTCCTGGTCTCCCACAATTTTTTATACATCTGAATACAGCAATTGGGTTGATACTTTTATTAGGAGTGGTTGGGGGGAAATATTTCAATTAGAAGTATGTGTAGATTGTGCCACTTGATAGCTAAGAAAGCACTGCCTGAATTTTCACTACCACCAAGTGTTGGGTCAAAATTCTGACTATACCAACATTGTATTAATGCGGCTGTAATGTGTTTTGTCCCTGTTCTCAGTTTCGTTTCTTTCTATTCTCAGTGAGACTGGCTGCAAAAGTATGCAGTGCTAAAATAAATTATGGCTTAGTGTTATGTGTGTTAACCTTGGATCCATGGGCTCCTTTCCGTTGTCCACCTGTTGCAGCTACAAGGAGAAGATCAGAAACTTCTGCTTCTGTTTCAACTAACAGTAGTTATTTATTGGCCTGGTTTTGATAATTGTATATTGACTTAAAGAAGTTCAGTATGAGTAAGGCTTGTGAGCATGCACACAACCCCTTCGCAGCAGGTGCAAAAAACCCAGGAACCCCTCAGTTTGCTTTCATTTCTCATTTCATCCAAATTGGGAAACAGCTTAGGAACAAGACAGAATATGAAACCAACATCAAACTGGATTCCTGGCTTGTTCCAAAGCCATTAACCATAGTTTTCAGATTAGGTTGAAATTCACTGGCACAAAGGGAAGATTTATTGTCCCTATACAACTACTATGTTTGAACTTAGATAAACTATTGTTAGACTTCAAACCTTGGTTTACAGTTCTGGCTTGTTTCCCGAAATCATAGTTAAGATTAACCACAGTTTGAAAGGTCAGATGTGACAAACCATAGTTAATGGAAAGCAGAAGTGAAAGTTTCACATCTTCTCACAGCGACAGCAGGGGAAGGGGAAGTACCGAGGCCAGAGGCTCTTGCATGTAAAACTGAACCATAGTTTAACACTGTGTCCAAACAGAACTGTATATTTTTCTTGTTACACTTTTAAAACAGCAGGGCTGTTCTCATAGCTTACTATCAGTGCTTTTTCTGGGGGTACTTGGGACGCAGTACTGGCACCTTTCTTTTTATGCAAGTGTTAAAAGTGTGGCACTTCCTGTAACAACCTCATGGTGAGTATCGGCACCTTTTTTTCTTAAAAAAAGAAGCACTGATTACTATACAATGTGTATACTGTAGTATTAAAATGAGTACTAGGGTGACAAATTAAAATATTCTAATTATAATGAAAACTAATGTATCATAGTGATCTGACTTCAACACCTGATTAAAGTATGCAAATAGGTAAATAATCAAGTGACTTTAATGTATGGCTTTGAACCAAAGAATACACATCCTGCTATTTTCCCTCTGTAGAACTTCGTTGTCTTTCCCATGCATTTCTGAGATTGGAGTTCCTTTTGAATGGAGTGTGACGCACCATCAGAAGGCTGCATTTGGGAAGGGAGAGTGGGCAGGCAACATATGCATTCATTCAGATCATTTGGGGTGGGATTGTATCTAATGTTGTGCCTGCAGGGTTGCATGGGTGCAACGGGACTTGCGTATCCTTATCCCCAAAATCTGCTCTGGAGAGCTTCCCATCCTTCCAGATGGGATTTTGAGGTTGTTGGTGGGGGGGGGGGGGGGCTGAAGCTCCTTGTGCCAATGGAGCTGCAGTGTTGGATACAGCCCTTTGGGTCCAAGGCAAAGTATAATATAAACACATGTTCCTTTTAAATATAAAATATAATAATTGACTTGTTTAACTGGAAATGGATATTTGTACTGATTTCATTTTGTCCATTCAGTATTTTTTGCATCACAAAACCCCCCCATTGTTTTTGAAAATTGTTTACTGCAAATAAACTATCCTTGTTTACAATTAGTGGTGTTTGGTCACTTATTCTGCTTTTGGTGATGTTAGATCATTTATCTTTTATTCTGCTACTAAATTTTGTCACCAATAACGTCCGAGTCACAGCATGCCTTGCCCCTCTTGAATGAATATTATTGCTAACCTTAATATATACATGTAGTTCTAAGTAGTAGCTAGTAGAAACACCTATGTGTGATAGCTGTTGTGCAGCAGTCCTTCCCTTGTCTCTCTCTGAACTGTCCTTCACCAATAGAAGGGACCCCACTTACCAATAAAGGCATACAAAACTGCACACACGGGGAAGGGGGAATTGTGATCAAAGGAGCTCTACAAAATTACAGTATATGTATAGGGCAGGGACTGCTAACCCTTTGGGGCTTGTGGATGCGTCCACAAAGCAGAGAAACTTGTGAGCACCATGCACACACCACAACCTAGTCTATTGGCTACAATAGAATGCTTCTTTCAAGCCTTATTTCAGCCACAGGACCAACCCTGGTATTGGACCTCTTCTCGCAGTTGCCCAGCTTGGGGGATGGAGGGAGCTAGCCTGTGTAATACCACAAAGCCATGTGCTTTTAACACACAAGGGGGTTCATTCAAACCCCACTACTGCTAATGACTTTCTGACTACGAACCACACAGCTTTTTTACTGAATGCCTCCACACTCCCCAGTTAAGCAGTTTGTTCAAATGGAGTATAGCAAAAAATGGGGAGGAATTCGCAGTATGCAGCTCAAAATAGATATAAATCAATGTATCATTGGTATAACTTGCAGTATACTTAATCCAAGCTCACATTGCAAACAATCTCAACGGTCAGCCCCACCACTTTTAACCTTGTGAACAAATTATTTTATTAATAAAATAAAGATAAAGAGCATAAAGAAATACTGTTACAGTAGGGTGAAAACAGCATAAGGTTGGGCATTATCATGGAACTTGTTCCAAAACATTACAAAAATATCCCCCCCCCCCAATAAACCTTATAGGCTGGTTGAGATGTATTCCTTTGTAATAAGTTGGCTTGATCGTTGTAACTATGGACCAAAAAACAGCTTTTTAGAAAAGGATTCTTGGCCCATTAAATAGGTTAAACTGACAGATGGTGGCTGAGTTGCATGGTTGAGGTTGGATTTAAACCTGGATCTCCTGGGTCCTAGTTGGACAAAAATGAATGTTCCACATTGGTTATTCATCACTCACATCTCCCAAAAGTAATCACTAAAACTGGTGGTCATTTCATATTGACTGCTGAAATGTTTCCAGGTTCCCTAAGTATTTCAACCAGATTGTTCCGTCCCTTTGGGTTGCAACAAGACCCAAGAGTAGCCAGAATATATGGGAGGTTGTGGAAGAGGGTTTAGCAATACTGCTATTACCTGGCATTTCTCATTCGCTTCTGCCAATGCCTCCAAGTAGAGGGGAGGTATTGCTGTGTGGACCTTCAAGCTGGGTGAAGAAAAGTTTATACTTGTCTTTTGGTTATCTGCGAGGAGAAAATTTGGGATGTTTGCTTTCATCCAAACAGGTCCATGTCAAAAGTCAACCAAATCTCAAATCCACAGCAGCAATTTTGTTATGTTAAAAAATTGAGCATCTCATTTTTGCAATACCTCTTTGTAGTCTGCTTTTAGGCAAGCTGTTGCATTTCCCGATAAAGCTCTGCGCTCGAAGGGCATGTTAAACCTGTTTCTCTCACCCCAGCCCACCCACTGCATTAAGGCTCCTTTGAACAGAGGGGAGTTTAAAAGCTGTTTGTGATCTGACAATTCAGTTTGCTGCTCAGGAAGCAGCACAAGCCCTTTGGCAAGCAGAAAGTACTGTAGTGCCTCAGATTCTGGTTTAAGATAATTGTTAAAGATACATTTTTTAAAAATCATATTTGCGAAATACATTTTCTTGAGAATGAAAGCAAAATGTTTTACAGGGCTGATTTACATATGAAATTAGATTCTCTACTGCTGATTTATTCACTCTTCCCTCTAATTCTGTGCCTAGCAGTACCCAATTTGTGCCGAGAGTGCTTTTTATTTCTTCATAATTATGAGGAATCGTAAGGAGTAAAGCCTTTTTCTATTATGGTGAAAAATTCCTAAAGGTACAAATGACATAATTGCGTTTAAAAACTATTCCCGTGCTCCAATCCTTTTATCAACATTTTGTTGATGAGCTATAATTTGCTTCAGTAGCATAACCCGTAGTAGCATAAACTCATCTCTAACCCAAATGTTTATCTTTGCTGGACCACGAGGCAGAATATCAACATTCATCCTCCTGTTTGTAATAACATGACTAGCCATTGGAGAGCCTTATTTGCACACTTGCCTAATGAGTTTCAGGTGCAATATGTAGTTGACATAAGTTTGAGGGAAGAGAATGAGACATTTCAGCTATATTCTGCATCCCAGAATTGGAGCTGAGTGCAGTGGGTGAGCTATCAAGCTAGTAGGAAGCTCATTTGTGGCTGGCAAACCCTGAAGAGTTTCTCATGACCTTGAGAGGCTTGCTTTGAAAGGTATGATATAGTGGTTAGGTGTAAGTGTCGGACTAGGAAAGCCTAGGTTTTAACCATTGCTCATCTATGAAGTCAATTAGGCAACCTTTGAAAGAGATTGGGTGGTTGGGAAGATAAATGGCGGAGGGAGAATTATGCATACTCTCTGTGCTCTCAGATGAAGACTCCTCAGTTAAGAGCTGTATGGTGTTGTACACAGCCTTAGCCTAACCCAGGGGTCAGCAAACTTTTTCAGACCTTGTGGGGGGCCAGACTATATTTTGAAAAGAAGAAGAATGAATTCCTATGCCCCACAAATAACCCAGAGACGCATTTTAAATAAAAGCACACCTTCTACTCATGTAAAAACATGCTGATTCCCGGACCACCCATGGGCCAGGTTTAGAAAACGATTTGGCCAGATCCGGCCCCCCGGGCCTTAGTTTGCCTACCCATGGCCTAACCCCTTTCCACTGCAGGAACTCTGCTGCTAAGGAATCCTGGAGAGGGACTGGACTCTGCTTGAAGACTTTTAATGCAGAGTTCTCCAACTTCTGGAACAGTCTATTCCATAGCTAAACAGCTCATAACAGTAGACATGCTTACTAATACTGGAGTGGGATATAAACGTTAATTAAAAAAATTAAAAGCTTATGAATTCTTTATGTGTGTGTTGCATGGGTGAATGAGCAGCCGACGTTGCATCTGAATTTGTGCTACAGAAATTATTTTCCCTAATCTGATTTAGGTAGAGATATGAAATGCCTCAGTTGCTTCTTTCTCTACTGTGTTTTCAAAGTGTGAGATGGATATCTTCCAAATGTCAATTATAACCTGCCTTCCTCCAGCATTTTTCACATGTCTTTCAAACAAAGGTACCTAATGAGAGCGATGTTTTAAACAGATGGTGCTAGATGAAAATTATATGTTTTATGTAGGCATTGTTGGGGTTACCCGCCCCCCCACCACAAATGAATTAGGTCAGACTGTGATAGTGAATGAATGTGAAAAATATATCTTGCGCCACTAGCATTAGAGTGTGACAGATTAAAGTGAAGCAGCAGCAGGGGTGAGCCTGAAAGTTGGACAATTGCAGGTGACTGAGGCATTAAAGCTATCAAATGGTTGGATGCAATCATTTTATCTGCTCTGAGCAGATAAGCAGCAAAAATCCAATGCAAATCATTTCAACTTGTGTGGGAAATGGCAAAGCAAGGTATTGTCTAGCCGGTCTAGCAAGCAGTGCATTGGGCCCAAAGCTGAAGTGCTTTCTACCTGAGTTAACCGGTTAGGAGAAGGATACCTGGTCTATCGTAGGGGTTGGTGAGAGTTATGGGATGGTCTAAGAGTTGGCTTTATTGGTGTTCTTTACCTCCTGTAAGGTTGCTGAAGTCTGTGATGCAATTGCTTTATGTTTACCTACATGTCCTTTGTGCTTGGGTACAGGCTTTATTCTGATAATAACGCCATATTACTTACATATTCCTAAAATGACAATTTGTCTACTTAGGCTGCATATACACCAAATGCTTAAAGCACATTAAAAGCACATACACACCACCCATGAATGTAGTTTATCTTGTTGCACCTTAAAGTCCCTCTTGTGAGAAACAGGCAGCGTCAAGTGAGAGTGACAAGAAAGGAGAACCAATCTTAGGAGATTTGCCTTCCGGTGATTTAAAAATAGATATTTTGCAGCTGTTTACTCTTCTGCATCTTTGAGATTGGGTCTCCGTTTTTGTCATTACCTTAAAGTCTCTGTCAAATTTATGGTGGCATAAGCTGAAGTAGGCGCTCAAATTCATAAAGGCTTATGTTGCGAATAAAGTTGCTAGACTTCAAGGTGCCACCAGGCTTTGTTTTATCCGCTGATAGATCCATCCTCCCTGAATGTGTCATTTTCTGAAAACCGTCTAAGCCTGTAGCCACCCCACTTTTCTTTGGCAGTGAATTTTGTGCATTGCATTTCTTTTGCATGAAGAAACAGGGATTCTTTTTCCTGTGTTTGTTCTTGATCTGCTGTCAATCCATTTAATGTGGTGATGTTGTATACTAGTACGCACACACACACACACACACACACAATTTGCCCCAAAGTGCATTGCTTTGCACTAACTTATGGTGAATCTCATTTGAAATTTTGGCCCTTCTTGCCATCTGCTTGGGTGACTTGTATACATGTAGCTAAAGTTCTATATTCTTTATTCTGCTTTGCTCTCAATCAGAACCGGGGAAGTACTTTTCAATTTATTTTTGAGTGTTATTTAATTTCCTTAGTAATGTTTTGCTATATTTTGATGAATAACCCTGCTTGTTTTTAAATGTGACATTTTCAATAGTCTTTAATGTCCTCACTGAATGTGAAGCTGAAGAAATATTAATCACATCAATCTGGTTACTTTAAACGTTCTGGCACACACAGTGTAACTGTAATTAAGACGCACAGCAGCTCACTTCGGCACTTTTTCATATTATTCAGTGAATCCCACGTGCAAACTCAACTTGCTAAAAATTGTTCTTTTCCCATCCTTTGAACGATTTCTTCATAAAGGAGGGCATGTATTCTCAAAGATCCATCGAAATAGTTTTTAAAAATGTTTTTTTGGAATACCATGAACAGCTGAATCCTGCTGAGCAATGGCAGCTGATACCCATTGGGGCTGGTAGTACAGAGGGCAGGGCAGCCCACAGGCAATGGTAGGCAGAGGAGCAACCGGTTCTGGTTCTGTCTCCATGCTCCCAACCTCACAGTGACATATGTGCACAGCAACCCTATGCAGATTACTGGAAGATTGGTTTGCAAATAAGACAAGAAGCCTGCAGATGACACATCCAAGACTTTTTTTTTTAAATGAGAAAGCTAGCATGCTTTCACTATTTCTTAATATTAATAGAATGGGGAAATTGCTTTAAGAGAGCCAGGCTCTGACAAATAAAATTGTAATGAGGCGGACAAGGAATCAAAATTTTATAGATGGGTTTGTAGGCACAGGTAAAACCTTGGGGAAATATCTCATGTTGCAGAGGATTTTTTTTAAAAAAAATTTGCCTTATTTTAACAAATAAGCTTTGCTTCATTGCACTAAAAATAAAGTAGAATGCTAAGAGAATCTTCTATTAGGAGTCAATACATGTTCTGTAAACTGTAAACGGCTACCTACCTATTCCCTGAATGACTCTTCAGAGAAGGGACAAGAAAGACTGTGAGAGATTAGGTTAGAATGACATTGAAGTTACAGTTCCCTTTATACTGTAGGTCCTCTGGAATAACTCCGCTGACTTTCTACTGGACTGTTTGGAAGATCAAGGGCTAAGCACCGCTTAACTCTTGCCCACAGTAATGTATTTCTAAAATGGACTCTTCAAAAGAACAAGGTTAAAAGAAGCAGTTACATCTAAACAGAACTATCAGAATACAAAGCACAGCACTAGCATTCATATGGCACTAACTTTCTCTTAAACAAGGGATATCAATAGCTATCAGGCCTACAAGGGTTTTCAGCTGCTATTTCCCCACCAACATTAACTCTATCAGCTTTATAAAGTTGCTGAAAAGCAACATAATCCAAATATTGTCAGAGTTGTTTATACCTGAGAAGAATGAGTGTGCAAAATGGTCGCTTATTAATACTTTCCCATCCTATCCCCACCCTAATGCATCTTCTCCCATACCTTTGCTCTACTAGTAGCAATACTGCCATTTTGGATTAGCTTCCCATGGTGAGGTTTGGCAAGAAGCTCTTCTTCCTGCTATTCTGTAGGCCACAGGGAACCCTTCTCAGCCAGAGGGCCACATTCTGCCATGGGGAACCTTCTGTATATTCCGATAGTGGGTGTGGTAATGTGGGTGGAGCAATGGATGTGACTCTTAGCTTTCAACAGCAGGTGAAAAAGCAGACGTTTCTAAGCAAACACATTTATTATTATTATTATTATTATTATTATTATTATTATTATTATTATTATTATTATTATTATTGGTGGGGAGAGGGGTGTGGCCCATAGCTGTCAACCCTCCCTGCTGTCCCCCACTGCTATATACATACCTGTCAACCCTCCCTGCTGTTTCCCAATGCTATAATAAGGGAATTTCCCACAAAAAAGGGAAAGGTTGACAGCTATGGTGTGGCCTAGGCAGAGTTCTGAGGGCCATATAGAGATGCCTGGAGCGCTGCATTTGGACCCCGGAAAAGATATAAGACAATCCCACTTTGGTCTGATTTGAAATCATTCTACTTCCTTTATCTCCCTACTGTTTTAGAGAGGGCCCAGATGACAGGCATGGAACTAGGCTTTATTTCACCTGGAGCTCAAAGGCCCAGCCCCCCCCCAACGTGCATTTGCCCCCCCCCCAGGCTTCGCCCAGAACAAAAAACCCTGCTAGCCCCCCTCCCCAGCTACAACACTGCCAGGTGAATAGCAGTATTGTACCTTTACCTATTTTTTTTACATAATAGCAGTATTGTACATACTGCAAGTACACCTGCAAAAGTTTTGCTACAACATAGCTATTGAAGGTGCAGCCCTTTCCTCTTTCATCTGCCCAGCTTACTTTGAGCATCAGCCATTAGTCACTTGCCAACATTAACAGCAAAGGTAAATCGGACATTTGAGGTCTCAGCCAATGCCACTGGTCATTATGGAGTTAATAGACCTTACGTATGGCGTTTGTTTACCCTTAATGAACTACTTATAGAATGCAAAATTTTACTAACCTAAAGGGGAGTAACTTAATTTAATTCATTTTCAAAACTTTATTATCCAGTATTCTGGGATCATAAAGTATTGGAAACCCACTTGCTGCATGCTGTATCTCAGTAGGGCATGTTCAGATTACTAATTTCTGTAGCAGTTAATTTCCCCAAAAATCTGCTGGATGCCAAAGCTGTTACAACGAGGAATTTAATTATGTTCTGTTGACAAAAGAAAATCAGCTTACGCAGAAACTTTTAATTTGATTTTTTTGGCAGGAAATATGTCAGTTGAGACTTTTTGTAATGTTTAAGTGTAATAGACACAGATCAAAAGTTAAGGACAATGGACTTGTCCATGATGCTATTTTTGTTGCGAAAGCAGCAGCAGCGTTACTTCTTTTGATACACATTTCAATAATTGCACAACTATGAACACAAGCTAATTGTATTGAAAGACATCAGGTAAAACAAATGACACTATTATGACTGATTCAATTTCTTTGTGTTTCATACATTACAAATTAAATGATAATAAATTTTGTTTTTGTTGCCATTTTTCATTCACACTGTCACTGCTGCTAGGGATGATTTTGAGGTAATCATGTGCTATTCTCATGTAAAAGAAGTACTCATTTAAACATTCTTCCACGCAAATGCAAGGTAATAGGAGAGAAACATGGTGTTTCCAGACTGTTGCTATTTTTGAGTGGGATCCAATCACATAGAGAGAAATTCAGGTGGAATGGGAAGTCATGGGCAACAAGCCCACTTCCCCAAAAGATTAGACATTCTGTGTTAAGGAAAGTGACTGGAAAATACACTGGAAATTGTGGGATAGCACCTGTTTTCACACAACAACATCTAACCTCCCGATAAACAATTCAGAATAAAAAAGTCCATCTGGAAACCTCCTTACTCACTAGTAAATGAAACTCCTGCAAATGTAGATGCATGTCCCCGATTCCCCCTCAAAGTGAGCCCTACCCAAGTCTAAAGGGGCAATGAAATTCTTGCTTCCAGACATTTCCTTCTGTGAAATGAAGGACTTCTGCTCACAACTGCTCACAACTCTGAGACAGCAGAGATTCCTGCTGGAGAAAATTGGAAAGGTAATTTTCACTATCTCAACTTAGCCTTGCAGCCACCCACCCCCCCTTTCTACACTGTTCTGGCAGATCCCCTAACTCTCCAGAGTAGGTTTTCAGGGAGTTGCAAGGGAAAGGAGGAATCAGCAGAAATTGCCTCTTCCTCTCTTCCATCAGTGGGAGTTGAAGTATCATGGAAAATCTAGATCCAGCCCACGGTTACAAAGTGTGTGTGTGTGTGTGTGTGTGTGTGTGTTATATACAAAGCATGTAGCACAGCATTAATTATTTTAAAAATGTTCAATCTTTCACTTCAAATGCTACTGGCTGACTGTTGATTTATGACAAAGAAGGTGGTTAATCTGCAGCCCTACAGATAGAACAATTAAAACAGAGAAAAATAAACGGAATAATTGTAGATGGAATCCATGACAATGAATAATGAAAAGGATTGGGGATAAGGGCTAAAGTAAGATTTAGTCATTCATAGGTTTACTATGTCATCACCCAGAGAATTAAGCTATTGGCATGGTGTACACCTGTCCCCATGTATAAGAAAACACAAGAGACCTGAGCATCTGCACAAACAGATATAAATGCGACTCATCATATTTCCACTTCATCAAAGGATGGAAGAATTCCAGAAATTGGCTGAGTCAAACTTGCATCCATGCCTCTGCTCCTCGTAATGGACTGCTTGTGGTGGGGCATGTGACTTCTAGGATTACCTCTGGACTACAAGCAGTCCTTCTGGACATTTGATCTCTCTCCTACAAGCAATTGAGTAAGTGGCTCTCATTCATGAGTACATGCTGCTTTCACAGAGCTCAACAGCTAAAATCTGCAAGTGGTCTCTTCGTTTTCCTGCTGGCTTTTAACGAACCCATTCTGCAAATATGGAGTAGGTTTGGCAGCACCCCTGCTTTAGCCACCAGCTGCAACTTCCAGCGAAAAGGATGAAAAAAATTAAAAGTGGAGAGGTGAAATCACAGGAAATGAATTATGCTTGGGCATTTATTTGTTGAGGGGACATTTTGAGAATGCTGCCCTTGTTCTGTTGTTTTAACATCCCAATGTAAAATAAAATGGCAAGCGCTGTAATTGGCTGAGGTCAGGACTGTAAGGGAGACCAGCTGGTGGAAGCTGTTCCTGGACAAGGAAGAGGCTTTTTGAATTACTCTCTTATTATGGGCATCTGTCAACATACTGTTAGATTAGACTGGAAACAGATTTCAACCTCTTCAGTATCATTCTCTGCCAAGCTACTGAGGTAGCCAAGACAGTCCTGGTGATGTAATCCCTTAAATTTTTAAGAAGCTTGGTGCCAGGTTACCTACAGGATTGCATCTTCCCACATGTGCCCACTCAACCCTTAACCATCATCTTCCAGAGTTCTTCTGCAGGAACTCCACCAAATGAGGTATCGCCAGTGATACTAGAGAGAGAGGTCATTTGTGGAACACTCTCCTCAGAGAGGCTGACCTGGAGCCTATGTTGTGCTCCTTTCAGACCAGCTGAAGACCATATTCTTCTCCCTAGCTTTCAAGTGTACAATACTTTAGTGTATATATATCCTCTGGATGTATTTGAAGACCTATGTTGTATTTTTTAATGATGCTATGGAATTTTGATTTCCCCTGTTTTGCTGGTTTTATCCCATATTATGTTTAATGGCTCTATTTTTGTATTTTACATTTTTTTTTAACTGTAAGCCACCCTGAGAACTTTAGTTATTGGTCAACACATAAATACCACAAGTAATTAAAGTGGAATAAATAACACACACACACACACACACACACACCCCAACAAAACACATCCACATGCATCATAACGGTTCCTACTTTAGGCTTAAGATTGTAGCCTTAGGGTGGATTAGTCAAAATGATGTTTGGGTTCTTCCTACAGCTAAACTCTTTCCAGCTTCCCACTTTGATGACCATAATGTATCTGTCTTAAATTTCTCATTCCCCATTCAGTGGAAGCAGCTACAGAGACAGAAAAAGAAGCCTATTACAAATTACCCTTTGTTATCATAAATACAAAATGACTGATGTTTTCTGCACAGCTGACTTCAAAAGGCCCAGGAGATGTGTGTGTGTGTGTGTGTGCATATATATGTTTGTTTGTGTGTATATATATATACAAACACATTCTGCTCTTCCTAGCTGTTCTCACTGCCTTTCTTCCAAAGCTATTACAAAGCCCTCTTCCCAGGTGAAGAGGCACCTAGCTTTCAAAGAAAAAGCCACATTTTGTCCAAATCACACCTCCTTGTACCCAGCTGCTCCCTCAGCATCTCTCAATATACACCCCCCCTGCTTTCCACTCTTGCAAAAACAGTCATTTAAAACACACACACACCCTGAAACCCTCATGTTCTTGATCCCTGCTTGCAAGTCTTTTTCCCATCTCAGGCAGCTTTCATGCCTCCTGCTCTTCTCCCCTTTCAACTCTGTGTCCTTCATATTCTGTGTACCCATCACAACTCTTTCCCCTTTTCTCTTTCATCTCTCAACTCTCATGCATCATCTAACCCCTTGTCTCCTACTCCAAAGCCTCACCCTTGCCACCCTCTCTCTCCCTTTGCTGCTGTTGCTGCTTCTCTGACCACATGCTTTGCCAGTCAGTTCAACACACAAGAACTCACGCAGGTGAATATATGAATGCCAATTTGCACCCGTTGAATGAGGGGGGGGGGGTCTGGCATGCTGCTGCTCTGGCCTCCCTATCTGTATGTGGTGATGCATGAAAGCAGTGAAGCTGAGCTAAGGAAATGAATGAATATCAGACACACACACACACGAGAAACTTGAAAAATTAGAATATTGTGGAAAGGTTCATTTGTTTCAGTAATTCAACTAAAAAGGTGAAACTAATATATGAGATAGACTCATGACATGCAAAGCAAGATATGTCAAGCCTTTATTTGTTATAATTGTGATGATTATGGCGTACAGCTGATGAGAACCCCAAATTAACAATTTCAACTTTGGGGTTTTCATCAGCTGTATGCCATAATCATCACAATTATAACAAATAAAGGCTTGACATATCTCGCTTTGCATTTCATGAGTCTATCTCATATATTAAGCTCCAGTAGCTAATGAAAACAATTGCTTACATAAATGGACTTTTCCATGATATTCTAATTTTTTGAGTTTCACATGTATGTGTGTGTGTGTGAAATATAATGTTCTTATGTATTGCTAGACTTGCAGAAGTCAGTTGGCCCATTACCTGTTGTTGATACCACACCTTAGGACCCTCGTACCTAAGGGACCGCCTCTCCTGGTATGTCCCGTGCAGGACCTTAAGGTCCTCAAATAATAATATTTTGGAGGTCCCGAGCAACAAAGATGCTAGGTTGGCCTCAACTAGGGCCAGGGCTTTCTCGGTATTGGCACCGACTTGGTGGAACAGTCTATCACAAGAGACCAGGGCCATGCGGTATTTGGCATCTTTCTGCAGGGCCTGCAAGACGGAGCTATTCCACCTGGCCTTTGGGTTAGTTTCTGTTTGATAGTTATGCTTCATTCTTTTATTGGTGGGCTATGTGGAAATGAGACTGCAGTTTTAATTTTTAAATTTGTATTTTAATCTGTTTTTTAAATTGATTGTTTTTATGTTTTTGCTGTGATTTTAATTAGTGTTAGCCGCCCTGAGCCCGGTTTTTGGCTGGGAAGGGTGGGGCATAAATAAAATTTTATTATTATTATTATTATTATTATTATTATTATTATTATTATTCACACTTCAACCAGTGTGATCAGCAGAGTGCAGAAAACTCCAGCAGAATTTCCCAGTAGAACACAGGAGTTTTCCTGCTTTCCAGCAGCCAGCCTTTCCCAGAGTTCTCAGTTTTAAGGAAAGGCAGATGTGTGGACAGGACATCTATGCTGATTGATGCATCTGTAGAGCTACAACTGTCTCGTAAAAAAAAATTACCAGTGAGGACTTGACCAGGGGCTTCCAAACTTTTTGGGCCGGTGGTCACATTTGGAATTTTGAGAAAGCACATCTTTGCTCACAGAGAGAAAACATTTCTTCTGTTCAGAACAGATGGGAGGATGGGTGTGAGATCCTCGTATCCAGTGAAATGTTGGCAAGGGTGCATGTTCAGTATAGAGGAGAGGCAGAGCCAGTTTAAAAAAAAAAAGGAATTGACCAGGAAGAGCAAACATGCATTGTGAATTTTTGAGGGGATATTTACTTAGACCTTTTTGCAGGTGCCACAGGAGGCTCTGGCAGGTGCCCTGGCACCAGTGGGTGTTTCTTTGGCAAACCCCTGTTTTAATGCTTCTGATCTCTGGTTTTGCAACCTTAGGCAGGCAACAGAAGTTAGTTCTGGCCCATCATGCATACACATGACTATAAAGGAGTGCCAAGGACAACAGATGCTGTGTAGCCCCTGCATGGCAGCCCACAAGGTGCAAATAGCTCTGTGTGCTCTGTGCTCCTCATCAAAAGCTGCCTGAGGTGGCTGCTACACTCTGGTAGGGCCAGTTCCGAACAATGGAAATTTAGGCAGATAAGAGGCATCTTATCACATAAAAATGCACGCACCACATCCTTTGATACCAGTGATGTATATTTTCAGCCCCCCCTCTTTTTATGAAACTTTTTAATTGTAAGTTTAAAAACTGTGTTTTAAATTGCTGTAGCCTGCCCTAGGATGTTAGGTTGAAGGGTGGGTATTAGAATCAAATCATTGTCATCAGGTGCCTCACTTTCTGTCTTTCATATGCTGTCCAGGGACACCCGTTCTTTAATCAGAGGCAATTGTGCTGGAAAACCTGCACACGATGGGGCTACTTTGGTGGAGCTGGCTCACTCATTTCCTTGCCTTTGAGCTTCAAATAGCACCTGTTTTAATGAATGCTCTAATCCAGTTAATGATGGCAATTTTTAGTTTTGTCACATTTGTGAAGATCTAGCTCTTCCTAGGCTTGAAAGATATATTGAAAACTCAGGTGTCGATCTTCAAGTTACGATGCCTCAGGTTATATGTGCTCGTCAGTTAAGAAGAAGGAATAGGGATGTGAATGTTTTCTTCAATGGACTTCAGAGGAGGCCTCATTTTAAACACTCGGAATCAGCACTGTGTACAATGGAAAAACAAAAATCCTTCAATGTAGCCTACTGTGATTCTTGATGCTGGTTTTTTGTAGGGGATTGGGGGGGGGGAAGGACCTCTACATACTCTCTGAGTGAAAAAAGAAAACATTTTAAAGCTGTTAATGCCCCACAGAGAGCAATAAAAATCTGAGTTATGACATGTTGGTTAGCTGCAGGGCTAAGATTTGAAGACAATGAGGCATCAAGCAATTGCCTACTTTTAAACAAAGTGATGTCAAATGAAGCCGTTTCAGTCTTGTTACAGCAGGACTCAATCCGGTGATCAATGGTAGTCTAAAATAAAGACTTGATAAGTTAGTCCCATAGATATTTCAGCTGCAACCGCCAAGGATAAGGATTGTAACTCGGATTCGAAGAAAGGCTTTGCTAAAGAGAATTCATTAATGCATGAAACATTATTAAAAACAAAGACAAAAAATTACTATCTAAAATGTATAACCTTTTGCTAGATTTGGATATGATTGACGAGGAAGTGAAAGAGACAATGATTAAATGGGTGCGAGACTTCGGCCACACAATATATTTAGAGCAATGGGAGAAACTTTGTCAGGAAGATATAAGGTTTACTGCCTGTAGTACAATAAAAGAAAATTCCATCAAAATGTTCTACAGGTGGTATTTAACACCAGTCAAATTAGACTTCCGGCGAGGACGCCATTGCAGGTGGTCGAGGGTCGTTTCGGCAGCGAGACGACCCTGGCCTGCACCGGGGGTAGGAGCTCCGCTACCGCACAGCGGGCTCCGCCGAACCGCGGGTCGAGCGTCCCGCGGCATGGGCTCTCCAGCGGGCCCACTATGGCGCTGAACCCTTCTCCCGTTCCCCTTGTAAAAGGGGCGCGGGAGTGAAGGGACAACGGTGCCGGGCTGTGGAGGCGATGCCCCAACCGGGCAGGCGAAGTGGCGGCAGCCGCTTGCAATGAGCGCGTCGTTCTTACCTGATTTGGAGAAAAAAAGAAGAAACCCGTATGCCATGAGTACGGAGTTAATTGGATTTAAAAATTTTGACAATTGGCACTCCGGGAGGAACGTTAAAAGGAAGCCCGTTCCTCCCTTTGCTGACTGGAGAAAATAACATTGTTTCTAGCTGCTGCTGCAGTAGCGGATACAAAGTTTCTATGGAGCTTTTTGACAAGTGAGACCGGTTGAACCCCTTTTAGGGGAACTAAGATGTTGGAATATTTCTTCTTTGAAGTGGTTGGATTATAATCTTTTCACCCTGATTCGGGGGGAAAATGGCGGCTGAAACTTGTGGTTAAAGATGGAAAAGTACTGAAACTTGATGCCCTCTGCCTACTTCTACCATGCTTGGTTTTGTTTTTAAACTGGCTTTAGATTCAGGTCTGATCCATGAACAAATGATTATTCTTTTGAAGTTAGAACTGTTAAACCAAAAATTAAATTTGTTGAAGCAGGATGTCGAGGAAAAGTTATATGCAACAGGAAAGACTCTTGAGAACTTTGTTAAATTGGAAGAAAACCTTGCTAGGGAACTTGAGGAAATTTTTGAGAAACAAAGTACAGTGACTATGCAACTCCGAGAAGATGGAAAATCCTGTTGGTGTGAGAGACCCAGGGTTAGAAGACAATTTATATCCAATTTCTGGGGTGAGAGCCCAGAAATGATGGGAAAAAGATTTTTGAAACTACAACTAGAAAATGACTGGAATTCGGAAATGGAGATGCTGGAAGGTGAAGATTTGTGTTCCCTGGAGCTCCCTGCAAGGATGTTTATGGACTGCATCTTGACTTTTGGTTTTAAAGAAAAAGAGGACATTCTGGACAATGAGGTTGGAGGGAGATGGAGAAATGTCTGGGGGGGGGATCCCGAGATGGCGAAGGAAAATGGTTAGAAGAGGGATAGGGTGAGAATATATAAAATATAACTAGGATGGCTCACCATGGTACCCTGAAGTCAGTGTGTTAAGAATTTAAGAATCTGAACTAGTGAAGAGATATGTGAATTGTTTATCAGCAGCAGATTAAGTAAAATAAGATGTAAGATTTGAGTTAAGAAGTAATGGGCTGTATTATGAAGTAAAAATAAATATTAAGAAGTTTGTTTAGATATTTTGATGGTGATGGATCAAATTTTAGAGATGAGAAGTTATTAAAGTAAATTAGAATCGGAAGCAAAGGAGAGAAAACGGGGGAAGTCCGTTGAAACAAGAAAAAAATTTAAGTAGTAAAAGGAATATTGGTGTTCCAGTTGAGGTTTGTATTTGTTTGTTTTTTATTCTGTTTTGATTGTTGTATTTGTTGTTGCATTTGTTCTGTTGTTTTGTCTTTTATTGTGTGGAAAACCAATAAAATCTTTGTAAAATAAATAAATAACACCAGTCAAATTAGCAAAAATCTATAAACCGAAATCCAACCTCTATTGGAAATGCAACAAGGAAGCTGGTACAACAATGCATATGTGGTGGAGTTGCACCCCGATTAAGTACTTCTGGGGAGAAATACAGGAGGAGTTGAAAAAAATGCTTAAAATCCAATTAACGAGAAAACCAGAGGCTTACCTACTGGGCCTTTTAGAAAAAGAAATACCGAAATCGAAAAAAAGAATTTTCTTATATGCCACCACTGCAGCTGGGATAGTAATGGCATCTAAATGGAAAGCTAAAGAACTACCTACCAAGGTGGAATGGATTCTCAAATTAAATGAATATTTAAAATTGGCTAAATTAACAGCATTCATACAACAGCAGTTACGGTAAATCAAAAACTAAAAAAAGGAATGGCATTGCTTTGATGATTATATGACAAAATATTGCTCTAAAAAGACATGCTAATATGCTTAGATTAAGAATGTAAATGCATCAAAACAATAAATTATCAATGACATATGTATGTATATATATAGAGAAAATAAAAATAATCAGAATGCAACGATAAGGGTAAAATTGATTCTAGAGAAGACGAGTAGCAGTGGAGGGAAATTAAACAGGGTGGTGGGTTTATTTTATTTCGTTTATGTTTTTTCCTTTTCCTTTTTTGGATATTGTATAATGATTTAATGTATAATGATTTAATGTTTCTTAATGTATTATTTCTCTTTTTATTAAATTGTATGACAGAAAATCTAAATTATAAATAAATAAATAAATAAATAAGGATTGTAATAAAGGCAATGTTAAAAGAAACAGGCAAGTTCATGCTTTTCAGAAAGCAGCACATCAGAGCTGTGAGAGTTAATGTCTGCCACTTTGTTCTGCACTTAAAAGAATTTTATACTTGAACATCTCAACAGGGGAATGTTCTGCCTCTAATTTATTTATTTATTTAAATAGAAATAAAAACAGAATCCAATAGGTAAGAGGTCACTTATTGTGTTCTGTTTATTAGTAATGTGATGTCACAGGTGGCATCTTGTCGACACCCATGCATTTCCCCAGCAGCCTGGACACTTAGTGCATGAATGTGATATTTGCATAATAATAAAAATTGTTTTAAAAGAGAGAGAGAGAGAGTCCATAGCTCAGTAGTACAGCATCTGATTTGCACGTAGAGGGTCACAGGTTCAATTCCTGGCATCTCCAGGTAAGGCTGGGAAAGACTCCTGTCTGAAAACCATGGAGAGCTGCTAAGCTAGATGGACCATTGGTGTGACTCGGCATTATTTTTTATTTAATAAAATGTATACACTGCTTGATTGTAAAAAACAAAAGAAAACTCAAAGTGGTTTACAAAAAGATAAAACCATAAAAACGGGGGGGGGGGAAGGAATAAAGAAATCAAAACAAGCAGTTTGAAGGAGTCGTCTCTTTGAAGGACTGTCTAATCCAAGTCTGGTTTAGAGATAAAGAACCATAAACCATGAGATCAGGTGTTCTGAAATTCCCCATTGACAGCAGCACCTTGGACAGCAGCCTGCTGTGCCAGACCAAAGGCCTATCTAGTCCTGTGTCTTGTTTCTCGCAGTGCCCAACCCAGTGCCTATGGGCAGCCCATGAGTTGTTCCTCACCCGCTGGTATTCAGGGGTAGGATACTGCTGATCCAGCAGATAAGCCATCATAAGTCCCAGTACCCACTGGTGTTAACTGCCCAAAGTTGCCTATAAACAAATTGCACACTACCTCAAGAGAAAAACGAAACATTTCCATGTCGCCTTCTTCATTGTGTTTGAACGTAGGGAATGCCATTAGTCTTCTCACCCATATATCTCATCTCCTGTTTTTCACAGCATTTCATCTTGAGCTAGAATTCAGGAGCCCTGGAACCCTTTTTCCTTGCCAGAGCTGAGCCGCATGCTCAGGTCAGCAGTAGTGCACCAGTAAGCATGAGAAGAAAAGTGAATTTCCTTCACTAACAGGTAGCTACAACATACCTGGGTTCAGGGGGAGTGACTTTCAGGCTAAGGCCATGATTATTCAGCATTGGCATCACACATTGCTTTCACCTCAACACACAGCAAAGTCTCTCTTCTCTGCACTGTTACACCATGACTATTATTTAGAACCCTCATTGTACGTGGTGCTTCTGTTCTTATTCTCTGGGTTTGGGGAACATCTCCCCCCATTCACATCTCGCCTTACAATCTATTAGCCATTAATTTCATCTTGCTCTCTAGGGTGATGTTTGCCAGATGATAGCCATTTTTGCTGCTCCATTAAATCACTTTGTGCGCCTCCCAATTCTCTTTTCCGGTGACAGACTCATGTTATATTTATCTTCTTTTACATTTTTGGTGCTCACTGCACTGAGTGACCTGAGATGGCATAATAAATTATCTCAGGAACTGAATCAATTCTAGTGACTGGGGAGACGCATTGCTCAGACTGAAACTGAAGCAACCACCAGATGCCGATGCCATAATATGTTTTCAAAGAAGCTGTTTCTCAGACAGATCTGGAATCAAATGCCATCTGTTTTGGAGGGAGGAAGAGGGGATTTGAGGAGGGAAAGTAAACGTTCTTGAATAAAGACAAAGAAACTGTTAACGCTTGGCCAACAGCCACTCATCCACTGAATTGTTCTCGATCAATTGCTACTGAAACATATTAATGTCTGAAATGTATACCACTGCGGTGGTCATTCCTTTAGCTGGGAAGCTTTAAGCAGTAAAAGTGTTTCCCCATTTCCTTTAGAGCTGCTGTGTATAAATAGTGTTCACAACACAAGCACCATATGTTTGAGCAATCATGTTTTTACCTGTTTAAACATAGCTGTCTTAAGTAGCTGCCCTTATAGCAAAGGTGGAAAACCCACAACCTACAAAACTGCTTTTGGTGGCTCACCAACTCCATCACAGTTTCCCCACCACAGTGCTGGGTCTTCTCCCAACTTGCTGGACACCCTCTATCTAACCAGCTATTGTACAATTTCTCTGCATTTTTTTTTAAAGCAAAGGGCTCATTCAGACTTCCTTTTGAGCTGCATTTTCCAGGCACATGTCTGTACTCTAAAGCTCTGTGTCCTACCTGCTTCCCTGCCTGTGTCTCTGTACTCTGATTCCCTCTTCCTCACCTCACCCCACCTAGATCACTCATGTGGGCTGCCTGCTCTTCCACCCTCTGGATCCCTGCTCCTGTATTCTCCTGAGCTGCCCACCCACCTTTCAGCCCAGCAGCTCACCTCACTGTAGTTTGCAGCTCCACCTGTCTACTGCCAAGCAAACTGCAGCATGATGACATCCTTGCAATTTCATATACAGGTATTAGAGAGAAATGGAATTGTTAGAGAACCATTGTCGCTAACTGCAAAAAGCAGCAGCATCTAATCCCATGAGCTGCATTTCTCTAACAAAACCCAGTTTTTCTGAAGCTGTCAATTCATTTCATCAGCTCCTACAGTGTTTAAAAGAGATGAATTTCCACGGTTTGCTAAACAGGCAGAATGAATGAATGAATGCAGAGCATATAAACTGCTCATATTAGGCACAAGAAATAGGATGCAATTTAGAGATTTGAAGAAACAGGTAAAAAGAAATACAGGTGAATGCCTTCCTAGTGCTCCTGAAAATTAATAAGCCTTCAAGGTTTTTCTCCATTAAATCAATAAGCTTTTTAAAAAAATAAAAATAAAAAGAGGTTTCCATTCTACTCCACTTTGCTTCCAGTAATGTTTGCCAGAACACCAGTCTTCCCCCCTTCTTAATATGAAACTTTAATAAGCAAGATCCCCCCCCCTTTAGATGAAAAGCACTTAAATCTAGATTGGTTTATTTGAATAGTTGTGAAATTGGTTTTAATGCTTTGGGCCAAATTAGATGAGACATTAGAGAACTGTGATTGGGTACTCAGTACATATGGATTTTCCTAGGAACAAATAAATGCTTGGGGGGCGGGCGGCTGGGTTGCATTGTGGAAAAATGTGTGCCTGGGAAAAGGTTTACGGAGTGGTAAACCTTTATCATCCCTTGAAGGCAATTTTTTTGGGGGGGGAGCACATGCCAATGTTGTTTGGGGCTAGAAGTAGATGGAACAATAAGTGTATTTCTTTTCCTTTTGTATGGTAGGCTAGTTTCCACACACACTTCTCCAGCTTCCCATCCAGGCTGCTATTCCCATACACAGCTGCAATTTGCCCCATGGAGCACTGCCATTGTTCAAGAACACATGCCAGCCAGGCCAAAACAGTCAAGGAGGGCAGGAAGCAGAGCCAATGAGGATTGTGGCCTAGGGGTAGAGTCCCAAGAGTCAGATGGAGAGATTTGGAAGGCTGTGTTTGGCTCCTGAGCTGCTGAGTCCCCTCCCCACTGCTGGTTTTAAAACTCTGCTTCAAGCACCATGGTGTGGCTCCAATACAGATCCCTCACACCTGCTTTTAAAATAAATTAAAGGAGCTGGGAGGTCTCTAATATCTGGATCGCCAACATCTGCTTGTAAGACCAAACTAGACTTGACAATGGGAGATCACATGTTATTAAAACGACTCATTACAGCTGTCAGTGGTTTACAGACACATACACAGCTGCTATTTGCCCCATGGAGCAAACATACAGGTACATGGTAAAAAGCTGCTCCAGGGTTTTTTGGATTGGGAAAATGGTGCTGGAGTATGTTTGGCCTGATACAGCAGCACTCTTTTTAAAATTATTCTGCAAACTTGAGAAATTTTGAAATGGTGGGAGGCAAAAGTAGGTTGCTTCCCATTGCTAAATGAAAGAAAGAGATGTTGCAAAGGAATACACATTTAGAAAAGTAGACTTTATTACGTGGTAGTTTTCCAGCCCTCAGAGCCATCTTTTTGTTCATTTGTTTGCGCTTGTGTTTCACATTAATTGATTTCACAGTGCTATAGACTAATTTTTAATGTGTTACAACAAAATGAAAAACGTCAGCTTAACAGCTATAGCATTTTAAAACCAACTTGTTTACAACATCTTTATAGCTCTTACAGAACATATCCAGGGTTTGAGGCATCAAACACTACTGCTGGTATTGATAAAAGACCAAGCCTGTTGTGAATGAATTATTAAGTGCTAGGAAAATTCATCAAGCCTGGTCACACATTCCCTATGTTCCTTTTCATATGGTGTCATATCATTCAGGGTCACACACTACGTTCTGCTTCTTGTCATTAATTATATCTTAGCATGGAGCCTCTATCTCTAGTTCTGTAAGCATTTTTCAGGGTCCTTTGGGAAAATTCTGGAGATGAAGGATCTTGTACACAACAGAAATCTCTGAAAATGTCAGTCAACAACTCTTTGTTGCTTTTCCACAAGACCTTGTGCCATGTCTTGAGCAAGCAGAGTCACACCTCTGAATTGTAGTTCCCTTTCTTGTGCAAGAGTCTTGAAGTAAGAAAAAAAACCCACCTTCTGCAGGTATAAGAGGGCATGCACTCATGGGTGGGCATCTCTGAATTCTAAACCACTCTGACTTCATGACCGAGGAAGAGAGTTCTATATTTTTGCAATAAATCCTGAATCAAAGCAGTGCTCTGTGGTTATAATGAAAGGTGTACATTGATGTTTAGCTATTCTAACACAGGGTTTTTCCAGGAGGATTTTCATTAGGCTGAGATTGCCATGTGGAAATATCAGTATTGGGTTTCTCAATTTGCCTGTCATGTTTAATTGACTCAACATTGAAACAAAACACAGAGTGGCTTCAGCTACATGACCACAGGGTCTCCTAAAAGTTTGATAGCAGTTTTAAAACAGGATAGTTACAAAAGAAATGGAATTAATGATGACAGTGAGTATGCTTTTGTATATATATATATGACCCATAGATGCTAAACAGCAAGTGCCGATGCTGTTTACTTCAACTTGAAACTGATTGGGACATAGTTTAGAAAATAATAAAACAACAGGGTATAAATGGTGACTTAATAAAGAGTGGTTTTTTTTGGTTTTTGTTTTGGGGGGGAAACCCCAAACTTGAAACTGATCTGCAATGTAATGTAGACAGGCTAGGAGCTTCAGATAGATAGATAGATAGATAGATAGATAGATAGACAGACAGACTGATATGCAGGTTTGGTTTGTCCAAATAAGATGGTTGAATACTCAAGTATCAGAAGTAGGTTGGGTCAGGTGTGTTCTCCCTGGTTCAATATGTCTAATAAGCAAATAACCGTAAGATAAGAGAATTAACATTTTGAGAACTTAACCAATCAAGAAAGTAAATAGCATATATCAACAAGGATAAATAAACTGCTTCTAAAATACAACACAGACTGTGAAAGTGAACAAATTCATGGTTAAGTGGTATAGGACATAGGGCAACATATTCTAATGGAAGTTTGGGGAAACTATGAAAAGCAGGTACACTTTCTTTAAGTGATTGTAAGCCAAAATTATTATACAGTCATGGCAAGGTGATATATGACACCAATGGCTATAAATAGTAATAAACAGTAATGATCTGGAAATGTCAGAAAGAGAGAGGGGATTGCTATCACATATGGTGGCTACTTCGGTTAGCAAAGAGTTACTGAAAAAAGATAAAATCAAAGATTATACAAAGATGATAGATGATTAATTTCCATTAGAACCAGTATTCCACACACACCCCTTTAAACTTTATATATGGATGGCAGTGTAAAGTAAGATTATAAGGAGTTAACCTTATGAAAGGTAACAACAGAGATGATATTATATACAAAAAGGAATGGAGGTTACAAAGAGTGCTAATAATAAAAGCATAAATAGAAGAATGGATCTTGCTTTAATGGAAAATTGACATATTTTCTGAGATGGAGAAAAGAGAGACAACTGCAATGTAATTTTCTACTAAATCGGGAACCATTTATCGATTGCCACGGAGAAAACTTATTACTTCCTCAATCTACAGGTGGATTTATTGTGTTTTAAGGCAACTTTTGTTTTATGGTTGAGATCTAATGTAGTGCAAGTAGATGATCACGTCCACAATGGGCTGCTCTTTTTCCTTCTTCTCCTCCCCTCCAGTAGCACCTCTGGAAGCCTTTGGATCAGCTTCAGCAGGTTGCAGGACACTCCAGAACAGATCTCGGGGGAGAAGAAAACAGGAAGCTCCATTGCACAAGCAGGTGGTCATCATTGGATTTTGCAATGTGGCCCCAATATATTGACTAAATCAATGTACATTTGTATTTATATACGCCGCAAATTAATAGATAGTGTATTTTCAGGTTTTGGCTGGTATCAAATGTATTGCTCTGCTTGCTTTTGGACCATATTACTGAAGTCTTGTTCTCTGGGCAGCACAGGACCTCCATAAACACTGCCCAAGCTTGCACCCTGGGGAGGTCACTTTGGTGCTGCAAATGAAGTGGTTTGACTTGACCCCTGAAGGCACACGCAATTGTCTCTTGAGACAGAAGGGTGCCAACAACAAGAAAAAAAGTTACATACAGTATAGTGCTACACACGGTGCCTCCCCCCCTTAAAATTCCTTCCTACAACCCAACCATTCCATGAACCCTTTGTCCCAATTTCTGTGTACAACTGTAGCTAAGGCTAAGTATACGTAACTAAAGCAATTCACATTTCACAATCCTGTTTCCCCCACCTCCACACAGCGGCAGATTTATAGGTATATGCAGTGTGCAAAGAATTAGGGTGGCTGAGTGAGATCGACTCTGTAGCACTACTAGGGTGCTGAGGGGAAAGAGTGAAGAGTGAAGATACTAGTGAAGAAGGCATTCACATGTCTTCCACCCTCCTCAAAACCCTGCTCCACACAGTCCATCCCACTCAGCAGGGTCCCATGTCCATCAGAGGAATATTTTTGGGGAGAGCGTTCTGAGGCCTGGCAAATAGAGGAGAGTGTGGGAAGGGGTCAGCTTCCACCAGTCCCATTATGTAGGTGGATCTCTGAATTCAATATGTGAGACTATCGAACAGCCTTCCACAACCTAGTGTTTTAGACGACAACTCCCATCACCCCCAACCAACATGGTTAATGGTTGAGGATCATGGTAGTTGTAGTCTAGAACATCTAGAGGGCACGGGTTAGGAGAAGCTTATATGGAACTTGGTTTTGCTTCTAAGATGGATGTCTTAACTTACAGTTTCCTGGCTTTGAGGATATAGGTGTACAGTGGTACCTCAGGTTACAAACACCTCGGGTTACAAACACCTTGGGTTACAGACTCTGCTAACATGGAAGTAGTACCTCGGGTTAAGAACTTTACCTCAGGATGAGAACAAAAATCATGCGGTGGCGGCGCGGCGGCAGCGGGAGGCCCCATTAGCTAAAGTGGTACCTCAGGTTAAGAATGGTTTCAGGTTAATAATGGACCTCCGGAACGAATTAAGTTCATAACCAGAGGTACCACTGTACATGAATGAGAGTCTGAACTGTTCTGCTCAATTAAAAATGTGCCTGTTAGTGTTTATAAAATTATGGTAGTTACTGTTGTAGACACTTAAAAGATTTTTATGCCCTATATGCATCATCCTACTTTAGACCAAGGGACAATGTGCACATTGTTGTTTTGGCATGGCAAATCTTCAGATGCTTGTGCATCTGAATTCACAAGATGAAAAATGGCTTGAAGTAGCCTTAAAAATGCATTATTTTCCATTGTTTGATTGACCTTGTCTAAACTGATTAAACTGGACATTACGTATTAGTCTCCTCTTCCTGGCTTCCTTGCCTCCTTCCTTTATAGATGGATGCATAATTGCCTTGTCAATTTATTTGTTTGCAGACAGATGGTCGGCACTCTTCAATTGCTGTTCTTCGCTTTCAGATCTTTAATCACACTCACACTGCAATCCTATGAGTGGCTTAACAGTCAATCCCTCTTCCCAGGGAATGCTGGGAACTGTAGCTCTGTGAGGGGAATAGGCATCTCATAGCAACTCTCAGCACCCTTAACAAACCACAGTTCCCAAGATTCTTTGGGTGAAGACGTAAGTGTTTTAAGTGGTATGCTAAGTATATAGCGCAAATGGGACCTAGAATGCACTCCTGATCCTTCCTTTGTAGTTGTGCCTTTAAATCCGAATCACCTGAAATGATATGACATCAGGTCATTGACAGGAGGGTGGCCCCACACCCTTGTCAAAGTGGCCTGTGGTGGATGCGGCCAAGTTGGTCCCTCTCTTGTCTTGATAGTCTTCCTGGGAGGTAGGCGTGCAGCCTCTGAGTGGCCCTCAGTCCCTTGGCCTGGCCATTCTTATATTCAGCCTTAAAAATGGACTGTGAAATGTTTATTTATGACACTACCCGCCATTTTGTGTACACTGCGTTCCAAATTGCAATTCTACTGTTGTAAGATAGCAATTGATTTTTAGTTTGCTTCCATCTTTCTACTGCAAGGCATTGTACAGTTTAGGAACCATAAAATCCAAATGGTTCTGCCTTATTTTTTTTAATAAAAAACAAAACAAAGATAAAACTATATGGGATAACTTACTTCCCCCTAAAAATATGTAATATTTGGATTTTTTTTAAAAATGCACTTTATTCCATGTGACTAATTTATTCTATTTTGTATACAAAGCATTCTTGCCTCTTTTTCAGTTGGTTAGAGTGTGGTGCTGATAATGTCAAGGTTGAAGGTTCCGACAGCTGCATATTTCTGCATTGCAGGAGGTTGGACTAGATGACTCTTGTGGTCCCTGCCAACTCTGCAGTTCTATGACCTTTGGCCCTAAGATTTTACCAGACCACAACCCCCCTAATCCCTGGCTCTTGACAATGCTGGCTGGGGCTGCTGGGAAATGTAGTCCAGTAACATTTGCAGGGTCACAGGTTCCATACTCCTGCCTTAACCCTGATATAGTAGGTGGATCAGACAAATTACATTTCCCCCCATCTGAGGAACATGTCACACTTGCTTATTTTCTGACTTTTCAGGAAAATCCTTTTACATGCAATGCTGGCTATCAGCATATAAGGTCAGCATTATAATGTAAGTGCTTTTTCAGCCTTATCTTCAGCAACGCATTGAGAAAAAAGTATAATATAACCTTTATGGAAGATTATACTTCACTGAAGCCATTCACTGTCATTTTAATTGGCTCCCATCTTGCTATATGAAATGGTTCATTTTGAATTTCTTGCAAAAGGTCTGTGATTTTCTAAAGATTAATGTAACTATATATCTATATCTGTCTGTCTATCTATCTATCTATCTATCTATCTATCTATCTATCTATCTATCTATCTATCTTCCTCAACTATTATAGATAAGACATTTATATTTAATATCAAGCCATTTCAAAAGGGGCAATTTTGAAGTTCATGTTATAATCAGGCAGTAAATTAACAAGTGTGTTTGATAATGATTAATCTCCTGTACAAATGTTTTGAGGAGATGCCAATTATAAGTAGTTGTTGTGTCCCTAGAGAGTGCTTTTCGGATCTTGGTGTTAAAATTTGCTACAATGGATCCATGATCAGATCAAATGGAGGAGAATGAAAACATCACATTATAGCTCAAATAATAATCTGAGAAATCTTTTATTGTATCTCTCTTTGCAAGTTAAAGGTCTACGCTGCCACATAACAGAGAGATCTAGTACCTTCTGATTCATCTAGCCCATCACAAAACTAGCAATCATTTAATTTATATCAGGAAAAAATAAATCAGAGTCAGGGATGGCATTATCACTGTTGGACAATGTGAAGCTTTCTAAATTATGAAGAAGCCGAAAACTCTGTATACTGTTAATGACTGTGTCCTAAAATGTGTGATTGATGATTGTTCCTTGGTTTCCAACAGGTAACTAGATGGTTTGGTGATGCACTAAAGCTGCAGAGTTGGTGAGAATTGTACATTGTCACTTGCTACAGCTTATAGCCCAAACTGCGGGAGGCAGTGGAAGACAGGAGTGCCTGGCGTGCTCTGGTCCATGGGGTCACCAAGAGTTGGACATGGCTAAACAACTAAACAACAACAGCTTATAGCAGGGGGTGGGGGTGGGGAGCTTGTCGACTTCTTTGTTGCCAACCCTCTGAGTGCTATATGTGGGCAGAACCAAAGATGGCTGTGGGTGGACCTACTCTCTCTCACATGCTCAGATGTACACCATACACACCTGCAGACAGGCACACAGCTTCCTTTCCTCACAGAAGGAGTTATTCTCATCCTCATTTCAGCAATGAGATGGGGTGTGTGTGTGTGTGTGTGTGTGTGTGAGGCTGGGGAAGTTTAGACCTCTCTGCCCATTCCATCACTTCGCTGAACAATGAGAATAAGGCCCTCCTCACTCTTCAGCTTAGGCATCTGGTTTCACCACCATGGTTCACTTTTCCTTTAGTGTCACATTAGTACTGTTCTCGTGCTCTGGTCCCTGCATTTGCTGAACGGGTGTGAGAAGATGGGAATATGATTGGTGGCTCTGCCCTTGACCTCTGTAACTTGCCAGCTTTAGGCCCAACGTCATGGGCGTAGCCAGGATTTTTGTTAGGAGGGGCAGGCCTTTTGTGTGTGGGAGGGAAGAACCTCAGTTTGCTATGTGTTTTTATTGATTTTTTATTGATTTAGGGGGCAGCTACCCCTCCCTGCCCCACCTTGGCTACGCCCATGCCCAACATCCACCTGACACTGATTATTCTTACACCTTGGGCCAATCGTGTGGAAATTGGGTGGGGAACCCAGGTCACTGGTGCCTCCTCTCCTTGGCAAATGTATGGACTGCAGCATAAGTGCTACTGTTGCCACTAGTGTGCCTGTATAACAGTTTGTACAGCTTGTAGTCACTGTCCCTTGGTTCCTAGACTGTTTCTGCTAATGATGCCAACAGGAATAAATATTTGGGAGAAATTTGGTTCAGTTCATATTTTAATTTAATGCGAGCCTACCCAACCCACACTTTCCTGAACAATCCACGCACCAGAACTTCACCACCCTTCAAAATTTGTACTTCTTCAAATGTTGTGATGCATTTCTCCAGCTGGAAAATGTGCCCCCAAAACACATATATTAGGAGACAGCAGGGATAAGAATGCATGCATTCATGAAAATAACAGACAATGTTCAGGAGAGTTGCTTGCAAAATGTGCATGTTTGCAAAACTGCATACAAAAATTTGTATATTAGGAGAAATGGACACTAAAATGCAGAGACATTTTCATGAGGGTGTGTGTGTGTGTGTGTGTATATCAACAACAGCAACAGCCAATTGAACTGTAAATGTGGTGAACAGAAGACTGGAAAAAATGAGAAACCCAACAGAAGACTGGAAAAAATGAGAAACCCTGGTGCTGCAGGGGCAATGCTACTTAAGCTTTTGTTTCACTAATGATTTCCAACCTCCTGAATGGGATAGAACAGGGACGTCCAACTCCCAAGAGACTGCAATCTACTCACAGTATAAAAAAAAACTGGTAGTGATCTATTCATTGTTGTAAAAAGACTAGCAATGATCTCCCCAAAGTTGTGGCGCTTTTTTAGGAAGCCAAAGTTGGGTTTTTTGTTTTTTTGCTTTTTCTGCTTTTTTGTAAGGAGATCACTGAGCAGCCAGAGATCAACCAGGATCTACCAGGAACATCCTGCAATCTACCAGTAGATCACGACCTACCTGTTGGACATGCCTGGGATAGAACAGTTGTGAAGGTCTGCATCTGTCTGTGGCTCTCAGCCTTCCTAATAAATAAAATTACTGCACACTGCCAAGAATCATTGAGGAAACAAGGCACCACAGCCATTTTCAGGATGGCTTAAAAAAAAAAAAAAGCATTAGGGTGCATTTCATGGAACGAATCGGTTTAATCACAGGCTTCCACTGAAGTCAGAGCACCTGAACCTCCTTGAAAGCAAAGGATTGATTGTTTTGTGGTACATATAGTTCCCTTATTGACTGGCAGCCTGTCTCTTCTCAGAGACAGAACTGGCATTTAATATCTGTGCAGCTCTGGGACCTGAGACTGGCCCTGTTTAAGCCAGACAAAGCAACAGCTTTTGCTACCAATGTTATCAACACAAAGAAGAGCTGGTGTGTGTGTGTGTGTGTGTGTGTGTGTGTGTGTGTGTGTGTGAGAGAGAGAGAGAGAGAGAGAGAGAGAGAAGTTGCTTTCATCATCAAGAAGCCAAGGTCTTCTACAAACTATTTGGGTCAAGCCTTTGGGTCAAGCTCTTCTAAGTTGCCCCAGTTCATTATGCAGAAAACAAACGACACCTTTTTTGATGACCATGTTATTTTGTTCCGAAGCCATCTCTGGTGCAAACCCAGAAGAAACGTGTTACCTTTTAATTGCAGGAGGAAGGAGTTTGAATTGTTGGTAGAATGCAGATGCAGGTCTCAGATTCAGTATTTTTTGAATCACCAATTAAACAGAACTTCGGTAACTTGGCTAGCAAAGGCTTTCTCCTAGGTCTTTGAAAGGACCACTCCTGCATACCCCTTCAACATTGCTCCAATGAAAATAGGGACATCCTATTCCATGGCGCTGTGGTCTAAACCACAGCGAGGGCTTGCTGATCAGAAGGTCAGCGGTTTGAATCCACGTGATGGGGTGAGCTGCTGTCATAGCTGTCAACTTTCCCCTTTTCTTGCGAGGAATCCTATTTGGAATAAGGGAATTTCCCTTATAAAAAGGGAAAAGTTGACAGCTATGGCTCCCGTTGCTTGGTCCCAGCTCCTGCCAACCTAGCAGTTTGAAAGCATGTCAAAGTGCAAGTAGATAAATAGGTACTGCTCCGGCGGGAAGGTAAACAGCATTTCCATGTGCTGCTCTCATTTCGCCAGAAGCGGCTTAGTCATGCTGGCCACATGACCCGGAAGCTGTCTGCGGACAAACACCGGCTCCCTTGGCCAGTAAAGCGAGATGAGCACCACAACCCCAGAGTCGTCCGCAACTGGACTTAACGGTCAGGGGTCCCTTTACCTATTCCATACTCTCCAACATTTCTTCAATGAAAATAAGGACATCCTAAGGAAAAGCAGGACATTCCGGGATCAATTCAGAAACTGGGATGGCTTCTGTAAATCTGGGTCTGTCCCTGGAAAAGAGGGACACTTGGAGGGTCTGCTCCTTGTCAAGACATAGAATACTTGGTTACATGGACCAATGATTGTTTGACTCATTGAGCGGGAACATTGCCTGCTTATAAATCCCCCAATAGTGCTCCGTTTATATGGGAAAGGCAGGGTTGGGCCTAATGAAAGTCACAACCCCCGTCTTCTGATTCCCTTGAATTTTAGTCAAATCATGCTGCTCATGTGTAGCTTTCTACACAGGGGAGCATCACACAATAAAAGAGTGGATGAAAGCAAAGTGTTATTTAAATATGACACTACTTTAAAAAACCAATCAGTTGTAACAGTTAGTGGGCTACTGATACAGATTCTCAGTGTGCATGATATTTCTGGATTAGGGATGTGTTTAACCTCAGCACTGTTGTGATGGATTGACTTACCGTGTCTCAGGATTTTTCCTATGAGAGAAAAAATATTACATGATCCCAATATAGAGTGGGAGGCTGCTTGTGTAACCACCTGAAACATCCAAAGACTTCCAGACATCTAAGAGCCCATGCAGATCAATACACTCAGTTTACAGTTTTGAGCTGAGGGAACCTGGTGCACGTATCTATGTTTCAGTTTCTGTGTTTTAAAACTCTCTTTTTTTCTTTGTTAGCAATGCACAGACACATTTCGAACCCAGCGGCTGCCAAATGGTTGATCAAAAGGGACCAACAATCAAGAGAGGATAAAAGACCCCCTGTGAAGCCTTTCTTGGAGACAGGTCATCACTTTGTGGTAGACCATCCGCTTTGCGTGCAGAAGGTCCTAGATTCAATCCCTGGCATCTTCAGCAAGGGCTGGGAATGTTTCCCAAGAAGCTGTTACCAGTCAGTGCAGAGACAATACTGGGCTAGATGGACTAATGGCTCTGGCACAAAAGACATGGGGTTTGGACCCACTGGGCCATCCCCTAATAATGTGCTGCTAAGGCAGTGCCACTACTTGAGGAAGATCACTTGGAGTGTGGTTAACGAGGAGAGACCTTAACTCCAACCCCGTGTTCAGATGACAAACTAAGCCAAGCTTTGGTTCAGTCGGAACACCACACTGACTTCGAAAACCCAGGGAAGAGCAAAGTCCTTCTTGGGAGCCAGCATGTTTACACATTCACACTAAACCAGGCATAGGCAACCTTCGGCTCTCCAGATGTTTCGGACTACAATTCCCATCATCCCTGACCACTGGTCCTGTTAGCTAGGGATCATGGGAGTTGTAGGCCAAAACATCTGGAGAGCCGAAGGTTGCCTATGCCTGCACTAAACCATGGTTTGCCCTCTGGGGGCAAGCTCTTGCTTTGTTTGGAGTGGGATGCCAGCTGCTCCTATCAACAAACCACCAGGTGGCCGCCACAGAGTTAAAGGAAAGAGGGCAAAAAATGCAATTAAATCAAGAATTACATTGGAAAGAAAGCCTCAGGTTGGGGCAGAGAAAAACCCTTGTTGATAATGAATCCATTTAGCTTCTTGTGATGTTTGTTGTAAAGGACACAGCCTGACATTTAAAAGGGTTTGAGCAAAGGATCTGTTAAGTCCCTTTTGTTGAAAGCAAAATCCTGGCAGATCTGACCTGAATGTACGCAGAAAGATGTTGACTCTGATAGCGTAGACAGGAAAGCTAAGAGCGTTAATGTATTGGTAGTGGCAAGAATTGTTTCCTTCGACATTTGTAACATGCAGCTGAAATGGTCTCTGGCAGCTTTGGGGCTGAGATGGTCAGGTGCACAAAGGGAAGCAAAGCCTCTTTGCAGCTGGCAATTGTTAACAATTAAAAACCACTTTCATGTTTCGTAAGCAGCATTACCGGATCCTGATGGAATGCTTTTTGAATGCTCAGGAAACTTTTGGTCTGTTTTGGGACGTTACCTGCAAATACTGATGTGTATCACTAAAAAGTTCCAAACTTACAGTAACTTTCTTTTGCGGACAGGGAGGAGAACCCTATGTAAAATAGAAATGGCTTTCTTTGATTTTCTTTGGAGTATTGGTTCTGGCTTCCTTTCCTTTGCTTGTTGTGCATTGTGAGATTTCAGTGGAACAGATAATTAAATTTATTCAGTCTCCATGACTGGAGACAGACAATTCATAAGAGAGGGGGAGATGGCATGATAAGAGTGTTACAAGGTGTGTATCAGAGCCCACATGTGTGTCCAGCAGAACCATCATTTTATGTGGTCTGTATTAGGGATGGAGAACCTGTTCTCAACTTCCCATTGTTGGATTTGCATCACCCCTGGCAACTGGACATGTTGGCTTGAGCGGATAGGAGTTAGAATCCAGAAAAATATGGAGATATACACTTATATTCCAATCCTGTTGGTAAGAACCAACATTTCTCTTCTTTTCCTTCCTCTGTGTTTACACAAATATTTTCATTAGGAACTGTTTTTAGCTTTTCTGTCCATGTAAACTTTGTGATTATCAGTTTTTTTTGGGGGGGGGACTTTTTCTAGTAATAATACCTTTCCTCCAAGGAGATAAAGGTGGTGCACATAATTCTCTCCTTCGCCTTTTCATCCTCACAACAACCCTGTGAGGAAGGTTAGGCTGAGAGAGAGAGAGAGAGAGAGAGAGAGAGAGAGAGAGAGAGAGAGGCCCAAATTCACCAAGTGAGCCTTATGACTGTGTAGGGATTTGAACCCTAGCCTCCCAGGTCCTAGTCCAACTCTAACCACTACACCATAGATATATATGCTGCTTCTTCTTCTTTTTAAAGGGAAAATCCTGGTAGACACACTCCAGCCAACACATTTTAGTAAGAATAAGAAGGAAGCTATGAGGGGGGAGAACAAAAAGAAATTTCCAGCTGTCACTTTTCTGTGCCGTGAGCTGCAAAATTGGATCTTGCAGTAACATATTCTCCACAGCTGGGAAGCTGCCAGTACCTCTTTACCCCTAAAGCTGGGGGTGACAGGAAAGGGGGTCAGTGGATGATCAGCTCCATTTCCTACCACCACCACCCCTAGCAAAAAAGATCAGGGGGTTAGGACTGGACTGTTAGCCATTATGCCATACCAGTGATATCTCTACCCTATTGCATTGTTATGCAGAATAAATAGGACTCTCCTGCCCAAAGGTGACTTTTTGTTGCGTATTATTAAATTGACAATGGGTGCTAATATTTAACATCAAATTTAATATTGAAAACCAAGCACAAAAACTGACCTTGTTTCATTTTGGCTAATACTCTCACACACATTTAAAAGCTACACAGCACTGCTGTATTTTTAAGGTATTAGTTTTACTTAATCAGAAGACCTCAAGCTGCTGACAGAACAATACAGCAGGGTTTGAAAGCAGAAAATGCCCCCCCCCCCATTTCATTTGGATCTCATTTAAAAAGGAAAGCCTTGCTTCTTATTCAGTGATGGCTTTTCTGTATTCATCTTCCTTAGTCTACAGAATCCCAATGTAAAGCAAATCATTTAAATTTGATCTTTTCATGCTGCCGCTTTCCAAGCTGAGCTCACGGTGTGGCGTTGGCTGCATTAAGCTAATTTATAGAGTAACCAGCTGTGATTTCAAAGGACTGTGACTTGGAACAGGAACAAGCAGTTCAAGGAGGAAAAAAGAACTTGTAGGAACGAAATCTGAGTTGTATGCAAATATAGCTTAGGATGATTGCATTGTGATTTCAGTAGGAGCTAATGAAGGTGTGTGTAGAGGATGGGGAGAGAAAAACCAAACAGAGACAACTTTCCCTTCTCAAATGGTGCCTGTGAAAATGCACACACTTCTAGGTTTCCCCTTTATTTAGACTTGCCAAGACTAGACCTAGTGGAGTAAATTATTGTTTATTCAGTTATACTGATAGAAATTTAAGGTTCAAAGAGTTATGGGCACTGTAGCTTGTTAAGGGTTGCTGGGGGATGGTAACTCAGGGAAGGAGGGGGGTTAAAATACAGGGCTCCAAATTCGTTGAGGGAAATAATGTGCCTCGAAAGTATTTGCAGCCTTAGAACCTGTTAACGCTACCTAGCAGCCAACACGTAATACAAATGGGGCATAGGTGAGGTAGGAAAAATAGAATGTAGAATTGGAAAGGACCCTGAGGGTCAATCTAGTCCAATCTCCATCTCAGCATGCAGTCTCCCATCCAATTTGAAACCACACCAGACCCTGCTTAGCTTTGCAAATGTGCTAGCAGTTTTATTGCTGCACCTGGATAAGGCACCAACAGCTACTAGCCACAGTTTCTATGCTCCACTTCCACTCTTTAATGTTGCAATTATCTGTAGATCACCTTAGTCTTCAGGCTAAATCCAGCCCTCCAGACCACTCTTGTCTCATCCTTGAAATACTCCCCATGCCATGCCCCTCACCAGCTTTCCTCTGAACCCCAAGAGTTCCCCCCCAAGCTGGAATGTTTCCTGGAACGGTGATGGCTTAACTAGTTGAGAGATTGGGATGGGGAGTTGGTAGAAGGATGGGCTATAGGAAATGTTGTTAATAATAAGCACACACACAAACAAATCATTGCACTGATGTGCACCTAAAATTGTGAGGCTTCCCAAGCAGTTACCATTGATTACGAATTACCTGTGATGTCACAAAAGCACATGGCAGCTGAGTGGATATAAAGGGGAGATTTTTCCCTCTTCCCAAAAAGAACCCAGCAGGCAGCAGCTACAATAGCCATCATTGCCCAGTCTTCTTCCACCCACGAGGTGAATTGGCGAATGGATGGAGGCAACCATCTGGCTGTGGGATGATATGGAGCACTAAATAAGGCAAGTTCACCTGCTTGAAGGCAGCTGATAGCCATGGTTGGGGGAGAGGTTATGGAAAACAGAACTGAAATTCATGGCATGTTGTTCACTGAAAGAAAATTATATGAAAATGATGTATAGGTGGTATTTGACACCTGTCAAGTTAGCAAAAATGTACAGAAGAAGTTCAAATATCTGCTGGAAATGTAAAGAAAAAGAAGGTACCTTTTATCATATGTGGTGGACGTGTAAAGTAACTAAACATTTCTGGGAGATGATATATAATGAAATGGAAAAAAAGGTTTAAAATATCTTTTTTAAAAAAAACAGGAGCTTTTTTTGCTAGGAATTATAGGTACTGAGATACCAAAGGACCAAAAAAGATTGCTTATGTATGCGACAACAGATGCTACTAGCCCAGAAATGGAAGGAAAAACTACCCTGACCAGAGAGGACTGGCAAACCAAGTTAATGGACTATGCCAAAATGTCAAAATTAACTGGGAAGCTCAGAAATCAAAAGATAAGAACTTATCTTATGAGACCACTGTAAGTAGGTTAAAACATTAGCAGGATTTTGACCACACTTGTAAAGTAATGGAAAGTATGGATAATATAGAAGGATTAAAAATTTGGATAAGTATTGATATGCAGTTGTAAATAATAACTTTAGGACCCATGGAAGGGATGGGGGGAAGTCAGGAGATTCAGGGTAATCTCAATATTTGGATTGGAAACTGTTTTTTTTGTTGTATGTTTATATATACTTACAGTATATTTTAAAATCAAATAAAAAGATATACCAAAAGAAGAAGAAGAAGATAGCTGCGGTTGGAAGCTAGCTGATGCCTAGTGATACACCTAGTGGAATCTGGCAGATGTTGGTGGGTAGAATTCACATTCAGAAATTGGTGGAGGATACAAAGCTGAAGGAGGCTGATGTTTGTGGATGTAAAGTACACATGATGTGTAAAGTACACATATCAGTACACATGAAGGGTGGGCTGGTTGAGAAATAAGCAATAAGTAAATGAGTGTTGAGGTGCCCCACAATAATCAGGCCTGGGAAGGTTGTGCTGATGCCTCTTCAGCTATTGCCGTTGACTGTAAATCTTCTATGATGTCACATAGGACATGGTGGCTGAGGGAAAAGAGACCTTTCCCCATGACATCAATGAGGCCCACTCCATGTGACATCACTGGACTACCCTTAGGTCTCATTTTTGAGCCCTGAAATCTCAGGGCCACTCATATCTTGTTTCCATGCTTTCCATGGGCAAGCAACTGGTTGGCAACTGTGAGAACAGCATGTTGAATTAGATGAGTCTCGTTTGAGGCAAAGTAGGATCTGTACGAGACAGCCTAAAATGAAGTGAGGACACTCCAAAGTGTTTCATGGTGCCTTGGTGATTCAGAACTACTGTACTGGAGCAATTTGTCTGCACTTTGTCAAGTCAACCTAGTAACACCTCTCTCATAGTCACTATTTTCAGACAAATTGTCCACAAATAACTAGAGGAGGTTAAGTGCTTCCTTTCTTCCTTTTTTAACCCATCCCAACTTTGTAAAGGCTGTACTTGCAGAAAAACCATTGCATTTATTCTTCTGAAATTTGGCAGGATTCATACCCTCAGATGGGTTGAGCAAACCTGCCAATATAATCTAATTTTGCCAAAAAGATTGAGGATTTTGAAATGATTTCAAGGTGTCCAGCATAAAAGCCGCTGGATCTATTTGTCTGTGATTTGGCAAGCTTTATCTATTTTTCATGAGCAACTCTACCTGCAAATTTCTTCCATTTCTGTTGAAAGAATTCTGGACCCAGTAGGCTTTTGCTCTGATCCAGCAAGGGTCTTCTTATGTTTTGGCTTCCTGGTGACAGTCACATTGTTGGAGTAGTATATAAACTAGGACAGAGATTCTAATCTCAAAAACATCACATATAAACAATTTACCAGAAGCAGTCTGCTGAATGATGATGGTCGTGAAATGAAAATAGGATGTGGTTCGGAGTGGGTAAACAGAATGGTTGGCCTACTTTAGAGGGGTACGTGTGGGATGGGGGGAAAAGGGTGATTCTAATATTTCTTTATATAAGCAAGTGAAGAGGAATGTCTTTTACTCTTCGTTGCGAACCTTGTACAAAATGGTTTATGGTCTTTTGCTTGTCACTAAGCAACAACGAACTGTGTGCTGTGCCAGAGACAAAAGCACTTTCCTGAGATTCTTGCATTGGTAGTAATGAGAATGTTTTAAAGGACGTTCCTGCCAGTTATTATTATTAACTTTTTAACCCCCTGGGTCTGAAGTTAAAGCACTGACTGTAGAAATCTGCCTCCTTGCCTTTTGTTAGGACTGCTGTGAAATTCTGAAGGTCAGCGCTCTATTTCTTCATTTCGAAGTTCCACCTATTCTCTGGGCTTCTTTTTTTTTACCCTTTTGTGGCTACCCCTTTGCCCTTTCCTCTGGAATATATGTGAACGTCTTTGTGTCCTTTGTTAGTGCCCTTCTATTCTACAGCTTCTTAAAAAGGCAATGCAGAGAGTCGCCCTCCCCAACAATTCAAGACCATAACTAATTTTTCATGGAACACTAGCAAAATGGCCATCGTTGCGACAGGCAGGATGGAAGGAGGGTCCCTAGGTCTGTGTGAGCAAAGGTATCCTGCACATAAAGCTAACAGTGCACATCTCTTCAGAAATTAGCCCCATTGAGTTCAATGGGACCTGCTCCTAAGCAAGCAGGCATAGGATTGCAGCCTAAGAATATATTTAGGAGTACAAAGTAGAGTGCCAGCCACCCAATCTTTGTTATTCCTGCTCAAACGCCTTATAAAAATTATCACTGCCAGTGGCGGAGCTTCATGCTCTGGCACTGGGGGCGGGAAGCAGGCGGGAGCGGGGCTGGTGCGCATTCTGGGGGCGGGGCGGGCAGAGATGGAACCCTATCAGGATCCCGCTGCCCGGGGCGCCCCGCCCCCTATGCCCCGCCCTTCCTACACCAGTGATCGCTGCACAATTTTCAGCATTTGGATTCTAAATAAGGAAACTAGTTGCTCAAGGCTGTGTCTCCAAACTCAAAAGTTTGACCGACTGCCAAGCAATCATAAGGCAGTGTGACTTGTTACCAAATTTCTTTCATTTTCTGATACCTGAAATGTTCGGCCTCAGCTATTAAGAAACAAATTGCTCACTCTGTGGCAGATGTTTCTGAATGGAGCTGGTCAGCCATAGCTGTTTTTTTTTTTTTTTAGCAAACTGCAGGAACCCTTTTGAATGGCTTCCCTGCATTCAGAACATTGCAACTAGGGTTGCTGTCTGATGGTGCGGAGCGGGCAAGGGAGCACTCAGCCAGTTTTGCTTTGTTTTACTTCTGGGATTGTAGTTCAGGATGAGAACAGAACACTGTCTTTACCCCCCCCCATTCCCTAATCTGCTTTTCCTGACCCCATTAATAACTGCAAACTTTATGCTAGCAAATCAAGATGAATGCTCAATGAACAGGTTGTCTGGAAGTGACTGGAGAATGGGAAAAAGCTTTTGTGTTTTTCTATGCATATGAACCCAAGATTCCTCCTCTGAGATGAACCTGCTCCAGATCTGTGTTCGGTTCCTGAGTTCCTACTTATTATCCCATTGCCAACAGACATATGGTTGATGGGAATGAAAGAGAGGGTCTTTTTAGTTGTGGCGCCTTAGCAAGGGAGTAGTTTTCTCAAGGAGGTTCACCTGCCCGCCTCCTCTAAAATTGCCTTTTAACCAGACTCTTAAGAATGGTCTATTCTGATGGGCAATTGTTTTAGCACTTGTTTTTCATTTGTCATGTTTATATATTTTGCTTTTAACATGCCTTGAGCATGATTGATCAGAGGAAGTTGGGGGTATAAATGCTATAATCAATAATTACATATGATATATTGGTGTGACTTGACCTGAGTAAGTTAGTGGCCTAGTTTGCTCTCTTGACTTGCTTAATGTGCAAGGAGGTTGCTTTCTGCTTTCTGATGGTGGCACAGTAGAAATCAAGGCCCTGTTTTGATTGCTTCACTCTTCACACCTTATCCATGTGTACAACCTGTCCTTGGGGAAGGGAGAACAGCATGCCCAGTGCTGTATATCTTGCTAGCCTCGCCGCTGTGTGTAGGTGCCTTATTTCATATCTATGGAGTCTTGCTCCCAATGATCAGGGGGTGGATAAAAGCTGAAGAGGGGACTGCATGGGTAGCATTGCTTGGATGTCAGAAATTCGCAAGCACATGTAATGTGTTGTACATCTTAGACTCACAGAGCATTTTCCCCGCCTTGTGCATTCTACCACTTACCCAGGTACCAAAATTCTGTATGCCAAGAGTTGGCAACCATCATTGAACCTGTTCTATGAAGTTATTGAAAATGTAGTTTGTCCCTGAGGTTAGCTCTATAAAGGGGTCTACTCATGTTGCCAAATCCACTGCCTTTAAAGCTACATCAAACTTCATTTACTGTTATACTCATTTCCTTGCCAAGTGAATACTTTTCATGCTATGTTGCAGAACGATTTTAAGATGGACTCTGCTGCTGTCTCCAATTTTAGCGTTTAATTTTGTTGCTTGCTTTGGTTGCTTGTCTTTTGTGTTTTGAATTGTATATCACTCTCAAGTCTTTTTACCTATTGACATATACATTGATAAACATGTAACGATTATGTAGAGCCCAGAGAAACACGAGGCTTGGTCTGTGTACCCCGAGTGAGATCTCCACCCACCCTTCCAAACAGCACACCCGCTGTGCACAGATTTCAAACTTCTTTTAACCTTGTGGAGTTTCAAAAGCAGCTTGTGATTTTGATGGTAACATTGAAAGGGTGGACAAAATGAGTCCTAATAGATGCTTTATGCACATCTGAAGGCATCCACTGAATCACAGCTACAGACTCACTCCACATTTGTCTCACTGCTGAAGTAAAAACAAAACAAAACAAAGTCACAGTTATTGCCTTTTGAAAAAGTATTTTGAAATATGCACTTAGTGTGCCTATTCTTTTATCACTGGGTAGCAAACATTTCCTGGGACATTTCTTCTATAAAACTGTTGACGGGTTTTCAGAAAAGCCGCAAGTTATTCACAAGAAAGTGTTTGTCTCTAAAAGGTTTGTTTCCATTTACTGCCCACAGAGGATTGAAGATGGAAAGCAACAATGTTGGCCTGCATACATACCTGCCATTGAATAACTTTAATTCCCCATATTGTCACTGTTGATATACAACTTTTGCATTAACAGAGCAATGCAAGGGTACCTTAGAAACGAACACAAATACCAAGGCATGAATAGTTAACTCCCTGCACCCCATTTTATACTTTTCACTGAAACGTTAGGTAAACTAGTCTCATTACTCAGCACTTTGTCTATTCATGTGAATCTTCATAAAAGCACAAGGGACCACAGATTTCAGCATCTTGAGTATTTATTTGGTTTTTTTTAATGTTTAAAAGTAAGATTATATGATCCTTTATGACTGTACGGCTAATGCTCTATACTTAGTGAGATCAACAGGATCTCCAATGGCCATAGAATGAAGATTCAGTGCCATATACAGTGGCACCTCTAGTTATGAACTTAATTCATTCTGGAGGTCTATTCTTAACCTGAAGCTGTTTTTAACTAGAGGCGTGCTTTCGCTAATGGGGCCTCTTGCTGCCACTGTGCCGCCGGCACACAATTTCCGTTCTCATCCTGGGGCAAAGTTCTCAACAGAGTTAGCGGAGTTTGTCACCTGAAGCATTTGTAACCTGAGGTGTTTGTAACTCGAGGTACCACTGTATAGCTTATTGCCCTCTCCATGATGGGGAGAAACAGAATGAATTATGCAAACGAAGGAAAACCTGCAAATAAGTTGAATTAAAACAGGTCACAGAATTGAGATTGCATTTGAGTTACCTTAGTACATTTGGGTTGTGGGTATGTGGGTATTTCTGCCTTTTTATTTGGCATTTCTTCATCTGCATTGCTTTCTTAAAGTAGCCGTTACGTGATCTGAAAACCTCCCACTTAAATATGGATCGTGGAAGACAAAGATGTTTCTGATTGTGCTCAAGAAAGAGCAAAGATGTCAGCTCTATTAGGCAAAGCTGTCTCCTCACATTCTTTATGGGATCATTCAACTTGGGCTTTGCTGAGTTATGCTTTGCCTTTGAAGTTTTTTTGGGGGTGGGGCAAGAGCAGAAGGAAGCTCATGGGACTCTCACTGCTGTCAGGTGGCAGTGGATCCAACCCCTATGGCAGGTCGCCAGGAACGGATAAGACAATGAAAAGTTCTTACCAACTGCTTTTTATTCAATATTCACAGAGAAAGGTTTGGAAATGCAGCCTCTTGGAATAATGGCATAGCCCTGAGTGAGTCTCCACCCCTTCCCTCTCTCCCTTCATGCGTCATCACTACGGGTGCTGAAAAGTGCCCTCAGCCTCTGAGCTTTCTGCTCTCCTACTTTCAGTGCTCGCCGGGTTCTGGGTGGGGGGGGGGTCTGGAATGCTTTCTAAAGACACTGTGTCAGTCAGCTGTTGCCCCCCTGGTGCTTCTTCCTCCTCCTTCTCCTCTCCCATTATTTCCCAGCTTTCCCCCTCATCTTTCTCTGAGCTGTGACCTTCCTCAACCCCCTATTGTAATTCTGAACTGCCGCCTTCTTCTCTGGAAGGGTCAGGCTGGGGAGGCGGTCTCCACCATTCCTCCTCTGCCCAGTCCCTGCTGACCTTGCATACACATTTTGTTCATTGACTGTACCTGCTTTGTTTCCTAGAGCATAGGTGCCCAATCTTTCAGGGATCATGTGTTGGTAATATAATGACATCATACCCTTATGCAGCCAATCAAATTTGTCTGGATTAATATGTCACAAAGCCACATCAGAGTGGGGCCGGAAGCATTGTCCTTGCTAGCCCTGTTCAGGTATTATACCTGAATGGAGAATGCCTGTGTGTGTGTGTGTGTGTGTGTGTTCTTTCCTGCATTCTGAATGGCGTCAAAATTTAACCCTTTTTTCAGCTCACTGTCCTAACCACCTCAATTCTTGCTATGTAATAAGGTAGTTCTTTAAATACACAGTAAACAGCTCTGATCCAGAGATCGCTTGTAGAGAACTGAAGCTTCCATGCACACACAGAGCAAGGGCTTTCAGATGGAAGGGGAAGTCCGGTCTTTCCAATGATGTACATAACAAAGCTTCTTCTTCACTGAAGTGAAAGGAGGAAGTCCATACACCCAGGATCTCCATTTTCTAGCATGGTCAACTCTCTTTCTGGCCATTTCCTATGAGATATTGAGAAGCGTACGGCGTCTGACTGGCCACAACTTTTGCGTGCTGTAACCTGTCGTATTAGAGGTGCCAACCCTTTTTTTTTTTTGCAAGCAATTAGTTCGCACAGGGATCCAGAAGAAAGTAAATGAGGAAAGTAGGATTGGGGTAGAAGCCCAGGGATCATTATGTGACTGGCCTTTTACAACACTAGCAAGTTATCATTGTAGCACACTATGTGCGGCTCAGTCAGAGTGAGTGACAGGAGACAGGTTTCCTCGTTCCTCTCTTCCCCACTATTCTATTCATCCTTCAGTTCGGCTTGCTGCCCTTTGGCTGAACCAAATTTCTCTTTTATCCTTCTCTGGGCATGACATCTTAATTGACATTTCCGCCTCCCTGTCGTTTCAAGCATTAGGTGAACACCAGTGGGCTGAGTCTACGCACGTTTCGCTGTGGCCAGCTTGGTTATCCAGCAAGGTGCTTGTTAGTGACTGACAGGAGGAAGTGCTCGAGGCAGGCATGCTCATTTAGGCATAGTGTGAGGCTCTAAGGCTGGCAGATGGAGTTGGAGCATCTCCAAAGAGACTGAAATAATCACCTAGCAGGGGGAAAGCTTGTCCTTTAGCATAAATGCAGGATGTCCTGTAGATACAGGGCTGGCCCACATTTCAGCATTATTTAGCTGTTAATCCACTCCCCCTCCTTTCAAATTAGACTAGAGGAGTCCACACTCACACAGATTTAAATCTGTACAAGAGGAGCAACTTCAGGTTTTTTCCATTCATACTAGTTGGCATTCCCTTTTGTTTGTACCCACTTTCCATGCTCCCTCTCTCTCTCGTATTGTGTCAATTAAATACCTCCAATTTTTCAATTGACTTGCCTGAGATCCAGGACAAAGCGCTGCCTTTCAGAAATCAAGGTCATGCAAATCAGTTGTACAATTTCCTCCCGTTCAAAAATAAGGAAGGAGGAGATCAAGCAAAGAGCTGCACATATGACCATGCCTCAAGTTACATAGTTAGTATGTGCCACTGCTTCTGTTCTGATCAGCTTCTCCCTGAATGGGTTACTTGGGCAATTAAATAAAAGGTAAAGGTAAAGGGACCCCTGACCATTAGGTCCAGTCGCAGACGACTCTGGGGTTGTGGCGCTCATCTCGCATTATTGGCCGAGGGAGCCGGCATACAGCTTCTGGGTCATGTGGCCAGCATGACAAAGCCGCTTCTGGCGAACCAGAGCAGCGCATGGAAATGCCGTTTACCTTCCTGCCAGAGCGGTACCTATTAATCTATTTGCACTTTGATGTGCTTTCAAACTGCTAGGTGGGCAGGAGCAGGGACTGAGCAACGGGAGCTCACCCCGTCGCGGGGATTCGAACCGCCGACCTTCTGATCAGCAAGCACTAGGCTCTGTGGTTTAACCCACAGCGCCGCCCATGTCTCGTGGGCAATTAAATAAATAGCCCTAGCCTAAGTCTTCTGAGAAGGAAATTTTATGGGATCACAGCCCAATAACCCATACTGAGTTAAAGCAATCCTTCATTTCCCCTGCAAGAAAAGCCTAGTCCTTCCTACAGAAAACGCCTTCTTGACTGATCTTAACCAGCCTTCTGTTACGATAATGATAACGACCTTCCATATGGCTGGTTAGCTTATAAGCATTTACAACGTATGGGTGAACAGTTGGAACTTACATAAAAAACAAAATCCTGTACATAAGCCTTAAACAGCAAAAGGCTAATATAGCTCAATGAGGTCCCCAATAAAATTAATCAAGAACATCAACAAATGTGTAAACTGCGTAACTTAAATATAAATTAAATGAAATAAAGATTAAAGGAAGTCTAACACATAGTGAATCTAAACACCCCACTCATTTAAAATCAGACTACACTTCACCCTGTTGTTAGCTGCTGCAGCAGAAACTCTGTTTGTGCTCATTTCAACAGTGTATTCTGTTGCAATCCTTGGGTGCAAGTCCCACTGTGTCCAATGGGGCATATGTCCTGGAAGCTGTGTTTAGGAATGGATGCAGGAGAGGGCTGAGGGCAGTTGAACTACTATGTCCAATGCCCTGCCAGGCTAATGCTGGAAGGGCTAGGAAAGAAACCCCAAAACTATGGAGAGCTGCTGAGCATCTGAGTCCGCAATAATGTGATAGCATCATCTGGTGCAAGGCAGCTTCCTATGTAATGCTCAAAGCAATAGCTTCATGGATTTATTTTTTTAAAAGGTGTTCCATTTCAGCCAATGCATTTGCATAGCACAGCACTGATCTTGGCCTCCCCAACACTCCCTTGTGGTTAGCATCAGCAACCAACCTGATGGGAGCTCAGGAAAGCCCTTCTGCTGCCTACTTCCTGCTGCTGTTGGCAGATGTTTGATTCTATGGCAGACTGAGCTTAGGTAAAAAGCTATTCTTTCTTAGTTTTATTTCTGTATTCCACTTAGCTTAGTTATTGCATTCTTGATAAAACCATAACTTGAAAAGTAGCGTAGCACAATTATTGCTGCCTTGTTCATCACAGTATATCTAGACCAAGGTTTCCCAAACTTTAGGTCTCCAGCTGTTGCTGGACTACAATTCCCATCATCCCTGATCACCGCTAGCTAGAGATGATGGATTGGTAGTCCAACAACAGCTGGAGACCCAAGTTAGGGAAACCCTGATCTAGACATTTTAGCTCGTAACCACCCTAACCCAGGCATTGAAATGAAGATGCAGGCATAACACTTTCAGCACCTGATTAAGTATGCAACACAGCATAGCCAATTATGCAATTGCCTAGAAATAATAATGGCTCTAAAATAAAATAATTTTGGCTTGTTGTGCAATCTCTGCTTCCCACTGTTCTTTTACCTGGTCAATAAAGGCAGTTCATGTCCCAAGATGTTATTTGTAGATTCAGTTTGCAGAAGATAAGAGACCCAAGATGTTATTTGTAGATTCAGTTTGCAGAAAATAAGAGACCTTGTTTACTTTCTTCATTGAAAGCTATATATTTTATCTTTTTGTTGAGTCTGGCACGTACCATTCTCCCCACAAAAGTAATTAATAAAATGACTGCTATCATCTCGGTAGGGAGGGAGTGTTGAGTGATAGACATACCCTGAGAACCACAAGACATGGACATTTGTTTCTGTGGAAACCAGTCATGATAAAGGCAGAAGAATGCATGTATTCAGTTCATTATTTCACTGAGCAAACCACAGTGAGCCAGTCAAGCTAGGGACATATGCAAATAGATGCTAGTCATGCCACATGGGAGGGAGGGAGGTAGAGGGGGAAGATTCATTTCAGATTTGGGGGCATGTGAAACTACAACCAACCCAGACCTTGAGATCACCATCTGAGGACCTTATTTCCTTGCCAACTCCATGAGAAGTACAGAGGATGGCAACACGAGAATGAGCCTTTTCTGTGGTGGCTCCCTGCTTGTGGCAAGCTCTCCCCAGGGAAACCTACCTGGAACCTTCATTACATATCTATGGCCTTTTAAACAGTGTGTGTGTGTTATTGTTTTTACTTGTTATGCTTGTCTTTTTATATTTTAAACTGCCTTGTGATCCTCGGATGAAGGGCAGTATAAAAATGTAATAAATAATTATAATAACCATATTGATAATATCTGATTTGGAACAAAACTAAAGGACAAAAACCAGGTCTCTTCATAATCTGGTTGTTTTGAATTTTTAAATGGATAGCTATTTGATTTGTCTTCATTCTGTTCCATGTTTTTCAATAGCAAAGGCATTTTCCCCTGTGAAAAATGTTCATGAAAGGGCACTAGACCACTCTAAATCAGACTTTTGGATAAGTGTGCTTTCCATCAATAGTTTTCGCTTAAGTGGCTGGACTCGCTGTTTTGTTTAAGTAAGCTGCCTGTGGAAAATGGGAACAGTTTTGATTATGTATAATTTCTGTAGCACTTTTCATTACTGAGGCTCCAACACCTAGTCCCTTACACTACTCTGAAGTAGACTAGTTAGATACCACAAGGTACTCCTACATTAAAAACATGACAAAAACATGACAGAAATAGAAAATCAAACAGGAGGCTTGTTGTTTCATTCCACCCCTTCTTCTGGGAACTATAAAGACACTGATTGCATTCTGCTCGGTGCTGGAATTTCCTAGCATCAGTGTTAAATGAATTAGATCTCTTTCCTAGTAATGGAAAACCCAAAGCCATTAGCAAACAGGCCTAATAGCAAATCTTCCTGTAACTTCACCCAGAGACTGCAAAGGCACTTTGTTGTTGGTGAAGGATGTCATGATAAAAAAACCATACAATATTGTATTACATTAGTAAGTGCAGTTTTAAAACAGTTTCTCAAAGTGGGATTGCCAAACGAACAATAGGAATCTATTATGTTTGAGCAGGAGATAAGCATCCTTTTAGCTAACCAGTGCTGGTTGGGGGATGAAAAACAGGTAAAATTGAATGAGTGCCTAACCATTTTTTTCATCTCATTGTATATCATATCCCAAAATTGTGCTATATCCGAGCAATTCCACCATATGTGCATCATGGTACCTTTCCCAGTGTATCTTACTGTAGGAGGCAATTTCAGTATGAACAGGGCACGGGCTGCTGCAATTTAGAAAACTGTCCATTTCTAAAGTAGGCTGGCCATTTATGCATCACCTGAAATAGAGGAAACAACACATCACCCCAAAAGACTGCACCAATTTACATGGTATTTGCATATGCTAATATATATGTATACATGCAAATTAAGAAGTACGGACTGTAATTTAAACAGAAATGCAGAACATCTCACCATAATTGAGAAGGCGAATTGTGTGGCTGCTCAGTCTGCTGTTCAGTTAGTAGCAGCAGCTGATGGGCAATGTTGAGACCCTACCAAGTGGAGGACCATCCTTTGTGGAGTGCATGGCCACCACATTCTAAACTAGTCCCTATAACGTGCTTCCAGAACGTCTTTAAATATGCATGCTAGAGATTTCTTGAATTGTCCTGATGAAGCCAAGATAGCTGACAGTCCCATAAAGAACTTAGCCATATGCATGTCCAGTGAGATTTGCACGAATCCTTGCAGTGGGCAACTTCCTCTGTATGTTTCTCCCATTAAAGATCCCCGAGTGCATTTTTGTTGATGTTGACCCCCCCCCCCGAAAACCTGCCTGTCTGTTGAATTATTACATCCTTCTACCACCAGGAGGTGCATCTCGTCTTTCAAAATGGATACATTGATGTGATTTTACTCCTCGCAATCCTGATGCTGCCTCTTCGGTTTAGGCTGCAAAAGGTTGACATTCTTTCGTACCAAGCAGTCTAACTTATATTTCCTCTATCTTCTTTTGGTAGAGCTTTTTGTCCATCGAGGTTATAGAAATAGTTCAGGACCCCCCCCCCCACTGGGAGTTCTGGTATAGTGTACATCCGTTGCATCCTGGTAATGAAACATTAGAAGGTGACAATGTGCCAAATTATGGGCAATTCACCCATCCAATGCATTGAGGGAAATAAAAATGAACGAAAGAAAGAAAGAAAGAAAGTCATCAAGAGATTGGTTAGGATCTCAACAGACTCTTGAATAGATTGTTAGCAGATTAAAAGAAGGCAGGACATCTGAATATTTAATAGCCCTATCCTCTTTTACATGTGGCTACCCTAGTAGATAAATAACTTAAATGCTTAAATATGAAATTGGAAACTGGTCACTAGTGCTTAATAATCAGTTTTCAGAGAGGGTATAACAAACATTGTTGCATATTTCTACAGCATGATGTGCTGTGTTTAGTTTCGTGGCAGTGTGGTGTTCTGTCTACTTTAAAGAAAATTTGCTTATCATTGCATTTTGCACATATCTCTGATCCCTGAAAGCTTGCTTATTTCTGAAACTAAAGGCAGTGCTGATTGAGGTTTATTCAGCTTCATCATTCTGTCTTCACAAAAATACAGGCAAACCCAATCCATAATAAGTTTGCTATTTTTCAAGGCCTCCCACACTAGGAACAATTAAAATGATTAATGGATATTGGCTGTACAGTCCACACCACAGAGGAAAGACCAGCCAAGAAACAGCACTGGCAGTACAATAGCCATAGAAATATATCTTCTTGCTTGAAGGATTCTGCTAGCAAGCATCCCAGCACTCAGTTAATACTCTGGTCAGCTGTATATATTGGACCCAGCTTCTCTTCTTTTGTTTCAGAAGCCTGTCTCTTGGGCCAAAATAGATGAAGTATGTTGAGTATGTTAACTTTATCTTTCAGTGGCTATCAATACTACTTTAATTGGTGTTAGGCTCAACCTTGTGCAAGCTGATGTGGCATTACTGAGTACGATCTCTGCAGGGTACGAGTAAAGGCGACATCTAGCAATAGAGGATTAAGAAACTTATTATAAGATGTATATATGATGGGTGATTTGGGAATTCTCTCTGCCTTCCATATTTGCCTTTTCCTTTTGCCCCAACTGGACCTTGCTCAAAGGTACTGTTGAATCGCGACATTCTCTACAAATCAATAACTTTAGTTAGCTTCTGCACTTAGTCACAACTCTTTGGTCATCCTAGATCCTGGCTGTGGCTGATGGAGGCAAAACATCCAGAGATGGGAATGTTGGTTTTGAGGAAAGGCCACGATAAAAGGCAATTTTGAAGATCCTGATTGGCCCATTCAAATAACAGCTTTACACTCAAGCAGGCACTACTGAGACCTAGCTTCCAATCCTCTGCCCATCGTATTCTGGTTTCTTCTTATTCTGTACTTCACAGACTGACCAGGACCAAACCTGCCTAGCAAAGGTGCAGGAACAGGAACTCCAAGGCCAGCTGCAATATAGCAATGTATTCTGGTCTGGCCCATCCGTGAGGCAAGGTGAAGTGGCTGCCTTGGGCAGCAGGATCCACAGGGGCGGCAGATCTGGCCTCCAAGGACTGCATCACCCCGTGCAGCAATTGCTGCAGCACACTCCTTGGAGGCTGTATATGCTGCCTCCTCAGCAGTCTCCCGATGATATCCCCCACTAGGGGTGGGTAGAGGCCATCCTATTCCCTCAGAGGCTACTATGCAATGTTGCTCTAACAATCGCCTCTCAGCGAAAAGGAGGTGCTGTTGATTTCCTCCCTCCAAAGGAGGAAATGGTAGGGGTTGCTCTCTGAGGTCTCCTGGGCTTTGCATCCACCTGGCATGATTCAGAGTGAGCTCCTTTCCCTCCTGCAGTTGCCTTTGATTCCCACTTCAACCGCCTGGTAAGGCTGATTTGATTCCTCCTCTTGTTTCCGATGTAGATCTTTATTTCCATCTTATTCCTGATGTAGATTTTCACTCATCCCCTTGTTTCTGAAGTATGTCTTGATCCCCCCTTGTTCCCGATGTAGAACTTCACTCATTCCTTCTTCCCTGGCCAGGGGAAAGCCATCTGTGTGGTTTGCCTCCAGTGCCAAAATATCTTGAGATAGTCCTGAATGTGCTTATTACTAGAAGTGGAAAACAATTGGAGAAAAATATACTAGTCAAGTACAGTCATACCTCGGCTCACGAACACCTTGGGAGTCAAACGTTACGGCTCCTGAACGATCGAAAACTGGAAGTGAGTGTTCTGGTTTTTGAACATTCTTTTTGAAGCCAAATGTCTGATGGGGCTTCCGATTGGCTGCAGGAGCAGCCAATCAGAAGCCACACTTGGGAAGTCGAATGTTTTGGAAGTCCAACGGACTTCTGGAACGGATTCTGTTAAACTTCTGAGGTACGACTGTAGTGGAAAATTTTCTACCCCATATTACTGCTAGCAACACAATAATCGAATCATAGAATCTTAGAGTTGGAAGGGATCCAAGGGTCATCTAGTCCAACCCTCTGCAACGCAGGAATCTCAACTAAAGCATCCATGACAGCAGGCCATCCAACCAAGAGGTACTATGATGTTTTAAAATGTATATTCAGCTTGTGGCAGTACTTGCTTTTGTTTCAAAAGCCTAGATTACATGGACACATGCTTCTTGGCTCTTGATCTATGATGAACATTTGGAATAATTAGCCGGCTTTGTAACACAGTCAGCAACAATGCGAGAAACCTTTGACCTCAGCAGGAAGTTTCTTCTTAATAATAGAAGCAGCACTTTTGAGGGGCAGGGGAGAGGCGGAGGATTTTAAAACTGATTGTAAATTTTGCAGGTACCCCCCTGTGCACATTCCTGAGAATAACTCCCACCCAAGATCATGTCATTAAAAAAAAAATGACATGATTGCCAATCACATCATTAATGTCACATGAGGTTAGGTCCCAAGGGAGCTGCTTGAGTAGTGGTTTTCATCATAACTAGGGGAGAGAGGAGGGGAGTTTTGGAGACCTCATATTTCATGCAGAAGGAGAGGGTGCTGTCTTTTTCTTGCATATTTAAATTCCTCACAGCTCTGGAAATCTAATGAGACAAAGAGCCTGTGTAAAACGGTACAATCATCTGTGTATAATACAAATGCTATTCACTTAGACGGACAGTAAATCTGGTATGCAAAAGAACCTTGATAATCTTTCTTCTGATGTTTATGCATTTTATTGCATAGTTCATTAGGGTTCTTTCCTCTCTACTCTGTTCTTGATAGTCAATAACATGCCATCCAGACCTCCCATGAACTACAGTGATGGGATTTTGTCCCTGGGGAACAACAGACCCTCCAACCACCAAGGGAATGCTACCCCCATTATGGATTCTTTTGATTCTGTACCTTGTGCTTCAACCAAAATTGATATCCAACTGCTCTAATGAAAGGTCACATTTTGTTAAAACTATTGCTCTCTCCCACGAAAGAGGGCCCATGTTCTCTGTCAGAGACAAATTAAATAAGCATTGGTTGTCAGGTGACAATTGCTGCCCAATTACTTTTGCTTGCATAAAAATAAAGGCACGCCATCGCGGTCAAAAGTGGCATTGGCAGTGACATTTGCGACTCGTCAGACCCCTGCAACTCGGTCACCCCGGCGTCATTGTCGGTGAGGGCTGGACTGGCACGGTGGGCTCCATTCACTTTCCACGCCCTGCCACTGGGGTGCGCCCACCCCAGGTGCCAGCAACTCTTGCTCCGCCATTGTACCAGGTGTAGTGGTAGCCACCAACTTTGTTGTTGTTTAGTTGTTTAGTCGTGTCCGACTCTTCGTGACCCCATGGACCAGAGTACACCAGGAACTCCTGTCTTCCACTGCATCCCGCAGTTTGGTCAAACTCATGTTGGTAGCTTCGAGAACACTGTCCAACCATCTCATCCTCTGTCATCCTCTTCTCCTTGTGCCCTCAGGGGCTCATCTTCCAGTGTCATAACTTTTATATGCCCGTTGTTCTGGTCCATGGAGTTTTCCTGGCAGGGATACTGGAGTGGCTTGTCGGTTCCTACTCCAGGTGGATCACATTTAGTCAAAACTCTCCACTATGACCTGCCCGTCTCGGGTGGCCCTGCACGGCACAGCTCATAGCTTCTCTGAGTTATTCAAGCCCTTTTGCCACAACAAGGCAGTGATCCATGAAGGTGGGCCACCAACTTGGATGGCTTAGAAAAGGGGATTTAACAAATTCAAGGAAGGTAAGGCTGTCAATAGCTACTAGGCATGATGGCTGCATACAAACTAGCTCAAGGACCAAAGGCAGTATGCTTCTGAGGACCAGTTGCTGGGATGCATTAACAACAACAACAACAATTTTATTATTTATATTCCGTACATCCAAGAGTGCTATAGTGTTTGTGTCCTGCTTGAGGGCTTCACAGAGGCATCATTTGGGTCAGTGTTGGGACAGAATGCTGGACTAGTTGGGCCTTTGGTCTGATCCTTATGTTCTCCTTATGTTCTTACCATTGCCTTGCATTTCACTTTTAGTTTTACCCACCCACCAACCAACCAACCAACCAACCATGCTTTAGAGAAAAAGATGTGAAGATCATGACAACTTAGACACCTCACCTTGGAAACTGGAAACTGCTTGAAAATGGCAAAGATCAGCATCTGAACAAGTTACAAAGGGCATTGTCTTTCTCCTCTGCTTTGCCTATCCTACAGCTTATTTGTAGGTGGAAAGAAGTGCAAGTTTCTTCCTTCTTGACAGACAGAAGACGGCTGCTACTTTGGAAGATGCAGGTGGCTTTGGAGAAGTTGCCTTGGGGACTGTTCCAGGTAATTAACACATTATCTGAAAAAAAATGAAATGGAAATGGAAATACCAGCCTTGTGTGATTTTTGCAGAAGCAAGCTGGTGCGTAATGAGAACTTCCCTTGGGAGACGATTCCCCGAAGTGTTGAAGTGTGGCAATTAGTTAAAACAGAAAGGAAAAGCTGGGAAAAGCACATTAGCGGGAAAAGGTGGCTCAATTAGGTAAAGGGAGCCAAAAGTTTCACACAGAGTCCAAGTGGTGGAGCCAACAGCCAAGAACCAAGCACTGCCTCATCTGTTTTTATATATGCCAACAACTGGAACGTGACTTTTCCAGTTATTAAGCACACCCAATGAATGGGAAGAGACTTTGGCAGTGCTGTTAGAAGGGAAAAGGATGGAGAGGGTCGTTATATGTGAGCTGAATATGAGAATAAAGATTTAGGGTAGCCAAATAATAAAGCAGGCCAGACTTCCATGCTTTTTAACAATTGTACGGCTGCTGGTATGGCTTGCATGAAATTCTCTCTTTTATACAACTATTAATTGTGCAGGATTACTTCCTGTCACCCGTGTGCCTTTAAGACATTGCAGATGGCATTTTTCTGAATACATATAGCTTACGCATTTTTACTTTTGGAGCCACTTCTGAGGTGTGTCTCTTCTTCTTGGTGCTGTCTTCTTCCCCCCTCCCCTCTGTCCAATATGTGCCTGCCTGCCTCTCTCATTTTTGGTGTGTGTGGAATCAGAAGGTGATGATGAACTCTCCTTCATTGGAGGTATTTAAATGGAGGTTGGATGGAAGTTGGATGGTTGGATGGACACCTGCCAGGTTTCATAACAACAACAATAATAATTTTTATTACTTATACATCACCCATCTGGCTGGGTCACCCCAGCCAATCTGGGCAGCACCCAACACATATAAAAACATAACAAAACGTTAAACATTAAAAACTTCCCAATACAGGGCTGCCTTCAGATACAGTGGTACCTCGAGTTACAGATGCTTCAGGTTACAGACTCTGCCAACCCAGAAATAGTACCTTGGGTTAAGAACTTTGCTTCAGGATGAGAACAGAAATCGTGCGGCGGCAGCAGGAGGCCCCATAAGCTAAAGTGGTACCTCAGGTTAAGAACAGTTTCAGGTTAAGAACGGACCTCCAAAATGAATTAAGTTCTTAACCTGAGATACCACTGTATCTTCTAAATGTTGTGCAGTTCTTTATCTCCTTCTTTAGCTGTGATTCCTGTATTTCAGGATGTTGGACTAGATGAGCCTCTTCTACACACACACACACACACACACACAAACACACACTCATCATAATCAAACAGTGCTTAACATACACTTGCTCTGAATCCAATTTGGTATCCAACTAATTACTAAAATAATATATAGGTTATTCTCGTTAACAAAGAGTTATGTATATGGGGGAACAGTTCTGACTTCTGCCATGGTCAGTTGTGCTGATATTTCCCGCCATTAATTACCAATATTGCAAGGTTGCAACAATTTTTGCTCCAGTGGCTGATGTCAGCATATTATCTTCATATCAACTCTGTGTATACACTGATGTTAGCTCGTCAAGCACCGCTTATGGGCATGTAACGATCTCTGAAGTTTCAGAGCTGTTTTGGAGATTAGCACAACAGCTTGACCATGATGTGTGCTGTAAGCTACACAACCACTTTCATCATTCTACTTAAGAAAGCTGAGTATGGCTTGGAAATCAGAGAATTGACTATGTACACTATCAGTAAACAAGGTGGATTACTATAAGTACGACATGGATGCCTATCTCACTTTTCCAACCATAAATAGTATGGAAAATTGTTTTTTTTAAAAGAAAATAAAATAAAAAAGATACAGTGCAGACCAGACAAACATTAACATGATCCATCATGAACTTTAAAATGAACTAGACAACCAGGTTGGGTGTTTTCCATTAAATGTCAGTAGCTCACAATAACACAGAACATTTTGTTTGACAGAAAGGGTGTGTGGATTATGGGTGCACCATTATGGGTGCTTTGGTAATAAATATTTGTTACATTCCAGCATTATTTATCTTCAGGCAGTTTGCGTTGAAATGGCTGAAACACACAGAACTAGATAACAATCACGGACAGCCAGAATAGGTTTCCTGCTTAGAAATTTTGTTGTGTTCCAGTGCGTATTTTAAAAGCTAGGGAGTGATCAGTTCTTTTTGATAGAATTTCCAGATTTCCCAACACATTTTGAACACATATGTCTTCTGCCAAGGAAACAAGCTTTGCAAAAAAAGAGAGAAAAAATAGCCATGTTGGCCCAGGAGAAAGAGGTAAGGTAAAGGACCCGTGGGTGGTTAAGTCCAGTCAAAGGAGACTATGGGGTGTGGCGCTCATCTTGCTTTTCAGGCCAAGGAAGCTGGCATTTGTCCACAGACAGCTGTCCAGGTCATGTAGCCAGCATGACTAAGCTGCTTCTGGTGCAACAGGACACCGAGACTGAAGCCAGAGCACACAGAAATGGTGTTTACCTTCCTGCCACAGCAGTACCTATTTATCTAATGCACTGGTGTGCTTTCAAACTGCTAGGTTGACAGAAGCTGGGACAGAGCAATGGGAGCTCTGTCACCACCATTGCCAGGAGGAGGAATCCATATTAGTCAAATCAAAATATCACAGAAGAGTATGAAGGCTTTTGAAAACTCCTCAACAGGCTTGATGGTAATCAAATCAAAAGGGATAGGGAAATTGGTTAGTAGTGAAACTATGAGTCTCCATTTGGTAAGATTCTTCAGAGGGCACCTGGAAGGAGAGAACAAACATTCTCATGAGGCTCTTTGAAGCGCTGTGCAAATGCCAGGTTTTCAAGGTCTGCTTTGGAAAGAGAAACATACAATGGACAAATTCCCATCTCTGGAAATAAAATCTGTCTCCATCCTTAGGTGAATGAGTAAACACATACTGAAGCCATTCATTAAAAAAAAAAAGTACTCTTCCACTTTAACCAATATAACAATGTCTACATGTCTGCCTGCCTGCCTGTCAGTCTGTCTGTTTAGAAACACATTAGCAGCTTAAAACGCACCAAGGAAACTCCTCACTTCTGCATTTCAAGTTGCATTTGCATGTTGCTGTACACACCAGAGAGGCACAGGGATGTCTTCACACGATGTGCACTACCTGTTTGGTTCCCCCTTTGCCTGCAACTCCTATTTGTGAAGCTGTCCTCTTTCCATGCACTCTCATCTGTACATGTGCAATGCCTGTCTCAAATGTATACACCTCAGCTTAACTGTGAGGTAAATGTGGAGTTTATTTTCAGATTGGATGGAAGCTGGTTTAAGGGGAAATGTGGCAAGTAGTAGTATTTCTCAAGAAACTACAAGATAGATATGGATTAGGCCTAATTCCATGGGCACATGTCTTAAAACACCAGTTGTGGGAGCATCTTGGGGGCAGAGAAAATGGTAATGTGTGTACAGCTTTAGTAAAAGAGTTCATTGTTGTAAGTGTAAAAACCTCATTAGCTTGATAACTTCCAGAAACCACTGAAGACTATTGTATTGAATCTTAAGATAAGTGAAATTCATGGAAGGAAAGTTTCCCACCCCCCAAAGCTTCCTGTGACCCCACAAAATGTCTCTCCTGAGAGCCCTCTTAAACAATGTATGTGTGTGGTGGCATTATAGGAGAGGGGGAAAATTGCCCAAAATTGGGCTTCAATCCTAAAATAACTTAGAAAAGCTTCTTTAAGTTCACTTATTTTAGAATCCAAACTGCTGCATTTATTTAGATATGGAATGATGCTTTTTCATTGGAAAATAGAGGGAGAGGCACAGTCAGTCAGTCAGTGCCAGACAGCTCTGCTTGCCGACATTTTTACCTAAAGTAATATATAGGTAAACACACACAATTCCTTGTGAAATTTGGAGGTGAGCTTGTCATCAAATCTCTCTTTTACCCATTGGTTCTACTTTACCATTCTACTGTGTGCTGCGAATCTCCTTTGGGTTGCAGTTATATTTAATAACCCAGAGCTTTAAGATATTGAAATGTGTCTACTTGTCTTTATTTATGGAGGTGGAACAAACAGAGGAGTCTCACTCTTCAGATCACTGTTGATGCTGCTGCTCAGTGATAGGTAATGGTATCTATTTTAAGCTGTTGTGCTTGATAAGCATCACTCAGTTAATGTCTGGTTTTGATGGAGTGACTTTCATTACTTGCAAGCTGTTAATGAATATTTGGGAGCAAACATTGTTTCCCCTTTGGAGACTTAGATATTTTAGGGTTAGCTGGAGACTCCGCATCAGGATTGGGTGTAGACGGATCTTTCCATTTTGGTTCTCTCAGCTCTGGCCCTGTTCCCCAGTTTAGATTACTGCAATCATCATGGTCGGTCCTACCATTAGGCAAAGTGAGGCAATTGCTTCAGGCAAGAGATGCTTCCTCCTGGCGATTTCTCCAGAGCCCCTCTGCTAAATGGCTAGAATAAATCCAAAACTCTCTGGATCCAAAATACTTTGTGGCTGGATGTTTATACGAGATTCATGACTCAATGTGCTCTCCCAACCAGTCCAGACAAGACCATTATAGTTAAAGTCCAGCATATAGTTTGGAAATCATTAGAAAGCAGTGTTTTCCCATCATCATTTGAACCCATGTGCTGATTCGCTGGAACAAGAAGGGGGGAAAACAATCTCTCTCTCTTTCTCCTTCTAAAGCAAACCTTCCTATATATTTGTGTCTGTATTTCTTGCCAGGAACCTTTATGGCTGATAGCTATCATTCAGTGAACAAATATTCTGAAACCTGTAATAAAGTCAAGCTAGCAGTGTTTCCAGATCTGGTGTGTAGTGATTGCTTTCCCCGCTGAAACTGTGAAAGAATGAAAATGAGAAGTAAGTCAGGCTGGACAAAAATGCCAGAGTTTAAATCATCAGCTGATGAGGCTATCACCACGAGAGAGATGAAGTACATGGCTGTAGCATTCACACATTTCTTGGGTTTGGAATGATTGTTGTGACTGTGAACGTGAATGCTAAAGAAATTGTGTGTGTGTGTGTGTGTGTGTGTGTGTGTGTGTGTGTGTAGCTGAACAAAGCAGCAATCCTGAAGTCATGTTAGGTCTTGGAGGATAATCACTCTTGGACTGTACAGGGTATATTGGGACTGTCACAGGTTAGCTTATGTTCAATAGGGAAGTGTGCTTACATATGTGACAATATTAACAGTATCTCTGTAATTAATGGGCTGCTGCGCTAATGTGCTAAAAAAGCACACCTGATTGTGTGGAAAGGCTTGACATTTTACCTTTATCTAAATTTCCAGTGTCAATTTACTCTAATTTAGCACCTGTCCTAATTTGGCCCATCTCATTAGCACTTTTGCCACCATCTAAATTTTAGCACCCACTCTCCAAAGCGTACAGTGCCCCAACAACAGCCCCATTCCCCCTCCACCTCCAGAGCTTTAATACGCTCTTGGCTGCTATTTACACATCCCTGTTCTGTTTGCTCATATAATTGCTACTAGACTTTATGTTAATGGTTTGAACTTTATCTGTTCACAAACACTGCAGATAATTTCTCTGCTCAGTGAGGTACGGCTTATGATTAATAAAGGGATATTAACTCCTACAGAGTTCTCTATCAACTGCTCGGATTATGAGCAGTTTGCCCAAAACATACAACCTCAACAGAAGGAAATCTAAAACTGGTTCCAAAGCACACACTTCTCCTACACAGTTCTTCCCAAAATTGTGCACAGAGACTTAATTTAGCTCATGTTATTCTTTTTATGGAGGGACGGTTCACACATTAAACATAATGTGATTTGTCATCATTGTATATCATCAGGATTTTATTTATGACATGCTATTGGATATATGCATTTCACCATACAAAGGCATTGCATTTGAGGTGGTGTGATGAAAATTCACTCCATGATCTTTGAACCATGGTTGCTCATCATTCTCAAGTGCAAGCCTTCAGCTGATGACACATGTGTGAAGCAGTCTGAAGTCTCTTTGGTTTCTTCCTCATATGCTGCTCAGTTTGCTGAGTGGGGCCTGGACAGACGCCACCACTACGTACCCCACTTTACAACAGCAGGCAGCAGGCAGCATAGATGACGTGCCACCAGAATTTGGAGTTGCACACTCAAATGGCTTATCTGATTACTAAAATTTGTTTTCAAAATGTGAAATACAGAGTAGTTTTCCAATGCACACAGACTGTGAATTGCATCAGCCTCATTTTCCCCACCCCAGAGTATTGGAGGCAAAGTGTTGGATCTTCCTGATGATTTTGATGGGATTTGTGGGTTGGCTATCAATAATAATAATATAATTTTTTATTTATACCCTGCCCATCTGGCTGGGTTTCCTCAGCCACTCTGGGTGGCTTCCAACCAAATATTAAAACCAATACAGCATCGAACATTAAAAACTTCCCTAAACAGGGCTGCCTTCAGTTGTCTTTTAAAAGTAAAATAGTTGCTTATTGCCTTGACATCTGCTGGGAGGGCGTTCCACAGGGCAGGCACCACTACCAAGAAGGCCCTCTACCTAGTTCCCTGTAACCTTACTTCTTGCAGCGAGGGAACTGCCAGAAGGCCCTCGACGCTGGACGTCAGTGTCCAGGCTGGATGATGGGGGTGGAGACTTCCAACCTCAATACTTGGTGACTGTAGATTGTACTTGGTAATTGTAGATTGACCAGTGCCCCCTGCAGGCATTTTAAATGTAGGTTAACACGTCGTGGTGGTGGTGGGTATGTGGCAGTGGGGAAAAGCTTGCTACCTCAACCTCCCATCACCATCCTGGTTACCCTCCATGACTTGGAGGGCAAATGTCTGTAGTGGGGAAGCCTTTGGTACTCATCCTGTGTTTTAGAAACCCAGTTTCCCAGGAGGCTTCAGGTGGTCACCTTCCAACTTGTGGATGGTGACCAGGAGAGCACTATGGGCAGGGGATTGAAGCCACTGTGCTGATCCATGATGCTCTCAGCTTGCTTCTCTACTGAACTTGCATTTAGAACACATGGAGAAGGCTCATTCTGCCTGCCACGAGTATCACTTCTGACCCCACTCACTGTCTCTGAGCGTTTTCTGTTTGTTTGTTTAATTCTCAAACTCAAAAGACAAAGAAAAACTGCCTTTCCAGCTGATGCTCTTGAGGTGGTTAATTTTATGTCCATGCATATTAGGAGTTTAACTATGTTAATCGTTTGTGAAATCCCTCCTCTCCACAGAACTTGAAAAGCCCATAGTTATGCTGCAGCATGTATTGATTCCCTGACACACACAATGAATGTGAAAGTCCACCACTAATGTGAATGAAAGGCACATATTAGATCAGGCCTGAACAAGGGCCCTAGCAAACCACATGCAGCCCACTGGCTTTTCACAGGCAAATCATTACTTAAATGCTGTTTGATGGGAAGACCAGGAGGCTAAAACCAAGAGTGATGGTTTGCCAAATGCTTTGTACAGTCTTTCCCAATCTGTGCCCTCCAGCTGTTGTTGGGCTACAACTCCCATCATCTCTGACCATAAGGCATATTGGCTGAGGCTGATCCCAACAACATCTGGAGAGGGAAGACTTATCTACCACAACATCATAAGAGATGAGTGCTACTCATGACCTGGGGCATTATAAATTGTGCAGGCCCATCTTATACTTTTGCTAAAATGTATGTTCAGATTTATCGTAGAGGATGAAAAACGGTGATGACAACAAATCATTTCCAAGATGAAAGAAACATGTTCTGCTCAAGAACCTTGCAGGTGCTGCAGTGCACATCTTGGTTGCAGATCATCCATTTGGTCCTCCATTTGGAGGAGGTAGATCCTTACCTGCAAAGGGAGGTATGCACTGCGCTGCCCCTCTGTTGATGTGAAATGGGGAGACTATGTGGGTGGCAAAAGAACCCTCATGAAGATGATGGTGCTGTTGTGTCTGGAAGGACTACTGAGTCGAGTCATTAAGTGGAAGAAGTGTCGGAGAGCACATTAGATTTGCAGTGGGAATGCTGCCAGAAATAGCAACTGATCCCCCTTTCTGCCATAACTCAATGGATAGAGAACACCACTTGGTTTGCCTCCAGGACTGCTGCAAACATTGCATGGGAAGTATGCATGCTCAGCCACACAACACCATGGCACCGATTCATGTGATGAGAACATCAAAATGTTACCAGAAGGAGAGAGGCTTAAGGGGTTGCCATTTTGAGCAGCACCTCTAGAGGCAAGTATAATGTGCGTTCTGGCCTTTAGACTTCACCTATTTGAGAAAATACACAACTGCTCCTGTCCTGACATTTTCCAGTCTGTTCCTAATCAGATAAAAATTAATTCACATCCCTACCCCGCACTGTTTCTTAAACCGGTTATGTCTGCCTTCATTTTTACACACAGATTTCATATAGCTGACATTTTTACAGTACTTATGTAGCTGGAGTTAAAAGAAATCCTCTTGCCTTCTGTGTCTGTTGTCCACCTCTCCCTCTGCCCTTTAATGCAAGAAAGATCTTAAATGCCTGCTAAATGCTTTCTACTTATATACATTTGTTTTGATTTCCCATACCATCATTTAAACTTTAATGCTTATTTTTACTTGCTTATTCTGCCTCATTGGTTGACTGCTTTATATTGCTATTTTTACAAAATTGTAAATTCAAATGTTGTAAGCCATCCTGACTTTTGTACCAGGAGGGAGGGATAAGAACGCTTTAATAAATAATAATTCAAACATTCTTTACACCAGGAGCATCTGAGCCTGCAGCTATTTCCAACAGACTGCTTCTCCTTAGGTGGTGTTCTTCTGCCATAACCTTCTCACTTCTCCTGATCCAGGAGGGGGAAAAATCAGACTGCACAGACTGTCCCCGATGACTCTTGTTGAATGTGGTCAGCAGCTATTTTGGTCCTTGTAGAGTTTTGCCATAAAGTGCATTCTGTCTTCGTGCAAGGGGGATTTTGCTAGCGATTTTGTCTTTGGGCATCAATTTGTCTTAATGAAGTGCCCTTGAGAGAGGAATCTCAGACATTGCTCATTTTGACAGATGCCATGCTTGATTCTGGACTAAATCTGTGCCAGGGCTCACCTCTGGTATTAATTGTCCATGCCAGGGCTCAGACCTAGAATGGATTGTGGCTGGTGCAGAGTGCCTTTGCTTTAGTCCTGAGTAACTACACAGATGCCTTACACATCAAGGCTTATAGGGAAAGCCTTCCAGATCCAGGCCCTCTATGTCTTCACTTCACATCCTGTCTTAAATGTCCCCTTGAATTCTGATAATGCCCTTTGTGTGCCTTGGTGAAGAATCAAGAGATGTGCCTGAGAGTTTCCTACAGGCATCCGGTTGGCCATTGGGAGAACAGGATGCTGGACTAGATGGGACATTGGCCTGATCCAACAGGCTCTTCTTATTTTCTTTTGGAGTGTGTGGAATGTAGCACATTATGCAAAAGTAAGAGCCGCACACATTGCTACATGCCACACCCACTTTTCTCTCTGGCCATGCCCACTTTGCCTCTGGAAATGTTCACCATGGCCTCCTGGAAGCTTGCCCCAAAGTGAATGTGGACCTCTGGCTGGAAAATGTCCCCCTCACCCCTGGCGTAGGGGAAAGACTTCCAGATCCAGTGGGTGATTCCTTCCCCGCAGACATTTTTGAGCTCTGGCCCTCCCCTCCCCCACCTCCTCTAGGAATTAATCACTGACTTGCCTTCAAAGAGAATTTTCTGTCTGTGTCGCATTAAATCTGGGGACTTTCCTAATTGCTTTAATTGATCTATATAACAATTTAATGGGCTTGCCGCAGTTCATCTAAGGATAACAACAGAGGCGTGAGCTTGGGAAGTAGACTATTAGACCAGATTTCCCAAGTCTGAGCCGGCGCTCAGCATTCAGATTTGTCAAATCCAGAAATGTTGCTTGACACTCTTGCATGTCTGGAATCAAGCCCGCTGTCCCTTTCTGTCCCCTTTTCCAAGTATTTTTTTTTTTTTTTGAAGCAAGAGTGGGCAGCTTGTTCAGCCTGTATGGATCGCCATGGCAACAGTATGTGCTTGAGGTCTGCAGTGCATTTGCATATTTATTTACAAACTGTAGGCACAATTTGCATGCAATCTTCACGAAGAAGGTGTACGCCACTTGACAGTGTCTGTTGAATGTGTCATTTTTATCCATTTGAGCAGTGACAGTGGCAGCTCTTGGAATATTTTCATAGCCTGAACGTGCTTAGCTTATTCTCCTTCAGGGCAAGAAAATGGCCCCCTCTCCCCCACCGAAAAGGTATATATTGCCTGCCTGAGAAAAGTTTATATGCATTTTACTGCACCAATGTGATGTTTTTAAGGAATCAAAAGTCTGTCTGGTAGAAAGTTTGGGCCAGTGATTGGGCAGAAAAAAGATTGTGCAGTTGTCTCAGCTTACTGACCCTTATCAGTCTATGGCATTTTTCATGACACTGCCATGAGCTTGTACAATTACGGTTGAATTGACATCAAACTGTACTTTGAACCTCCGTGCCTCACATGGAATAAGATGTTGAGCACACCACTCAAAAATGTTGCCAGCAGCTCTTTAAAAAGTGGTTGAAATGCCACCGTTGGATCTACAGGTGTGATATTGTTTATTTAGAGAACCCACTGCACTCTACATGAGGCTGCCCTGGAAGACGACTTGGAAACTTTAGTTGGTCCAAAATGCAACTCTATCCTTGGGTTCCTTTCAGATCTCGTGTAACCCCCGGTTTAAAACTGTTGCACTGGTTGCCACTTCATTCAAGTGGCCCAGTTCAAGATGCACACCTTAGTGTTTAAAGCCCTAAATGACTCAGGCACCAAATACCTGATAGACCGGCTCCTTTCCTACAAACCTTCTAGGCCAGGGGTGGCCACTCCCAAGAGACTGCGATCTACTCACAGAGTTAAAAACTGGCAGTGATCTACCCCCTTTTGGGGGGTTGAGGTCAAGGTTGTTGAGCTTTTCTTAGGAACAAAAGCCCTGTTTTGGGGGGTTCAGGGCAAAAATGTTGAGCTTTTTTTTTAGGGGAGCCAAAGTTGTTGAGCTTCTTTGGGGGGAGCCAGTGATCTACCACAGACATCCAGTGATCTATCGGTAGATCACGATCTACCTGTTGGACATGCCTGTTCTAGGTTATAAATGGCAACTAACCACGATAGCCATGCTCAGCCGTCACTGTCAGGCATTTTCCCTCTGCATACCAGTTGTTGGGAATCAGAAGCTGGAAAGTGCTGTAGCACTCAAATCCTGCCTCCCAATTTCCCATAGGCATCTGGTTGACTATGGTGAAAACAGGAGGTTGTACTTAATGGACATTTGGCCTGATCCAGCAGGGCATTTATTATGTTCCCAATTGCCTATTTCTCCATTTTGTTGTTACATTTGTGTTGCTTTGAGAAGTAGACGGGCGATTCTGGTTTTATTGTGCCTTACTTTTTGGCCCATTTTGCAATCCTAAAGCTAAACCCAGTGCATTTTATTTTATTTTATTTAAGAATCCCAAGTCTTGGTTATACTGACACGAGAGAATCTTGGTACTTGATTCCCCACCCCCCAGCCTCCCACCCAGAAGCCTTTTAAAAGCCACTTTACTTTTAAATAAATAAGAATGAAATCAGGTAATTCAACATTCTAAAATGCACACAACCCAAAGTTTAAACTGCCCTTTCATCTAAGATTAAATATGAGAAGGCAATTCTGGAATGCTTTTTATTTCTCCTGGGTGTAAAAACAATTTACAAGGAAGGCATTGCCCCATGCTCCTTTAGCAAATCCATTAAAACAAGACACATTTTAATTTTCTGCTATTCTGCAGGGGAGATAACCTTGCTAAGGGGGATAGCTGTACTCGTGCTCACCTCTTTAATAACACCAGGAAGATGTTATTTAGTATTTCAGTACTAAATAATGCCAATAATTGGCAGAGCAATCCTATGCATGGGGGGGGGCAGGGTGGAGGCAGATCCATGGTATTCGTTAGCTCAGTGCCCCTGACCCCCCCCCCCATTTCAGGTGCTACAGAAAGCTCTGCAGAAGGAACAGTGCCACATCTCTGCCTGCAGAGTTTTCTGTGGGTGTGTCCCGGGGCCCTCTGGAGTGGATGTGCTGACTTTCCTGTGGGGAAGGAGCACTTGGTGTACTTCTGCTGCATCCTATGGCCCCTTAGCTGGCCTTTTCACGGGGGAGAGGTCAGAACTGCCCCCTTAAGAAGCTAAATATTGACAAAATGCTTGTGGTAGTGGGGCAGAAGGGAATAACTCTGCTTATTTTTGTTCCATCCAAACATGCGCACAGAGAGAATGCAGCATGAGAACTGCAACACACAAGCAGCACAGTGGTCGAGCACATCCACTAACAGGAGCATTAATGAAGTTGGCATAGACATGAGAGGCAGATTTGCATTGCTGGTCACTAATAATGCCATGGAGATCATCCACTAGGGTCCCAATCCAACTAAATATGTGTGGAGCGATACCAAATAACTTGAAATTCTACCATCAGTTGTTTGGTAGGAGGTGGGACACAAAAACCCCAGTTCCTTCTCTTTCTACCAAACAGCTGAATTCAGCTTATTTGACCACCCCATCGGTTGCATTGTTGCATTCTGATTTTCCCCACCCTGCTGTAAATATGCTCACGTAAGTCTGTTCTTGTGCATCTATGACCCCTACCTGGATCAGGAATCAGGTATACGGCCTCAGTCCTGTATACCTGAAGGAGCGTCTCCACCCCCATCATCCAGCCCGGAACCTGAGGTCCAGCACCGAGGGCCTTCTGGCTAGGGGCAGAGCAAGGGGGGTGGTCCTCCCCGGGTTCCAGGGGAGGGGGATGACACTTCAGCTGGCCCCACCCTGCCCCGCTGGCGTGCCCCGGACGGGCCGCGGGGCGGAACGGCCTCACCCCGCAGCCGGCTCACAAACCTGCTCTGCGGCATGTGAGCAGGCTGCGGGCAAGGCCGCTCCAGCCCGTGGCCCGCCCAGTGGCAACGCTATGGCGTGGCACGCATGCGCAGTGCATTGTACGCACTGCACACGCACCGCTGCATATGACGCACGGCGCACGGCGTGTGCATCAGGCGCAGCAATGCTGCGCACATGCACCGCCGCTGGGTCCCCAGGTTTGCCTCCCTGGGTGACCGAGTGGCTCGGTACATGCCTGCTTCTGGCGGTTCCCTCACTGCGAGAAGTGAGGTTACAGGGAACCAGTCAGAGGGCCTTCTCAGTAGTGGTGCCTGCCCTGTGGAACGCCCTCCCATCAGATGTCAAGGCAATAAGCAACTATCTTACTTTTAAAAGACAACTAAAGGCGGCCCTGTTTAGGGAAGTTTTTAATGTTTGATGCTGTATTGGTTTTAATATTTGGTTGGAAGCCACCCAGAGTGGCTGGGGAAACCCAGCCAGATGGGCAGGGTATAAATAATAAATTATTATAATATTATTATAATAATCAAAAAAATGCAAAGGTTGTGCTAGCTCAATTTTCCCCAACCTGTTGCCCTCCAAATGGTTTGGAATATAATGCTAATACAGTGGTACGTTACAGAGGTCTGTTCTTAACCTGAAACTGTTCTTAACCTGAAGCACCACTTTAGCTAATGGGACCTCCCGCTGCCGCTGCGCCGCCAGAGCACAATTTCTGTTCTTATCCTGAAGCAAAGTTCTTAACCTGAAGTGTTATTTCTGGGTTAGTGGAGTATGTAACCCGAAGCGTATGTAACCTGAAGCATATGTAACCCAAGGGTACCACTGTAGTATAATGGTGTAGACCAAACATATTGAGGCCATGAGGTTGAGGAAAGCTTTGCTAGCTGGTATCGTGAAATGTTATTTTCTCAGTGGCAAGGTGTTGGTTCAAACTGTGTGAATGAGACTTGGGGGCCCTTGTGCTCCCTCCTCCCTGTTTTCATTTGTGGCAAATCATAGTTTACTGTTTTGTCTAAAATGACAAAACATGCTTCACACGTACCTTGCCTAACTAGAATCAGAAGCCAGGATTAATCATGAATGAAAGCTTGGTTTGCTGGTTCAGATGTAACAACCAAGTATGATTTGGAGGCATTTGAAAGGAAAGAAAGCATTGTTATGCATGAGGGGCAGAGGATAGATTGTGTGGCCTGAAGGTCCAGCCAATCTTGTGCATAATTGTCACCATATTGTCAGAATATTGTTGAAACATTAGGAAAATATTACAGCATATCCATGCAACATCAGAACCTACAGGGAACATGTCTGCATCGTCTACTACAAATGAATAACAACAACACATTTACCGTATGAAGAAGTCTCCCATATAGCTGGTAATTAAATCATATAGCTGGCAATTATCTAGAGCAATTAAATCAAGAAAAACTGACGGGTTAATGTTGTGACCAAAACTGAGAGTGCCATACTTAAATGGAAAACATTCGTCATACTTCAATGCAATCCCCAACTTAAATTTATTCAGTACAAGCAACAACCCTTAGTATGTTCAAAGAGAGAGCAGGGGGCAATAAACATGTAGGGAAAACAAGCATGTCCTTGTCTGGAATAGATCAGTTCAGAGGAGAAACAGAAGTATATAAATAATTCGGCTGATTCCCATGCAGCACAGTAGTGTCTCTCTGCAAGATGCTGTCTGCAGCAAAATGAAAGCTATGGCCCAGGGCAGGCCACGTGCAGTTCTCTAGGCTGTTTCTATTAATGGATGCAGGGATGGTGATCCATTGGTCTTATGTCATTAGGAGGATGACCATGTGACCAACTGATGGGCAGCTGTTTGTGAGCGAAAAGATCTGAGGCTCAGAAGGCAGCAGTCATCCTGGGAAAGAGGGTCTGGTTCAAGAACAGCAAGAGGGACCCGTCAATAATTAAAGGAAGAGAGAAGAACCCATGTTGCTTATACTCTGTAATAGAAGAGGTGGTGGATCTGATACTCCTGGGGCTTCCTGGGGAATTCTGTAGGGACAATTTATGCTGGTTCAAGGGTAATGATTGAGGCAGTTTTATATGGCACAATGCACTGAAGCCTGCTGGGGTTTGAAGTAAGTGTTTCTTGAAACTTAACAGTAGCCTGCAGTCAGCATATGCCATCTCTGATTTGAATGTTTGGAGATGTCAGCTTTAATTTATACTATGGGACCGTACTGTAAAGAAGGGATGCTCTACTTTGAGAACAAAGTGCCTCTTTTCTAGGCAGAAAAATGCAAATGGAGAAAAAAGGTGATTGGTAGACAAGTTCAACTAATTTTGCAAAACACACACAGGTTTTACTTCCCCCATCATGTATGGATTGCCCAACTTAAGTTTATTATGTGTGTGTGTGTGTATGTATGTATGTATGTATGTATATATAGTATGGAAAGTTTGTTTGTTTGTTTGTTTAATTCCATCTATGACTCGCTTCCCAAAAACATCTCAAAAATGATTTCATAAGAAAAAACCAATTATGCAGTTTCATATAGAAACAATAATAACATTTTTTTAAAAATCAATAACATACTTTTGTCATGAGCCTTGCCGCATTGTTGGGATCAGACTTGCATTGGCAAGCCCAGATGGAGGAGGAAGAAATTGGGGAGTGGGGCTCTGAACTGTGAGAAACCTGCGCTTGAGGAGGAGGGAATCTCCCCTTTCTGCCCTTTACCCACTTTGGAAGGGGAAACAAGGATGCTGACTCTCCCCTCGGACCCTCCTGTGAAGTGGATTAGAGGGACTCATGTCCATTTGGGAATGATAGAGGAGAAGGCAGGAAGGCCAATGGTAGGTGGGCTATGTCTGTCATTTTCACACCATTTTTGTATTTGATAGGGTGGCTGTTCAGCCTGCCTATCAGCAGCAGCAGCAGCAGCAGTAGTATCTCCCTCATACAGGGCCAGGCCGCCCATGAGGCTGACTGAAGCAGCCGCCTCAGGCGGTGAAATCCTGTGTACCAATCTTGTTGGAAGCTGCCCCATGACCCCAAAAACTGAGGCTTTGGTGTTGGGGATTGGGGAGACGGGGACAGTAGCTTCCAGTTTGGCCTCAGGTGGCAAAACGGGATGGGCCTCCCCTGCTAGGGACGCCCGAAAAATGTGGAAAGGGCATGTGGGGAGGCCTCCCAGGGGAGGAGAGATGAAAAACTTTCCTTCTATGAACTACCTTAAGTGAAAATCTTAAGGTCCAAACCTGGTTTTGCGCAATCCACCCCCCCCCCAGCAGTCCCTGATGTCCTATCCTACATGCTTCAGGGAGAGCTCCTCATCAAGAGAGAGGTTTTTCAGGGACCATAGGTACCGGGTAGCTACATGGGAGAGCAGGTGGAGGGATGGTATGCTTTATCCTCCATAACTGAATTATCTGAATTATCGGTTACAACTAAGGATATCTTAATGCCTGAGCGATAATTCTGAATTTAAATGTGTTTGTGTAATAGTGCTCCTATATCCTATTTGACTTCAGTTTCTAACTAATTCTTAGTTTTATCATTCCCATTGCCCTCCACAAAAATTCTATGGTTATGATCATGATAAAAAAGGCAGGCTCTCTCAAACACTGATAACATGTATTAGCAATGACCAAATGCCAATTACTGACACTACATACAAATGGCAATCTGAAACACCAAGTGTGAAATTATTGAGAAAGATGTTAAAAAACTATTTAATGGTAGAGCAATGGAAAATCAATAAACCTGCACTCAAGCAGTGCCTTAAAAGGATGTTGTAGTCAATATGCCATAATCATTACTCTTACTCCTTGCCTAAAGACGTCATCTCCCCCATTGCTGGCTGATGTTATCATGCAGAGCATATTTTTACAATACCCCACAAAAGATGTTAGTGACAACAAATGTCTCCTCAGCTTTATTCAGGGCTGTATAATCACTAGGGATGGAGAAGGAATTCTTCAGTGAATGCTAATTCTGGAGTAGACTCTCTGGATCTGCAGCTCCTGGACTGAAAGGTGGATCAGAAACGGTTTCACTTCAGAATCTTTGTGGGTTCTATGATGACGTGGCCAAGCACACTGGAGTCTCCGCAACATTGCTGAGCAGATGGCTGAGGGCTGTCTTTTCTTTACTTGCAGTTGCCACGTCAGGCAGCTGGTGTGCCCACTGCTGGCAGTTCTTACACTTCCCCTGGAGTGATGGGTATGGATGACATCACTCTCATGCGGCAGCCATGAGAACCCTTGGACACCTCATAAGTATTATTGGAGGGGGGATTTAAACTCCCTTCTTTTCTTACATAAGAGAAGAAGAAAGAAAAGCTCTGTCACCAGTCTCACAAACCTGTCCATAGAGAACCGATTTGGTCTGTTAATGTTTTAAGACCATGTAAAATGACATTTGCCTGGCCCCTGCGTCATATAATATAGGCAAGTGGTTTTTAAAAAAAAATCCAACTATTTTATTTTCTCAGGTTTCAATGAACACATTGTGGCTGGTTTTCTGAGTTGCTTTGGAACTGCTATTGTTACACTATGTATAGCTTTGTGCTGTATTCTCTGTTTTACTGAATTCTTTTTACTGCATTTTAATTAATTATTATTATTATTATTATTAAAAAAACCTTTTTGAAGCCCTGTTAAATCTGAGTGAATTTTATAGGACTTTTGTGCATTTTCCCTTATAAATCTGCACAGATATGGTATTCTACAGACTTCATTCTAGTCCAGGACAAAATGACTTAGAATCATATTTCATCCACTGTGATTATTGCTAGCAAACAATATTTAGGCAAGAATGTATTATTTTATGATGGGGATGAGGATCCTATGGCCCTCCATATGTTGCTAGGATACCACTGCCATCATCCCTGAACACTGACCAAGTTGGCTGGGGCGGAGGAACATCTGGAGGGTCACAGGTTCCCCATCGCTTTTCTACAAAAGTAGTCCAAAGTCAATGGACTGCAGGGCACATGGTTGACAATGAAGTCTTAATAATACATTGGAACCACAACTCAACCTTAGTGCCTGAGATGCATTTGGAGAAATCACTGGTTTTGTTTCACCACTTCCGTGTTTATCCAAACTACTGGTTCTCGATGCCTGGAGCAGCAAGACCAGTGTATGACACCTCCCCCGATGATGCAAAGGTACAACTTATAGTATCACATTAGACTGATGGGCCAGTTCACTCATTCATGTTCGTCACTTGAGGACTCCATGTCTCATGAAATAACAGTCATTGCAGATAGGGTTTTCATCAAGGATGTGAACCAACCACAAGATTATTTTCAGACCCCAATTTTGCAATTTGAAAAATAGCCCAATTTAGCATGGAACAATTCAGAGGCTGCACGATTCAGTTTAGGATTCGAAGTCTGCTTCTCCAGAGTGAATACAGCCTACCAAATTGCAGGCAAATTGATCCAGGGGCTTTTGTGATGGACGCTTCTAAAATGTGACACCCCCCCCCCCCGAAGAAAGGAACCATCTGCCATTTTTTATTATTGGATAGAATTGGATGACTTGCAGGCAAGACCACTGCTTCTGAAGGCCTGCAAGGGCAGCTGTTAGCATTTTAGGGTGGAAATCACTTAATCTCTCTGGGTGTTTTGTGGCAAGCAGTCTGAAAAATGCGGAGATGAGAGAGGTGCCCTTGGGCAAGAACGCTGCCAAAATTACAGACAAATTGGTCCAGGGGCTTTTGTGCTAAGCTCCTTTAAAGTTGGGTCTGAGGTAGGAAGAACTAAAGGATTCATTTGCTTTACTGGTAAAATTATTCCACCTGATTACAAGGTTGACCTGCCAGTCACAACACAGTCTCCATCTGTGCCCTCTTCTTGTTTCCTTAAGCTTAGAGACAAGTTTTGCTCTTGCAAAGCTGATCCCACCCCAAAGCATTGGGAACTGGAGAGAGCTGGTAAAATACTTATAACTGCAAACTAGTCCTGCCCTTCTCACTGGAGCTCTTCCCTGCACCCTCACCCCAGTTTGGTGTTTGCTGTCCCTCCATCCATTATCTTGGCCTGGTGTTACTGTAATCTTAGAGACATAACTTTTGGTTTCAGCAGATACTTGTCTGCAGTATTTGATGCCTAAATTGCCTTAGGGCAGGGGTCAGCAAACTTTTTCAGCAGGGGGCCGGTCCACCGTCCCTCAGACCTTGTGGGGGGCTGGACTATATTGTGGAAAAAAAAGAAAAAAGAACGAATTCCTATGCCCCACAAATAACCCAGATATGCATTTTAAATAAAAGCACACATTCTACTCATGTAAAAACACCAGGCAGGCCCCACAAATAACCCAGAGATGCATTTTAAATAAAAGGACACATTCTACTCATGTAAAAACACGCAGATTCCTGGACCTTCCACGGGCCGGATTTAGAAGGCGATTGTGCCAGATCTGCCCCCTGGGCCTTAGTTTGCCTACCCATACCTTAGGGCCACAACAGCTTCAAAATGTCCCATCTTTGACTCATGCACACCTCAGGCTTCCATGTTGATGTCACCTTCGTTAGCAAGTCACACCATAAGCCAGCCCCACAATCCTAGGTCAAATAAGTCAGAGAACTGCATCTTGGTTTTCAGCAGCCAAGGGTTGCTGCCCTCCACTATCTGCCACCTGAAGCAACCATCTCGCTTTGCATCTTCGTAGGGTGTGGCTGTCCCAAAAGCAAACAGGCAGCACAAAATAGAGGTTAGTGATTTAGCTGGGACAAGGACCAGAAAACAAAACTTTCCCTAGCAAATTGGGAGAGTTGGAATGTATGGAGCACTCCTTCCTTGTTTTTCCTCTGTTTTATAACACAAAGCTGAACCTCCCCATTTGTTTTGCAGAGTGCCATTTCTGCTTTGGTACTTCATGATACTCTTTCTTTGCAGAAGCAGCTTTTACTTTAAGTGTCCCAAAAATCCATTGGCAACACTTTGATTAAAAAACGAATGCAAACATAAATATTAGTTAATGGTTGTTTTTTTTTAAAGTCACTTTAGGGAGGATGGTTCAATTGTTTAAAAAAAGACTAACGGATTTTTCTTTTTGTCGGAATACGTTTCACGGATCCGCCATGGATTCATATTTATTTGGTTATTTTATAAGTTTTTCGAGGTCTACTTTTGGTATAATTGCGCGCAAAAGTGAAAGTGAAAGCATGAATGAATAGTGTGATTCACTTACAAGATTAATCCGCCTTTATTTTGTAGATCCGGTCATGTTCAAAGTTGTTAATGAGCGTTAAACTTGCTTCCCGCCCTTTTGGAGGGCAGCAACAGTGATTTTATTGGTTAAAGTACTAATGATGATGTCACGTTTGTTCCCTAATAAAAGGCAGAGGCACCCCGCTTAGGCTAGGAGAAGTAGTCGGAGACCGCACGTTCTTTTGGAGTAGTTCGTTTATGTTCTTTTAGTTGGGTTTTAGTTGAAGTCAAGTTTAGTTTAAGGGACTAGGAGCGGGCTGGACGGGTTGGATGGGTTTTCTTTAGTTAGAGTTAGATCGCGGAAGATCATTCGGTTTAGCCTTAGTTAGGTTTTCTTTAGGTTAGCCTAGGGTTAGGCCCGCGGAAGATATTTCGGTTTTAGTTTATTTAGTTAGCCTCGCGGAAGATTGGGCGCGCAGGGTCTTTAGGCTTAGGAGAACTTAGCTTAGGGGACGAGCCTACGCGGGTTCTGCCGAAGCCACTAAAGATACAACCGGTGTCTGTCTTCCTTTGGGGTTAACGGGGGGAGTAAAGTAAAATTTTTAATTTTCAGTAAACTGGTCCGTCTATTCAGAGTCAGGGTACATGTTTTATTTCACGAGGCAACTTTTCTTTAAAGAAGGCAACTAGGAACTCACACACCATCAGAGTCTTCAATTGGCTTACTCATCATCCTTCAGACTGTGAGGCTTGGCCGGCGACCGTGCTCAAAAGCACGCGGAACGCTGGCCACTTTCCCCGCAACTGGTACCTCGTGCATAACCAATCCAAGGCCGTGCACGAGGAGCTCCAGCACCCAAACCCCGACAAGTGGTGCCCCGTGTGAGGCAAAGCGTAGTCAAAAATCGCTTCCACGAAGACTCCGGTTGAAGGCAACATATCGGAAGTGGCTCGGAAACAGACATTGAGAGGTGAGGTATAACGGCCCGGTTTATCCAGGATTTCGTTGCAGTAGCGCGAATCCACCGCTTGCCCAAAGTACTGTAAATAGAAATTGCGCGCGTGTATTTTGCCCCAAGGGGTCCCCGGGTAGAGCGGCAAGGAGTTTAGTGTAAGCCTACGGGCAGGATAAGGTCTTCCCTAAAGCCTACGGGTGGGAAGGGTTCTGGCAAAAGCCTACGGGTGCCAGGGTCTGGCAAAAGCCTACGGGTGCCAGGGTTTTCGGTCAAAGCCTACGGGTAGGGCCGGTGTCTCCCGAAAAAGCCTACGGGTGGGAGGGAAAGGTTTTCTGGCAAAAGCCTACGGGTGCCAGGTTTTTCGGTCAAAGCCTACGGGTAGGGCCGGTAGCCCCTAGTAGAAGCCCACGGGTGGGGGCGGAGGTTTTCTGGCTAAAGCCTACGGGTGCCAGGTTTTTCGGTTAAAGCCTACGGGTAGAACCGGTGTCCCCTAGTAGAAGCCTACGGGTGGGGGAGGAAAAGTTTTGGAAAAGTGTTTAAAAAATGGGCTCCTCACTCTCAACTGCTCAAGTAAAATTTTGTGAAGATTTATTGTACCTTTTGAAAAGAAATGGTCACCCTGTCTCTGAATCAGAAGTAGAGCTTTTAGTTAAAACCATTGGGGAAATTTGTCCCTGGGTCCCTAAGGAAGGAACGAAAGATTTAGCCTCATGGGAAAGGATCGGGTTAGAATTTATGGCCAACCCGAAAATCGGAATTCCGGTACAATTAGTATGGAGCAAAGTAAGAAACTGCTTTCAACAAATCGCTCCAAGAAATGTTTTGCTTAATGGAACAGTGAATTTAGGAAATACTGCTTTTAATAGTGCCCCTGTGCTGCCGCTTGCGGTTGTGCCATTTTCGGCCCCCTCGCAGCAGCCAGTTCAGGCCCCGTTGTCGTACACGCACTCGCCCTTGTCCAATTTGTCATTGCCAGATTCATTGCCGCCTGTGCCGGTGCAGCAGACGCCGTCGGCCTTTCAAGCCCCGCCGCGGACTGCCCCACCGCCAGTCGCTCAGCAGTCATCGCAGGCCTTTTACCAGCCAGCGATTTCAAGTCAGCAGCAGCCGCGGACCTCGCTCCAAGCAACGGTCCCGCTTCCTCCATCGCAAGCCGCGCTTTTGCCAGCGATCCAGCAGCAGCAGCAGCAAGCAGCTTTTTTGCCAGCAAACCCTGCTGCCCTGCAGGCCGCGCTCAAGCCAGCAGCTCCAGTTTTGCAGCAAGCTGATTTCCAATCAACAGCAATCCAAGCTTCAATGCAAGCAGCACAACAGCAATTTACCAACCCTTCAGCACCTCCAATGCCAATGCAAATTCCAAGACAAGAGCAAAGCCAAACAATGATGATCCAGATGCCAGGACTTGCAGTACAGAGCCAACAACCTTATGCTCCAACTTCAAGTCAGCCATCTTGTCTTCATCCAACTCCAAGTCAGCCATCTTGTCTTCATCCAACTTCAAGTCAGCCATCTTGTCTTCATAGTCAGCCATCTTCAAGGCATCCAGATGTCAAAGACTCTTTAGCACCATCTAGTGGCTCATCATTTGGAAAGCATCAAGAAGATTTAAACTCACTGATGCCACCTACAGATCCAACAGCAATGCAGCCCATTTGCAGAACCCAAGCTTTGGAAGCAGCTTTGGGACAAATAGACTTTAGTGCTGATCCAATGCACATCTTTCCAGTGATTCGTGCTAATGGAGGACAACCTGCAAGATATCAAGCCATTCCTTTTGAAACACTACGTGAACTGCGAAAAGCCATACGCGAAAATGGACTTCAAGCTCCTTATACTAGAAGTTTACTTGAAGGACTGTCCACTAGTAGACTTCTGCCATCTGATTGGAAGTTGATACTTCGCACCTTCCTGTCGCCTACAGATGCTCTTCTGTGCCTGCAAGAGTGGAAAGAAGTAGCAGCCAGACGTGCAACGCCACTTGCCACAGAAGATATGCTCACAGGATCAGGACATTACTCCAATCTCAATCAACAGCTAGCCATACCTGATGCTGCACTTGTCACCATAGCAGACATTGTGGTCAAAGCTTGGCGCAGACTACCCAATCGCACAGATGCTAGCTCAGTATCAGGATTCGCTGCAGTTAGGCAAGGTCCAAAAGAACCTTATGGGGACTTCGTGGATCGCCTGATTGTTGCAGTGGAACGCCAGATAGAAGATCGTCATGCCAGAAACATGCTGACAAAACAACTTGCCTTTGAAAATGCCAATGATGACTGCAAGAATGCCCTAACAGCAGTTGCAGCTCGTCCAGATGCCACATTGACTGAGATGCTACGCGTCTGCCAGAATGTCGGTACCCACTCCTACAAAGCACAGCTCTTGGCAGCTGCGGTACAGATGCCACGTCAAGACAGCTCTACGCCAGTCAAGAAGTGCTATGGGTGTGGAGGCGATGGGCATTTCCGGTCGCAGTGTACAACAACGCCAAGGCCTTCTGCCAAGCCGCCAGAGAGATGTCCCATCTGTCAGAAAGGATTTCATTGGGCGAACGATTGTCGTTTGAATCCACAAAATACATCACCTACCTCATCTCCAGTTCAGGGAAACGGTTCTGCGGGCCGCGCCCCGGCCCCGGTAAAACAATAGGGTGCAAGTTCAAGAACATCATGAAGGTCAATCGTCCCAGAAAGGTGAACAACGCTACTCCTTATCCAGGTCATCAGGAAAAAAGAGTGATCCAAAGAGATATCTACTCTCCAGACGTCCAGAGAAAAGATGTGACCTCATCAAGCATTCAGGTTCCAGAGGTTTCATCATCTGCCTTACCTATTCAAAGGGTTTCAGTAGAGAACACAGCATTCAGTTCACCTTCTGCTGACCGCCCTTCAGTTCCTGCTGATGTTGATCCTGCTTCACAGCAAACAATCACAGTCAAGTCTCTGATTGCAGAATTGCCTTCAACGTTGAGAAAACATCCTACTGAGGTCAACCTCGCAGCACCTGAACTTTATTCATCTTCGAGTCAAGGTCAATCTGTCATTGAAGGACATTTGCCCTTGATGAAACAGCAGTGTTCAAGTTGCAACCCAGCTGATGATCACTTTCCATGTGGCCAAAGAATGCAAGTGAGTGAGCCAGCTCCCTCTTGTGGAAGCTTCAACATCACTCCAGTTAACAATGTCCACACCTTTGTGTCACCTTCAGCTTTTAAGCTCAGCCCGCCACAACCAAACAACTATCAGGAACAACAACTTCTACTGCCTTGTGTCAAAGAAGAAGTTCCATCCTACCAGTTTGATGCACAACTGACTGAATGCCAGCAGGTTCAACAGCATCAGCAACTCTTACCAACGGAAGAACCTCAAGTTTGCCAACTCAACGCCAAGCAGCTTCAGAGTTGCCAACTTCAGCAGTGCAAAAAACCCGAAGCCAAAAAGATATCTTCAAACACTGCCAACGAAGAACAAGAAGAATCTTCTGTCCCAGGTATACCACTCTTCTTAACAGAGGACTGTTACTTTTCAAATCCATGGTTTGCTCAGCAATTGCCAACATCCATTCGTGGTCCATTCCCAGACACCTCAATTTGCCTTATCCTGCCTAGGATGGATCGCCTCCCTGCCACAGTCACATTGACTGCAGGCCTAGTTCGAATCACAGATTCATCGCAGTTGCTGATTCCAGGATTTTCAACTGTTCCTTGTGTCCTAACAAAAGGTTTGGAAATTGCCAGACTCTATTTGCTTACTTCCACACCTACAGCTCCTGTAGACTCTTTGCCTCCTCAGGCAGCAATGGCGCTAATCAAGATTACAGAAGAACGCCCTCATCTCGTCTTAGAAATGGGTGGACGAAAGATCAAGGGTCTTCTTGATACAGGCGCAGATGTCACAGTGATCGCCAGAAAAGATTGGCCTGACCAGTGGGCAACGACTGTCACCCAGGAAGTCTTCGGAGTCGGAGGTTTCGAACCCGCCCACCAGAGCGTGCATCCGATTACCTTCCAGTCAGACTCAGGCTCCATGGTGCAGCTCCGTCCACTTGTTATGGATGTGCCTATCACCCTTTGGGGTAGAGACTTGTTGTCTAAAGCAAGAACTGTTATCCACACTCATTTTTGATGTGGGCCTCTGCATCAGCGCCAGTTCATGCACTTCCACTCACATGGAAGGAAGGACCCCCTGTGTGGGTCGACCAATGGCCGCTGACATCCGAGAAGCTCGTCGCAGCAGAGGCCCTAATTAAAGAGCTCATTCTCTCTACAAGCCCCTGGCAAGCACTGTTACAAAAGTGCATTGTTCTTTTCTGCATTGTTCACATCTATTCACTTTTCCTTTATTCAATGATCCAATCGCCAGCCATGGAACATTCCTTGTTATGTTCAGTGCTGACTTTGGCAGTGGTTGATTGAAAAACTATAACTCCCGGCGGAACTCTTGGTTCTTTGGCTAGATTCCTATTTCTTTATTATCCTCTATATTAACAGCATGCTGAGAATATCCAATTCGTTGTCTGAACACACCAGTTTCTCAAAGCAAGGGACTTGTTTCTGTTCCTTAAGAGGAAGTTTCTAAAATGTGGCCCGGCCATGGAGAACTACGGTTTCCAGCTGCCCGCCTTCGTTTGTGTGTTCAACCTCTACTCTTCAACAAGACGTTTCTACAGTTTGTCCAGTTAGGGAGAACTACGGTTCCCGGCAAATTTTGCCCAACGCCTTGTCAAATGCAGTAACTCTTCAAAAGTGCTCAACAAATAGCACCAGTTGAGTTCTGGGCAGTTTGCCTTACCCTCCTACTGCCTAGGCCTTTTGTTTGCCTCTGGGCAGCCCCTTGGTTCCTGGCTGCCTAGATTTGTTCCAGTTATTCCCATACCTGCATTCACTAGCAGATCACCCTGATTTGCTTGCTTAACCTCCTTTCTTCTACAGGTATCGTTGTTTCTTCAGAGCTCGATGTTTCAGTACTTTCCTGAGCTCCATGAACTTTTCCTGAGTTCCAGGACTATTTCTTCTACATGGTCGTGTGTAATCGGAGAAGAAGACGACCGGCAACTCATTCATCGTCTTCATCCTCCTCTCCAACACCATTTTGCAGTTCTAAACCTGTCTTGTACCTTATATTGTACTTGTAAAAATTGCATATTTACCTTTGTATGCTTCTTGAAATATCCGCCTCGCATATTACATGTGATTTCCATATAGCTTGGTAATTAATGATATGGATGTTTATATATGCAAAGCTTTTCTGAAATGGTTTCCATTTAGAGCGTCACAATTTTGATGATATGGAAATGTTTATGTAAGGTCAAAGCATCGTCTTTGTGCAGTTCTAGTCATAGACATATTCATGCATATATGTTTTATAATCCTAAATCTCCACGTTGTGCTTGCAAAAGTTGTAGTTCAAAATGTGGTAACTCTTATATGCCTTATTTGAGATATTTCCTTTGGTCAAAGAATTGGTCATTTTCGGATTTGTTCAAGATATATATGTCAAGTCTGGTGGCGTCCTACCCTTTTGGTACCCCTATTTTCTTTGAAAAATACCCCTCTATATGCTACCTTTGGCAGTAAACCAGGTTCCCAGCTTTTCCCTTCACTCTGTTTCCTGCTGTTGATGGGAGACCCTTATGTAGTTGGTTTAAATCCCATCCCGTTTCGCTGGAAACCCTTGCGCAGATGGTTTAAATCCTCATCCTGGCTGGGACACCTTTATGTAGGTAGCTTAAATCCCCTCTTGTGGCGAAAAACCACTTGTACTTAGGTGCCTTAAATCCCCTTTCTGGAATCGGACCCTAGTTCCCCGTTACCTGTGGTCGCTGTGGTAAGTCCAGAATCTGTCTTCCTGAAAGTTCCCTCGATTCTGTAGCCTCAGTGCCACACACCTTTTATGTTTCCTTATCCATTTTCCTCAGTTTTCCAAATAAAAATAAAAAAAAATGGGGGAGGGGTCTGGGTAGGCCATGTAGCCCCAGCTCTAGTTATACTTTAATTTTGGGTCCCGGATCGGGACCTCTCTTATGTTTGGGCAGTCGTTATCCGTTATTTTTAATTTTGGACCTGCATCAGGTCCTCTCTTGTGTTTGGGGAGTAATTTGTTGTTTTACGCTGCACGCGAAAGTATACATGCTTATAAGGTAATTTGTTGTGTTACACTACGTATTGAAGTATTTATATATGCCTTGAAGGTTTACAGTGTATCGGATCGATCACTTTTTATGTTCGGCTAGTGGTTTGTTATTTTCATGATTTTATTGCTACATTATTGTACAAGTATTTCCTCTTATGAGGGGGGTGGATGTTGATAGTGTTGCTGGTGTTTATATCACAGTTTTGATGTGGACACTGTTGGCACTGTTGATGCTCTGCCCTTTCATGTCGAGTCTATATCAAAACAAATGGTAATGTTTATGTCAGATAAATGCTTATGATATCTCTATTTTTTTATATATATAACTAAAACAAAATTAATTTAATTTAAAACAAAAAAAGAAAGATGATATGTCGGAATACGTTTCACGGATCCGCCATGGATTCATATTTATTTGGTTATTTTATAAGTTTTTCGAGGTCTACTTTTGGTATAATTGCGCGCAAAAGTGAAAGTGAAAGCATGAATGAATAGTGTGATTCACTTACAAGATTAATCCGCCTTTATTTTGTAGATCCGGTCATGTTCAAAGTTGTTAATGAGCGTTAAACTTGCTTCCCGCCCTTTTGGAGGGCAGCAACAGTGATTTTATTGGTTAAAGTACTAATGATGATGTCACGTTTGTTCCCTAATAAAAGGCAGAGGCACCCCGCTTAGGCTAGGAGAAGTAGTCGGAGACCGCACGTTCTTTTGGAGTAGTTCGTTTATGTTCTTTTAGTTGGGTTTTAGTTGAAGTCAAGTTTAGTTTAAGGGACTAGGAGCGGGCTGGACGGGTTGGATGGGTTTTCTTTAGTTAGAGTTAGATCGCGGAAGATCATTCGGTTTAGCCTTAGTTAGGTTTTCTTTAGGTTAGCCTAGGGTTAGGCCCGCGGAAGATATTTCGGTTTTAGTTTATTTAGTTAGCCTCGCGGAAGATTGGGCGCGCAGGGTCTTTAGGCTTAGGAGAACTTAGCTTAGGGGACGAGCCTACGCGGGTTCTGCCGAAGCCACTAAAGATACAACCGGTGTCTGTCTTCCTTTGGGGTTAACGGGGGGAGTAAAGTAAAATTTTTAATTTTCAGTAAACTGGTCCGTCTATTCAGAGTCAGGGTACATGTTTTATTTCACGAGGCAACTTTTCTTTAAAGAAGGCAACTAGGAACTCACACACCATCAGAGTCTTCAATTGGCTTACTCATCATCCTTCAGACTGTGAGGCTTGGCCGGCGACCGTGCTCAAAAGCACGCGGAACGCTGGCCACTTTCCCCGCAACTGGTACCTCGTGCATAACCAATCCAAGGCCGTGCACGAGGAGCTCCAGCACCCAAACCCCGACATCTTTTCACATAAATACAGGCCTTTTAAATTTATTGTAACTTCCATGCCTTTTGCTCCATGCCTTTTGATTAATGGCTTATGAGCCTTGCCAGCGTAGATTTATAAATGCTCTTTCATAGGAATGCTGCTGCTGAAAGGAATATTTAACACTTCCAAAAAATTTTAAAAAATAGCCATTGCAATTTTGAGAGTAAAGGATTATAAATGAACTTGCTTGGTGTATTTTTTTTTAAAATGAATTGTTTAAGGGGACATAAGCCTTTGTGCTTAATATGAAAACTGGTGCCTATGATTTTCAAAGCTGGAATTACATTCTTTGAAGACAACATTTCCCTACCCCACCCCCAGATAAAACTCTGGGATAAGAAAAGCCAAATTATGCATTTAGAGTAAATTGTGGCTCTAATATATATGTGTACAAGCAGATGCTGGAATACTGAAACACAACACTGGAGGTTTGCATCATGAATGCAGAGCCGAGTAATTGTAATTAACAGTGCAGTCCAAGGTTTGGTAAAAGTAAGATCAGTATGCTCCTTTGTGTGCATAGGATTGCAACCATAGAGCTCTAAGAAACTGCAAGGATTGGTGAAGGTACACGTCACAGGAGATTTGGTTAGCTAAAGGGACCCCTGACCATTAGTTCCAGTCGCAGACGACTCTGGGGTTGCGGCGCTCATCTCGCTTTACTGGTCGAGGGAGCAGGCGTACAGCTTCCGGGTCATGTGGCCAGCATCACTAAGCCGCTTCTGGCGAACCAGAGCAGCACATGGAAACACCATTTACCTTCCCACCGGAGCGGTACCTATTTATCTACTTGCACTTTGATGTGCTTTCAAACCGCTAGGTTGGCAGGAGCAGGGACCGAGCAACGGGAGCTCACCCCGTCGAGGGGATTCTGATTGACATGCCCCAGGCTCTGTGGTTTAACCCACAGCGCCACCTGCATCTTGTCCAATTGGTTGGTTACCCATTATTAAGCTTGCTCTCACTTTTTCCAAATCTTTACTTGAAGCAATGAGGTTTTGATCTTTTTATTTTTAAAAAAGTCAATGATGTGGATCTTAGGAAACCATCTGTGCACCTGGAGTTTATACTGCAGTGAAGATCAAATATGAAATATCCCTAGTATTAAACAAGGCATCATGTAACTAAGGGCTCTAAAGAAACAACAGAAATCGTATTTTGTCAATCATTTGCTTAGAAAAATGATATTCTTTCCAGTCCTTGAACACACATATCAGTGGATGATTTTTCGACAGCACAGCTATTTCCTAAGGTAAAGGAAGCCACAGATCCCTCTGTCCATTCCATGGAAACAGAATAGATTTCCTATCCTATTAATGCTGTTTCCGTGCTCTCTAAGGCACTAACAGATCAATTTGAATTTTTTTCTTCCTTGTCTGGAAAAGCCCAGAGTCAAATGATAAGGTTCCTTGAAAAAAACAACCAATGAATCTTTTTGTGAGGATTTCCCACATATCTCATCGTTATGGTGTATTATATATTTCTGTTCAAGGCATTGAAAATCCTTTGATTGAACTCGAGATGACAATTGAATTGGTTTCACCTGAGTGACCTGAGAGTTTCAGTTCCAAGCTGAAAGCATATATCACTTTTTTGCCTACAGACTGAGGTTGTTCAAATAAAAGCTATCACATATTTTTGTATTGCCTTTACTGATGTTGGTTGCTTTCAAAATGTCAAGTGTTAACCTTGATTTTTTTTAAAGCAAACAGTAGCAGCAGCAGCAGCAACAACAGGTAATTCTTTGACCCAAGTTCATAAAGTCCTATACAGTTGTGACACATATTCAACTGGCTTTTCAAAACTGCAGTCTTCTTGTGGGGGTGAAAGAAGTTGTGTTGTACTGCTGCTGTTCTCCAAATAAAACTGTTGTGTATTGACTCAAGGGTTCTCATATCTGTATTACTATTGTCTGTATTCACATTAGGGGAAAGTAACTGCCTTCCTGTTCCAGAAGGAACAGCTACTATTGGTTCATTCAAGTTGCTGCATTTGGATCCTCAGTCTTATTGGTTCCCACCAAAAGGCAGCTTTGTGAATGCTTGAGATGGTTCCCTCCAAAATGTATCCTTTCTAGCCAGTCTATTGTCCCTATAAATGTAGCTTCCCTCTCCTCAGTTCCCCAGTCTTGTTTGCTTGAATAAAGAGTGTTACATGAAGAAGCTGTCTCCTGCCTGCTATGCCAGAGAGCTGAAGTCACTTGCTGAATCACTATCCTCACGCTACAACAAAAACCAAACAGCATTTCATCTACAAAGCTGACCAGCAGAATACTCCAAAATATCCACTTACTGCAGTTTTGCTCAAGTTCCACTACAACTATCAGCCAATTAGTTTCCTAACAAGCATAGTTGCAGGGTCACATCTCTGCTCTGTGTTAGAGATGAGCTGCACATTGTCTCAGCAAATGTGTCTCCTGAAAATTGAACTGGCTGAGAGGATTGGTAGGTAGGAAAGGCAATTCCTCCTCCTCCTGATTCTCCCCTGCAACTAACCCCCACCCCTGTGGCCATTTCCCTCCAGGTGGCCTTACTTTGGGCTATGAAGCCCAGCTAGGCTAAAAATAATGGAAAAATTGCACAGGGAACATTTGCAGGAGATGGTGAGAAGGGTTAAGTGGCTCCTACTGGCATTTTGAAAGGTACCTGATTTTTATTTTTCAAAGAACTTTTCAGGTGAAGAAAACATCAGTTGTTGTTTGGGGCCAATCACAAGCAACAGGCCGACTATAGAATTCTGCATCAGCTGGGACTTTAAGGACAGACTCAAAGTACAATTACCTCCAACCAGGAGGTAATCAAATGGTCATCAAGGGCCAATCATGTTGAAAGTTTCCAAGAAATCTAAAACACCACTTCTCCAATCCTTCTCTAGATACAGATATTTGACCATGGTCACCATCTCCACCAGCATGCTAGAGCCCACCAGCATCCATTGCTGTATGAACGAGGAGACCCCCAGTTGCTTGACCAGCTGCAGCAGAGGCACAGAACCTATGAATTCAGCTGTCTGCAGGCATGCAACTACCGAGTGGTTAGCAGGTTCCAGCAAGGACCACTGACATCATGGCCTGTGCAGGACACTTCCAGCCACATGGGAGTTTTCTGTCTGCATGGTGATGAGCTAATAGACCTCATGGCTCTACCACTGTTTCATGCCACTGTTTGGTAAGGGTGCCAGGTCCTCTTCCACCCCAACACTGAGCAGTGGATTCTGGAAGCCTCTGGGGATCTATTTCATGGCCACCAGCATACATTTAGGGTTGCATACAATGGTGTGCATCAGGGTTCCACTGGCACAGTGGCACTTCTCTTTCCTCTTCTCTCCCCCTGGTACCCACAAAAATCTTCTCCAGAGGGTTCCCCCAACCACCCAGAGCTGATTTTGAGGGTGCATGGGGGTTGCAGGGGAGAGGAGAGGTGGGAAGGGGAAAGTTTCGTTCCACTAGTGTAAGAACCACTCCTACAGTTCAGCACTGACCTTATACAAGGTAAGGCTCAGACTGAATGCTATGAGATCTAATGTTGCTGCAACAACAGTCAGCCTTTGACTGAATCATATATAGGAGCAGCAGTCCCGTCTCAACTGTAAGCCATGTCTTCTGGGAACCTTCCCTGGAAACATTTCCTCTCTCTGTCTCTGTCTCATCCCTCCTGAAGAAGGAAGCAGATATGGTCCCATGTTCACGACAGGAACTGCAGTTTTATATGAGGAAAATAGTAACTGGTGTTATTATGCATCATAACATTTTGTTCATCAGGCATTTTGATATTATTTGAGGTTGAACCCATTGTTTTGAGGATACTATGGAAAATGTTCCTGGTGAAACATTTACAGGGGGTGGAATCTCCCAGAAATCGCCAGGATTTGGCTGCCAGAAAGCTCAACAACGTTGGCCAAGTTGTCCAGATTTTCACTTTTTGAAAAGCCACTTCTGTCTTTAGAAGGAGGTGGTGTTGCGGGCGGTCACAACCTCCCCACGTGCACGGGGGTTGGGTGTCCAGCCCCTGCACGACATGGGGAATCCTGGCTGCGTCACTCCCAGGTCGACGAATCTGATCGACCCAGGGGTGTGGCCTGCCCCATTTAAGCAGGGCGCAGCTGGGAATAATTCCTCTTCCCTGCTTCCAGCTGCTCCGGTTTTCCCACCCACCCGCCCTTTAAGGTTTTCTTTTCTCCGACCTTGCTATGGATCTCGGTTGGTCACCGTTGAGGAGCCTGGTAGGAATTTTTCCACTTGGCAAATTGGCACCAGCCATTTGGTTTTCGCCTACCTCGTAGCAATTCGTCACAACACTTGGTTTGGGCAGTTAGGCATTGGAATATTTCAGTAGAAGTGAAGAGGGGAGGTTGCGCCATCACCTGCCCCGCATGTTGAAGGGTATTCAGTTAAAGGATTCTGGGGGACGTGGCCCTGTCCGAAGCCTAGGGAGGTTAGGGCCTAAGGCACGCCCCCTATCGGTGACCCCAGGAGGAGTTCCTAGTTGATGTGCATCAGCAGGACTCTCTCTACTGATGGTTAACCCTTCCCGGACTCCCAGCACACGTGCTGGAGTCAGATATAGTCGGTTAGATCCAATGCCTAAGCCAATACCACTCATCATCTGTAACCAATAAAGTTGTGGCCCTTTTCTGCCCATTAACCTTATATATTGTGTCATGTGTTATTTATTTTCCTTTTTTTTATGAAGAATTTATTAACATTTTCATAATACAACACATACCCAGACCCACACCTACAAATACAAAACAAATACAAATACACATAATGCCAGGATTCTTCTTCTTGTTTGTATACCTTACAAAAAAAAAAATTTCTATTTCTGAATCTTGACGTTTGACTTCCCCCGCCTTTTCACCTTCGGTTTTAAATCCATATTTTACTTTCTTAACAACTTTTCTCTATAAAATTTTTTTAACTTCAATTAAAGATAACACAATTCTCTTAGTCATCCTATTATAACATAAATCTTAGCAGAATATTCTTATAAAAACTAAACTTATTTCTTCTGTCCTTTATCATGCTGCTTTTAACTTAAAATCCAATATCTCCTTGCTTATTCACAATAAACTTATAATTAACAAACTTCACTCTCCGATTTCAGATACCATAACAGACCATTTGGGTTTTACATTTAATACTTCATCCCACACCCCCTCTGTCCATTGTCTTTCTCTGTCTTTCGCCAGAACCAATCCTCCAGTTGACTTCTTTTCCTAAATGTCCACAGATCCAGGCAGCATTCACAACAGACCTTGCATCGAGCTTCAGGGTACACATCACATCCTTCCTGGGCTCCTCCGCTTCTTTGTGCCATACTTCTACTTCTTGTAGATATCTTAATTCCATGTCCCTTGCCCCTGAGCTCCCACCTCGGGGTCTGGATATTATAAATTTTTCCGTTCCAGGGCTGCCACCCCCAGAAAACGGTTCCTTTTCCCGGAGTCGCCCAGCCATTTCAGACCATCCTTCAAGCACCCCTTCCAGCTCTTTGCCAAGGTTTGCTTCCATTGTGTAAAACTTTTGAAAAGCCTCCTCTGTGGGAAATAGATTCTTTTTATTTATAATCCCACTCAAGACTTGCAATTTCCGATTAAGCAGTTCCAGCCTCAAGACAGTGAGCATTTCTTCCTCCTTTAGACCAGAGTTCAAAACAAGTTCAAACACAAAGTCCAGCATTTTGGAAGGGAGGATGGGTGTCAAATTTCAGTTCCTGTCTCTTCCTTCCTTTGTTTCAATTGTTTCCCACGTCAGTCCAAATTTTCCATCGCCATTTTTTCTGAAGCCAGAGTGTAAAGACCAAAACTTTAAATGGAGATATTTTCTCCCCACTTAATCCCCAAAGGGAAAACTCAGCAGTCTCAGTTTTCAAATTCCGAGCACTTTGTATCCATTATTGTAGCAGCAGTCACTTAAACTGGTTACTTTCTTTCTCTCCCGAAGGGAGGGAGGCAGGCTCCCTTTCCTCTTCCCCCCGGATCGTTCCAAAAATAGAAAAGTCAGTCAAATACTCACAACCACCGGGTTCTTTCAGATCATTAAAGACAGGTAGAACTTAGACGCTCATCACAGGATTTGTCGCCGCATTTACATCCCGGTTGGGGCATGTCCCCTATAGCCCGGCTCCGTCGTCCCTTCACCCCCACTCCCCCTTTACAGGGGGAGCGAGGGAAGGGTTCGGAGCCACAACGGGCACAGCCCGCTCTTCCCGCACCCCACCGGAGCCCCGCTTTGCGGTAGCGGGGCTCCAAACCCCCGGGATGGACTGGGCGCTTCGCAGCCGAAGCAGCCCATGACCACCCGCAATGGCGCCGCCGCCGGAAGTCCGTGTTATTTATTTTCCATGGGGGGTCAGGACATCGCCATGCAATATGTTGGCCCTAGCCTGAGTTGAAGTTTACAACCCCGCTTTAGTAAGCAGTCAAAGCTGCACAAATGAAATTCTGCTCCATTGTGTCCCTTACTTCTGTTCACTTAGAAGTTTAAAAATTTCATGTTTCTCCCTTGGTTCACGTGCATACAGTACAGCTGAACTAAATACTGCATGCAATTTTGATGAGTCTGAAAGAAGCACTTCATATAGCTTTTAAAAAAAATTTAAAATATGACTGTACTCACTTTGCAGTGGCAAGCATAGTAATGTGTGAAAAGATCCAAAAATAGCTAATTGCAAAAGATTACTCATTAGACAAATGACAAATGTAGTTCTAAAAATATTTGTCAGAAAGTCAGTTTTGGAAACAAAAAAAGAGGCCCCAATGAATAATAAAATCAATAGCATGGAAGAAAATGTGAAGACGGTACACTTGTCTGACATGGAACTGGTCCAACACTGACCAGATGCAGGGTAGCAGATGGTTTGCATTACTCGTACTCCATGTGCCAAACTTGAGGGGATGTGCTTAGCATTTGTATGTGATACTGCTTAATTTGTTGCAGAGATTTTATGCTCAAGCAAATCTTTGTGACAGTGGTATTGGAGAGATCCACCATGTTGATCAGCTTGTTGTCAGGTTCATAGAATGGAAGACTTTGGGAACAGATTCTTCTAGGCATATGGACAGGATACCTGCTTGATCATAGACAGGGAAACTGGAAGATGGCTGTCCCCAAAGAGTATTGCTGAATTCCTTCAAATCTGACTGAGTCTTGCTCTTGTCTTCTTTGTAATAAATATTTTTTCTTTAGGAATCCATGTAATAAAACAGGAGTTGTCAGTAGCCAGTCCTCCAGATTTTTGGACAACTCCCACCAACCCTGGACAGCATGGCCAATAGTGAGGGATTATGGGAATGGTAGCCCATAACTTTTGAATGGCACCATGATGGATACCCCTGTCCTATTACATGGATTCCTGAAGTAGAAAGAGGGTTTTGCACAGAGTACAAGAGTGGGGCTCAGTCAAATTTGAAGGAACCCAATACATCTTGAGGATACAATACTGCTTGTTTGCTACCCCTGCAGCAGAACGTTCTTAGCACCCTCATTTACTTACCCACATGCATTGGGGGAAATTGGGAAAGGATCATAGGTAGCAGCAGAGCATATTTTTTAATTTTTCGTTTTCACAGGCACAAGGTTCCAGGTTCTATTCCTGGCATCTCCAAATAAAAAGATCAGGAAGCAGGTGATGTGACCTTGCCTGAGACCCTGAATATCTATCACCAGTTCGCTTGGACAGCACTGGATAAATAGTATACAAGGCGGTTTCCTATGTTCTTATGTGATGTGTATGTCTGATACTTGTAACTGCTTTGGGTTATGGCTTTGCCTTGCCTTTTCAGGCACTGCTTCTTTAGAATTGGACCATTAGATCCCTGGGCAGGGCAGTAGTGAGATTGAAGCTGTGCCAAACACTGGCAGGAGTTTGGGATTGGTTCTGCTGGTGCACCTGTACAGCCCTAACTTTGCTGCCCACCGTGCCTTGCCATATCCACATCCAAGCAAGCAACATCAACGATAAGCAGCATCAATGGCCACTAACGGTGATGGATATGGTCTATCTCCACCACCAGAAGCAGCATGACTCTGAATACCAGTTGCTGGAGACTGTAGGAGGAGAGAGGGCTGCTACACCTAGGTGCTGCTTGTGTGCTTCCCATAGGTATCTGGCTGGTCATTGTGAGAATAAGATGCTGGATTAGATGGGCCACTGGTATCATCCAGGTATCAGCAGAGTTTTTCTTATGTTCAGTGCCACTGGTGGTGCCAGGAAAGCATCTCTAGAGCCCCACCTCACATGCGCCTGTTAGGTACTAAGTATCGGCAGGAATCTGTATTAGCAAACACAATGTAGAAGTAATTTGCACAATGCTTCATTATGGTCTCTGCCATTTCCTTACTTTTCCTGGAAAGCATGACTTACAGAGGGGTGACATCAGCGTATCAATCTCGAAATTGCTCTGTGCCGCACAAAGCCAGCTTCTGGCCAGTTTTAATGCCATGCTTTCTTTTTCAATTGCATGCTGCATCCACAAAAGGGTAAATTATATTTACATATTTTTTCCTTGGCAATATATGCCGCAGAGCTTCTGATATAAATCAAATCCTTTTGCAGCAATACAGACAAGATCAGGTCTAATGCGCTGATATCCATCTTGTATTCCCTTCTGAGCTTGTTGTTCTATAATGTGGAGGCAAAGCCTGATATAGAACCGAGCACTTATTTTGCTCCCTTTGATTTAATCCACTTGCCTTGGGTCTGAGAGAAAGGCATTCATTACAGACAGCCTGACTTCCTTCTTCATCTGATCTAAGCAGCCTGAAAAGTGCAGAGTGCTCAGATGGGGCCACCTCACATTTTGCCTCAGAGGATTTGGCTGTCTGGTTTTTCCTGGAACTGAGGTTGAAATCGGACAGGAAGACCTCAGAGAAAGGAAACTGAACCTGATGGCAGGGCATCTTATTTTCTTCCCCACTCTTTTACTCACGCAAATCTTTATGGTGCTTGAAAGAAAAACAGAGACATGAGAGTTTAACAATCTCATTTGAAGAGCAACAGTGTTCTGGTTTGGTTTTGAGTGTGTTAGACTGAAGATGGATATTTATATGTGAAAGTGGCTCCCATTAGAGCAGACTGACATAAAGAGCAAATGCACATTACTTAAAAGCGGGTCTTAAAAATAGCAGTAAACTTCATGAATTAGATTTTATCAGGCCAGCTGTGCTTGCTTTTGTAATTCACTGCTAAGCTGAAAAATGCGTAACAGTTTGGCTGTGTTGATGCGACAAGTCTTTAAACTAGAACACTTGCAGGCTGGACCTCAGTGAGACTCCCACAACTTCTAAGCATGGTCCGAATGCCTGGTTTTGGTCTCTATTGCAGTTCCACAGTTAATCTGGCTAGGCAGCACAGTGAATGTGAAAAGATGCTTGGGCCTCACTCACACCCTGATGGCATGCCAGCATTATGTTATCTTTGTGAGCATTTTAGCTGGCTAATTTCTCAGGGATCATGATCCTGCGGAAGGAAGCAGGGTTTCTGAATGTTGGTTTTAGAAATACTTTATGGTCATTTTTAGCACCCCTTTTTTAACCCTTTTGTATATTTTATATTGCAATGTGCATTTCTTATATTAGTAAGTTGCCTTGGAACTTTTTTTTGCAGTTGGTAGCGTTCTACCAAATGAAACAAACAAATAATTGATTGAGGACTGGCACCAGCACTGTGAGGCATCTGTCAAGGGCCATTGGCCCTGATTCCCTGTTTTGGGCCATCTCTGCCTAGCAGCAATAATGGCAGACTGCCACTTCATTTGTTATTTATTTGGCCAATTTATATACCCCTTATATTTAAGCAAAACTCTAAGTGGTTTACAACATCGGCTAAAGGATCTTTAAAAACAGCAAATACAAAAACAAAATCAGAGAATTTCTTCAGTAAAAGGTGAAAGATTTATACAATCTGTAGAGAAACCAGAGAATTTCTGTATCTTATAAAACACAACTAACAGCTAAATAGAGCATCTTCTTTAGTATCAAAAATACACCCACACACCCACACAACTATATCTATCTATATCTATATCTATCTATATCTATATCTATATCTATATCTATATCTATATCTATATCTATATCTATATCTATATCTATATCTATCTATCTATCTATCTATCTATCTATCTATCTATCTATCTATATCTGGAGGGAGAGAGAGAGAGAAGAGAGAGAGACAGCAGAGCTCTGACATACTGTGTTTCATTAAGGAAAGAGATCAACTTGCCTCAAGTGTCATTTGTGCCACAATCAGTCTTAATTAGATGAGAAGCGATCACTAGGCTGTCTGAAAGGTACCTGAAGTGCACTTAATTGACCCAGTTTCTTTCTCTTTGTGGCATCTAGCCAGGAGAAACATCTTAGCCTTGGCTATTATATGTTAGCTTTCACTTCCCCCAGAAAATTGGCTGCGGACAAGTTTGCTTGCCTGTATCCTAAACTGATTATACATGATTGCAGCCCAATCAAAACGGTTTAAAGTAATTAGTTCTCTAAAACAATTAAAAGTGGTGCTTTTCGGAACTTTTGTTTTTGTTTTTGAATGCTGGGTTGTCAACAACACCCACATACACAGGATTAGCAGGTGCCTATAGGAATAGGCTGCAGAAGATGCAATATAACCCAAAGATCTTTTAAAAAAAATAAAAATAAAAAATGATATTTTGGAGTTGCATTGACCTTTGCCAGGGCTGATCTACTTATTGAAGCACAGGGCACCCGGATGTTTCAAAATGGATGTTTCAAAACTGTCCAAAACTAATTTTGAAATAATGAAGGGTTAAAAATGCTGCTAAACGTTCACCAAAACAGGCTGTCCTTGAAGTGCAATTCACCTGGATTGGGAATCAATTCATCTTGCTTTTCCTCATCTCGCATCTGAGGCATCATTTTTTTCCTCTGCCCTCTTTATCCTCTGAGACTCAACTAAGCCTATGGATGGAAAAGTTATTTTTGTAGCCTGAAGAGTTAAGCCTGCCTTGCATTTTTCCTGCTATATGGTGTGTGTGTGTGTGTGTGTGTGTGTGTGTGTGTGTGTGAGAGAGAGAGAGAGAGAGAGAGAGAGAGAGAGAGAGAGAGAGACTTTTGTTAACTGCAGTTCCTTAATTATTGGTTTTAGGAATTAGTCACTTGAAATAGACTTTTGAGCAGATACAAAAATAATGGGGCAGATGGTCTTAAAACAACATATCAACCTTTCACTGTGTCATCACTTTCCCTGACACACACCCCCACCCGGGTCTGCTGCACAGACTCCTCATAAAAACTTAGAACGGCTCTTATCTTTTAAATCTTATTTGTGCAGTGCCTTTGGGGTGCTTGACAGGGAAAGTGCTTTATTGACTTTATTGCATTTTGTTATTGCATTGTAAACCACCATAGGCTATGGCGTTACCTAACCCTACAGCCAATCATGACATGAATAATAGATGGACTTACGACCAGGTTGTTGCGTTTCCCATGCAAGTGTGTATGTGTGAAAGCAGGGGCATCGGTATAGGTATAGAATTAAGACATCTGAAGGACCTACTGTTAACAGCAAGCAAGCAAGCAAGCAGGCAGGCAGGCAGGCAAGTTTCTGGTCCTTATGGATGTGAAGATGGGCTTGAAAAGATGCCCCAGAGCCAGGGGAAGTTCAAGAGAACTTTCAGTTTTTGGCACTGTGTCCCCTTCCATGAGCCACAGAATCAGAATAAATCACACATATCAGGCTAATTGGTTTAATCTGTGTTGTGCAGGTATTTCAGAGCATCCAACTTTTACTGATGCAAAATTTGGGTCACTTGAGCACAGTTCTTTTTTGTGTTGTTTTTAAACTGCAGATTGTACACATTCCTTCCTTATAGATGTTCAGACTATTTCATAAATTGGTATTGTATGCTAATAGCAAAAGGAACAATGGATATAAACACACACAGACAGACACAAACATCTCAGAGCTGTACCCCTCATTTGCTCTTTTAAAGTTGCCTTCTGTGGCATGAGATATTGGTTGGCACCTGTCTGTCTTGGGAGACAATGAAGGAGTGCTCCTTTGTGGTGCGAGATATGGGAGGAAATTTTTGTACCTCTGAGGCATGGGGAAGGACATTTTCAGTTCCATGGGTCTATGGCACACTACTAACTGCGCCTGCCCCCCCCCACTTCATTCTATGTTAATTTTCTTTTTCGTCTCCTGATGTATGCATGGTCCTTTCAGAGCTTTTTCAGTCATGGCACCTCATCTCTGGAACTGCTGGGAAACCACATGGCTGGAATCCTGCACCCAGAGCCAGTTCTGTGATGAGCCAAAGTGAGCCTGGTGCTTCAATGGCAGAATGGAAGAGGCGGCAGATTTGGATCAGGGTCCTAGCTCACCTGAAAGAGGAGGTATGATAGCCATCTTCAAATACTGTCACATGAGAGAAAGAGCAAGCTTGTTTTCTCCTGCTCTGGAGGGTAGGACTTGAACCAATGGCTTTGCGCTACAAAAAAAGGAGATTCCGATGAAACGTCAGGAAGAACTTTCTGACAGTAAGAGCTGTTTGACAGTGGAATTGACAGTTGGGAGGTTGTGGGCTCCTTCCTTGGAGGTTTTTAAGCAGACGTTGGATGCTATAGCTGAGATTCCTGCATTGCAGGGAGTTGGATTGGTGACCCTCAGCGTCCCTTCTAACTCTACAATTCTAGGATTCTATGATTCACATCCTGCCTGCCCATCCTGATTGGCGGCTGCAGCAGCATTTAGTCTGCAGACAAGGAAAGTCAGAGATCAAGCCCATGGGTGGTCTCTTCCTCCTTGTTTGCTTCTGCCCACCCTCTCACTGGGAATGTAGCCAATGGGAAGGCTGCTCAGTGCCTGGCCTTGGTTTGGTGTGCTACAAGAATTCTTGCATGTGCCAGTTTCTGTAATGCTGATTTACATGCCATTATAGGTGCTGAGAGTTGAGCAGAGCAGCGGGACAGCAAAGTGACAGCCAAAACAAACTCCTTCCATAATTAATCCTCATAGAGGAGCTGTGTAAGTGACAAACAACCCCTATCCATAATTAGTCCTCACCAAGAAGCAGTGTGCTTTTTTTAAAAAAAAAACAACAACCACAAAAGCATTTTTTAAAAACCCCCAAAAGGGCACTTTGGCAAGAGACACCCCTCCCTCTTAAAAGTGGCAGTGTGTGTGTGTGTGTGTGTGTGTGTGTGAGAGAGAGAGAGAGAGAGAGAGAGAGAGAGAGAGAGAGAGAGAGAGCTGGTACCCCCTCCCCAAATTCTCTCTATCTTCCATATTGCAGCAGCTTCTGTTTTAAGTTGTTGTCAGCCTCTCCCCCACAGCTTTTTAGGATGCAGTGGGCTTGAGAGGTGATGTGCACATATGCTAGTCATATCTTTATCTTTATGGTGATACAACATCCCCAATGTGATCGATTTATTGATTGACTGATTTAAAGCTTTATGTGTTTAAGAAACAGTGCAGGCTCAGCATGGATAGCCTGAATTATGGGACCAGTTGTATTTAGACTAAATAGCCTGCTAATGTCAACTTTGTAAACATCCTGCAAGCCAGGAAAGAAAAGGCTAAATGGGAAATGGGAAAATGGAATGATTATGTTTTTGAATACGTACAATCTGAAATATTTGCACAGATAGCGGCAGAGGATAGTTGGGAAAATAAATGCCAAAGAATTATAAATAAATGGGCAATTTACAGGAACTGGATAGAAAGGGGTGAAGCCAACCCAAACATACAAGCTCGAATGAACAGACTGTGTACTTGGTTAAAGATCTGAAGAACGAAGGTCTGTCCAGAGGGGAGGGTGGGAGGGGAGGGGGAGGGGAAAAAAGTCTCCTAAAAGCTTGGTTGTTTACTCAGGTATATTGGAGATGTTTGAGAGTGCTACTTTGTTCAGTGGCTGTTTTAAATGACGCATTCAAAATGTATTAATTGTATTCTGAACTTTGTACATATCTTACTGTACTTTGATTCTTTTTCTGTAAATCAGCTGCAGATTTTTGTTAAGCGGTATATACATCTTCTGAATAAATAGTTTTTTTAAAAAAAACATCCTGCAAGCCAGTAAAATGCACATTAAATGTTTGGAGAGCATGTCACAGTTCGCATTTTGTAATTAGCTTTCTGAATGGTGCTTTTGGTTTTATTTCCAGCTCAGATTTTTGAAAAAATCATGGCAACTGACTTTTCTTTAGAGAGGAAGTAACATGAAACCACTGCTTTGCAAATGTTCTTTTCAAACTAGAACAATACATAAATAAATAAAATCACCAATTTAATTTAATACTGAATTTTTCAGGCTTTCAGGCTAAGGCACAATTATTTTGAAAGGTGCCATTCCACTCCCCTTTGTCCTGCTTGTAAACCACTCCACATTTGTCAGACATAAGAGCCCACAGCTGGATCTTTTTCTTAGCTTGATAAGAAAATGTTGTATGGAATGTGGAAGGCACTTTCTACTTGCAAAACACAATGGTAAAGGACATAAAATAGTTTTCTTTGGAGAACATAACTGAAAAGACTGAGGAGGAGGAGGAGGAGGAGGAGGAGGAGGAGGAGGAGGAGGAGGAGGAGGAGAAGTGGAGATTGGATTTGATATCCCGCTTTTCACTACCCGAAGGAGTCTCAAAGTGGCTAACATTCTCCTTTCCCTTCCTCCCCCACAACAAACACTCTGTGAGGTGAGTGGGGCTGAGAGACTTCAAAGAGGTGTGACTAGCCCAAGGTCACCCAGCACCTGCATGTGGAGGAGCGGAGATGGGAAGCCAATATAAGAACTAATTTGAATTTAGCTGCCAGCCAATCTTATGCCTCAAAGCAGACAAGGATGCAATCCCTGTGCAATTGCAGCTCTTAGTGTTCATTTGGGGATTGTGGATTCTACCAACCTACCACCAGGGCTGTGAGTTTAACCTTGATTTAACTAGTACTGCTGCAAGAATTTTATATGCCCAAAGATGGCGAGAAAATGCAGTTCCCACAAAGGAAGAATGGCAAATGAAATTGACGGAGTATGCGGAATCAGCAAACTTAACAAGTAAAAATAGAAAACAAGAAGCGTTTAAAGAAGGTTGGAAACCATTTGTAGATTATTTGAAAAAAGTATCATAAAAATGTTAAGACGCTAGTCAATTTGGAGTAATCTCAGCAGTTAATAATGGTATAGAGGAAAATATAGATATATGATTGATTTGGTTAGAATATGCAGCAGTAACTGTTTATTTAAAGAAACCATGGAAGGATGGATGGGAAGTCCACTAATTGTATTCTCTTTTTCTCTTTTCTCTTTATTTCTTTATATTTTTTCTGTCTGTATTTTGAAAATTTATAAATAATCTTAAAAAACAACAACCTTGATTTAACTGACAGCCCAAGCAAGAATGTTTGAGATGGCACTAATTCTATAGCAAACAGTCATGTTCCTACCGAAATCAGTGGAGTTTGCCATGTACTTCGATTTACATGTGTCTGCACTGATTTTGGTCCAAGGTGAAGAAAGTAGCCTCCAAAGGAGATCCAAGCTGAATTGGGCTACTTTCCAAAACGCCATGGTTGTACTAATCCTGGGTTCACTAACTTGCCAGAACTTAGTTCCGACACCTCTCAGGTGGGCGCCATTGCCATTGGAAGAGAACAAGGAAGACATTTGTGGTGAGTTCTGGCACCTCTTTTTTCTAGAAAAAATAGCACTGTGCCACACCCATAATAGAAACTTTAAAATGAACTGTATAACATGGATGGAGCTTTCTCTGAAACACATCTGTCAGCACCAACAGATTGTGAAGGATATCATTGCATCAGCTCTCATCTGTTTACTCATATAAAGACAATCATGCACGGGAGAGCAGGGAGACACTAGCAAGCTCTTATTCCTCCAGTGCATCACTCTCCCCTTCCTTAAAACCCTCTGTTAAGTTGGAGGGTAATATCCTGGAGAAGGGAAACTCTCCTACTTGTAGATGTCCCCATGAGTAGAGAAGTTTCTTCATTACTGTGGTACCTTGGGTTACAAACACCTTGGGTTACAAACACTTCGGGTTACAGACTCCGCTAACTCGGAAGTAGTACCTCGGGTTAAGAACTTTACCTCAGGATGAAGACAGAAATCCCGTGCCAGTGGCAGGGAGGCAGCGGGGGGCCCCATTAGATAAAGTGGTACCTCAGGTTAAGAACAGTTTCAGGTTAAGAACGGACCTCCGGAACGAATTAAGTTCCTAATCAGAGGTACTGCTGTATTCCATAGTTGACCTGTGGAGGCAACAGTGATGGTGGTCTGGCAAAAGGGGCAGGCCTTGCCAGTATAGCACTCCCAAGTATTCAACAAGTAAACACAACACTCAGATAGGGCTATTTTCCAAGAATCCGTTGTGACTTCTTGTCTTCTAGCTATCGTTGTGTTGTTGCTGGGAAGTGTCAAAGGTTGACACACACACACACATTCCATTTTCTTTTCTCATTGTGAAATGTATGAAGGTTTAGTGTGTGGTTTCAGCTTTTTGTTTTTGTTTTTTGTTTTTTTACTAATGGGAGGTTGTGCTCTCCCAGAAGCATCTGAGATTTCTTGACAGCCTAGTCCACACATGAGTTGTTTAGGAAAACATGTTGACAGGCTGAGTTTCTCTTTTTAACTTCATCATTCAAATGAAAGGAACTAACAACTGAGCATCAGCTTTGGCAAGCAATATTCTCACATTAAAAAATAAAATAAAAATCTCAGTGTTTCCAGGGGACCTGTAGAATATTATCTAATTTTTCTATTTAAAAAGAAAAGTTTGTTCACTTTCCCTTAAGATACATTCACTCACAGACATGATTAAGATTCAGAAACATCTGGTGGCTGTTAATGCAAATCAAATATATAACCTGTGTTGGCTGGAGTTATTTGAATTTTTCCTCTGCACTTGGAAACTAAGACTTTAATCCTATGGATATCCATTTGGGATTAAGCCTCATTGAATTCAATGGTATTTACTACTACTACTATTATTATTACTACTAAGAAGAATAAGAATAATGATTTTATTATTTGTATCCTGACCATTTGACTCGGTTGCCCCAGTCACTTTGTGCGGCTTCCAACAGATATAAAAACATGAGGGAAAATTCATAGGATGGTGCTGCATAGGAATCAGCCCTGCAATGGATGAACTGACAATTAAACTACCAGTTCCACTATTGCAGAAATTAAATATGAGCATCATGAAAACGCTTTTCAAGTGATAACAAGTAAAGCAATTGTCTGTATCCCTTTCAGTCTGGCTTCAAAGTTGGTCATCCTAATAATGCATTGGTAGCCAATATGCACAGGTAGCCAATATGCAGCCCTTCGGATGTTGTTGCACTAGAACTCCCATCATCCCTGACTATTGGCCATGCTGGCTGGGAATGATGACTTGTGCTGAGGGGGGTGGAAAGAGGAAGCATGGCCATATTGCTTCTCCTGGCTTCTCAGTGGTGTTCAATCTATCACCTACTATCGTTGTCTTGCAGGGCTACGGCTAATCATTCCCCTGGGGGCAGAACACAGGGGTTGCTGATGAACTAACATTCTGTCCCATAGGCATTGGTTTAAAGGGTTCTGAAGTAGTATATTTTTAAAAAATTAACATTGCATTTCAAGAAAATAAGATACCGAGAGCCCATCTGGATCAAACCACATATTTATTTATGTTAACATCTTGGTTCATTATATTTAACTAACTAAAATGAGATTACAAATAGATTTGATTCAATTGTCTGATTCAAACTGAAATTAAAACATTGCTTCTCAGTTTTCATGGAAGTATATGAAATAGTCAAAACAATAATTTTGTTGTAAGACTTGAGCTGAAATCTTAACACAAAGCCGAAAGCTAATATTAGAATGGAGCTAATTTGTTCTACCTCTTGCTTTCTTAAGAAGATGGTAAGCTGTTGCTTAGTAGCTGTTCTTTAGCTTCATTCATTAAAGAATACATTTTGTCACAATGTTTTGTTTTGTATTTTTTTTTTTTTAAAAAATGCACCTTGCAATTATTTCCTTTACTGAAGCCGATTAAGGAAAGCTTGAAACAAAATACAGTTCGTACAGCACAGGTTTAAAGAATTCGATCAATCAAACAATTTCTATGATCACAGATCAGCTACAGGTTTAAAACACTGGACTTCAGTACCACAGTTTAACTCTTGTGTCTCAGTCCTCTCTGTGTTTACTTAGACATAAAAGTCCTACTCCAGTGTAAGTGTGCAAACGGGAGAGATCATCGACCCACGGTCTAAATTCACATAGTTTCATTCTTTAAGCCTCCAAGGTTTCGTTTTTATTATTTATAAAATTTGCATACCACCCTTCATCCTAAGATCACAGGGCAGTTCACAACATAACTATGCATATTGAAAATACATAAAAAAACAAAAATGAAACACAAACTCCCCTCCCACAAACACATTTTAAAGGCCATAGAATCCTAATCAGCCTATAGGCATGGTTATAGAGAAATGTGTTTTTGCCTGGCACCTAAAGATATGTAATGAAGGCTCCAGGCGAGCCTCCCTAGGGAGAGCTCCTGTTGTCCTCGTTCAAAGGGCACCAGAAAATTAATAGTTAAAAAGAATGAAGCTTCATGCTGAATAATGGGGCTTTATGCATTCATAATTAAAATTTTCAGTGTTTTTTAATTGTTAGCCACTCCGAGAACCCTTCAGGGTTGAAGGGAAAAATAAAAATTGAAGAAATAAATATGGAATCAGCACATGAAACAATATATGCAGTCACAAACAAAACTACTGAAGGGTTTTCAGTAGTTTTTCAAAGCTCAGGTAAATTATGATCTGATGTTTCCCAGGGGGAGAAATGTATTTTTTTCCACTTACATGTACTCCAGGTCTACTGAATTCACCTATAGCTTTGGCTGGTTGTATTGCATTTCTGATGGTCTGATTTTATTGCTTTTTTCTTTTTCTTTTAGTTCATGCAAATTTACATTATGGCACACCATCTGGAAGTATTCTGCCAAATTGTGAATATAGCATGGAGCTTTGAAGAATATTGCAGCAAAGTGAAATATTTGGCTGAAGATTCAGCTATGTGAGTTTTCTAGGTGTGGGAGATACAGATCTACCCTATTCTTCTCGAGTGTCAATAGTTTTCACTGATTTAAACATTGAATTTTTATATCATGGTAACTCACTCTAGGACCTTATGATGAACAGCAGGTAAGAAATTCAACTTATAATAATACTCATAATAGATATTCCTTGGAATCATTTCCATTCAGTGGATATGAGTTTCACACTTATATTTCAGTTCTGTTTTTCTTGGATTTTTAAAAATTAATTATTGTGTTGTTGGATCCCCCATTGGCTATCATTTGAAGATTTACCTGGTTTAATGAACAAACAAGTTGCATGGAAAGGAATCATTGTGCCTGCATACCTATGCCCCAGTAGAGAACGGTTGCCATTCAACTGAGTGAGAGGCCTATTTAGCACATTTGGGCCTCGTAAGAACCATCTGCTCAAGAGCGGATAGCAGCACAAAATGATTAAACTTTCAAACCCCTCTGACATATTAACTCAAAAGGCAGCCCCACTGAGTGGCTTACTCCCAGGTAAGTGTAGCCTTTTGAGGAAGTCCCAAGGTCTAATTGAACATATACTGTAATGAAAAACTCATTTATAGTATTCCAATTGCTTGTTTCTGTGCATCTTGTGGGACAATTTGATGCTAAATCCTGTTCCTGAATGGATAATGACTGAGGATGTAGAGCTGTCACCTCACCCTCTTGGCGGTTTTCTATCATCTGATGTGGAATTTGTATTGATATTGTTTTTAAATAAAGTTAATCAGTAGAGAAACAGTAAACAATTTTTCATAATGGGAAATTGCAAAAATCGAATATCTCTTTCAAACCCTCCCACATTTCTCCGATGAGAATAGGGGTGTCCTATTCCATACCCTTCACCATTTCTCTGATGAAACTAGCGATGTCCTGAGGACAAGCGGGACATTCTGGGATCAGATCAGAAAGTGGGATGGATGGCTTCTGTAAATCCAGGACTATCCCTGGAAAATAGGGACACTTGGAGGACCGGCTATTTGGTTGTCAAAAATATATATACTGAAGACTTTCCTCATAATTAAATGACATTCTTGTTGTTAGTGATTTGATCTATATAAATTCATTGTCCAAACCTCTGTCTTTCCCTAGGCATGTAAGAAAATAAGAACCAAGAGAAGGAAAATCGGGTGGAGGTTGTGTGCCAACTGGGAAAGCAGCCAGTTAAGATATTTAGTCACAACAGCTATTGCTTTAGGGGTGACTAAGCTATGGCACATTGCTGAACTACAACTCTCATCAGCCACAGCCAGCATGGCCTATGATAATGTGAGGCCCATGTTAGCCACCTATGCTCCAAGGCAATAAAGTTTTCTTGCAAAGCACTTCATAAGGGTGCACCATATGATATTTACATTTTATATCATGTTGTTTAGTGCAGGAGTGGTAGAACTACATGGCGGTGGAAGTGCCCTTCAGAATTTGACGGACTCTAACTCCCATCAATGCCAGCCAGCATGGCTATTAGATAGGGATGATGGGAATTGTAGTCCAACAACATCTGGAAGGCCCTGTGCCTGGTTTAGACATGCCATTTCCCTCCACAATGGCATAAATTGTGATCTCTCTGAGCTTGTGTGTGTGTGTGTGTGTTTTCCTCATCAGGATTAAAATATTTGTCCATGGTACTCCAGAATGATCCTGCTAACATCGGTGAAAGAACGGGATTAAATACTGAACATTGTTTCCTTTAAAAAGTGGTAAACAACTGTGAAGGATCAGATCCTTTAACTAGGTTTTGAAAGGGCCTATATAGAATAAACTTGACAATGACTCTAATTACAAATTTTTCATTTATTTTTCTGAGTGCCTTGGCTCATCCCTTTGTCTCTGGAGTAATGTGTTTATAATTCTAATACCTCACAGCTAATCTTTGTTGTTAGGGATTGACAGTGCACGGTAGGTGTTAATGAAGCTGCCTACATGAAGGAGATAGGAAAGGTTAACATGCAATCTGTTTGTCTGATATAACTTCGGCTCTTTACTTCAAGAAAACCACGTAATGAGAGTTAAGAGAGACTTGCTCATGCAAATCTGCTTTGCCTCCTATTATATTTCAAGTCCCAGGGGCAAGTAATAAACCCATCACAGATAACATTTCAAGTTAGTTTTGCAGCTCTAATGAGGCTAATGTAACATTTCTAAACCAAAGTGTCCTCCATTATCTAAATTTGTTATTTGTCATCCTCTTATAGAAAATGAATTTATGTACTAAAGAAGGGAGATATCCTTGTTCTCTAGATTTATGCTTATGGGTGGTACTAGGGAGTGGTCAATGCTTCTCTGTTGGAGGGAGTTATGCCCATCACCCTGAAAGAGATAACAGCCCTTTCTAAATAGTTACTACCTGGATTCAGAGGTTTTGGAAAGCGAACGAGAGTGTGGTGGCCGGTGAGTTGCAGGTATGTCTGCAGGAAGCAAACCGTCTAGAACCATTCCAGTATGGTTTCAGACCTGGTTTTGGAACTAAAACAGTCTGGGTTGCCCTGACTGATTACTTTTATTGAGAGACAGAAAGGGGGAATGTAACTCTCTCAGTGGCCTTTGACATCACTGACCATGGTGTCCTTCTGGGAGTTGCGAATTGGAGGTATTATTCTTTATTTACTTACTTGACTGCATTTGTAGGTCACTTTTTCCTCTAAGGAGCTGAAGGTGGTGTAGATGGTTCGTCTGTTGTAATTTGTCCAGGGAAACGGGAACAACGGGCATGCTCCCTGCTGGCCCAAACACCCCCGGCCGAACTGCCGGTCGGACTTCGAAGCCCTGGAACAGCAGCAGAAACCAGAGACCTAGCTTCAGAAAGCCAGGCACTCTTTTCAATCCATTCAGCAGCAGAAGATGCACCACAGAGGCTGGCATGAGCATTATATACAAGCATTTATTAGGCGAACATGAGGACAAAAGAATGCACACGTGCAGTCACCTCCATGTTCGGAAAGCGAAAGCGAAAGTACAGACTGAGGAACGGAAGTTCCCAGCAGCACACTGGAACACTATACAGACATGTGACAAGCTTCCATCCTCAGTCTGTTATTAAGGTGGAATGGGAATGTAAACCCCACAACAGCCCTGTGAAGTAGATTAGGCTGAGAGGCAGTGACTGGCCCAAGCCATCCCATGAGCTTCTTGGCTGAGTGGAGATTTGAACCTTGGTCCCCCAGGTCCACACTCTAACCACTACACTACTGTGACTCTATACCAAAGTAGTTCCTCTCTGACCTGTAGGGTTGCTACCAGAAAGTAGTATTAGAAGATTGTTGCTTGGTTCCATGGCTCTTGGCCTGTGGGGTCCCACAGGGTCTATTCTGTCTCCTGTGCTATTTAACATCTATATGAAGCCATCTGGAGATGTCAACTGCAGATGTGGTGCACAGTGTCATCAGTATGTTGAAGACAAGCCGCTTTGTCTCTCTGCTCCATCAACATCAGGAGAGGCTGTAAAAGTGATGGACAGGTGTCTGGAGGTAGTGACAGACTGAATGGGGGTTAATAAACTGAGGCTGAATCCTGTTAAGATGAAAGTGCTGTGGGTGGTGGTTCTCACATCAAGGAATTAGATATATGTCCTGTTCTGGGAGGGGTTATGTGCCCCCCAGCTCTGGTAAGATCAGGTTCATAGTCTCCTAGATTCCAACTTGTCACTGGAGTCTCAGATCGCTTCTGTGGATAGGAGTGTTTATGCCCAGCTTAGAGGACACTACCGTAGTTTGCATAATATTTGTATGCACAAATCTGCTGTCCCAGTGCTGTTGATGGGCAACTTTAAGGCTCTCCCTTCTTATGGTTTTTTATCTTGAAATTTGGACAACATCAACCTTGTCAAATAGCTTTTCAAACAGAGGATTGCCCTCTGAAAGCCCTTCACACAAAGGACTGTCCTCCAACAATTAATACACATGCCAACTGCCTTTTCCTTTGGGACAAACACTGTTTTCCTCTCCTTAACCCTTTAGTTCCATTAGGGATGACATATTGAGATTTGCTAAAAACCATAAATAAAACTCAGTGGCGCAAAGGAACAAGCATATATTCCACAACATATTGTACTAATGGATCACAACAGTTTGTCACTTTAGAAAACTACTTCAGTATGATTCCTTGGCAATGTTTTCTTTATTGCTCTCCACCGTGGAGAGACTTATGGGTTTGTTGCTTTATGTGAGCTGTTTCAGGGATTTATTTTTTTTAAAAAAATACCCGCAAGTAGTTCTTCTATGGTTTGTGTAAATAAATCAGGCTTTGCAGAAGCAACCAAGGTCACAATTCAACTTGTTTTATGTGTTGTTTAGGGACACAAGACTCTCAAATTGCTTGCTAAAAAAATGGAGGAAGATGAAATAGAGCAAACTTGCATCTTTTTTTGGTGGGGGGAGTTTATTCCTCCTCGTTTCTGATTCAGAATTGGTGTATTAAATTGGAATTGGGATGGAATAGGATAGGATAGGATAAATGCTATTTATTTATGTATTTTGATTAAAGAACTACACAGAATGTCCCTATCTGAAACACCTACACCCTCCCACCTTATTGTTCCACCAGCTGTAAAATTAAATACTATATAATATATGTATATATGTCATTTCATGAGAGGGATCTACATTTATTTAGTTGTTGTTGTTTTTAAAAAAACTTGATCAATTCAGATTCCAATGTGGTTTGCAAATATTCAAATTCCAAATTACATCCAATATAGGCTGGCATAACGTGTGTTGGTATGTGTATGCACACACACACACACACACACACACGGATTGTTGCTGGATTGGGATCCCTCCTGTCATCCTAATTTTACCTCCTACCCTTTTTCTTGTTAAGTATAATTGTTTAATGCACATTGAAATGGAAAATAAATATACAATGTTCCTATACTGTACTGTGAAGCATGACTAGAAATTTCCATGAAGTGTCTACCAGGTTAATCATTCAAAGGACTGTATCATTGTGACTTAGTCACAAGGTGTTTAGCCCACAGTCATATGAAAAGGTCTATGCATATGCTAATCTGTAGGGTGCTCTCTTTATGCCAAGTTGCTGAAGAGAATGGCTGGGTAAATCTCTGCCTCTAGTAAACAGCCTGAGGCTAATAGAGGCTGCAGTGGAGAAGAGTCTGACTAATGCCACAGGCAGGTACATCAATTTCCCCGTTAAATCTAACCAGCCGAGATTCTGAAATTCTGTCAAAAGTAGTGGTGGCTGGTTATCATTGGGCAAGGACAAAAAGACCAATTTTAGGTGGTGCCAGAGCCAATGACAGGAAAAGCCCCCATTATGCAGGGGAGGACAAAAAAAGAAGGAGAGAGACCACTTGAAAACCATAAGAAAGCACAAAGCACCTTGTCCTCCCCCTTCCTTTCCTGGCTGTTTTAAGGATTCTCAAGCTTCAAAGAAAACATTCAAATACCTTCAAAGAGCCAAACCCACTCCTTTTGGCAGCTGACTGATTGCAGCACATTAGCATATGCCGGTCCAGGAGCACCTCTTGATTAATGCCAATTGTCCAAAATATAGATGAATCAGTAGACCCCACTGGGGAACATTGCCAGGATTTGTGCCTCATTTGTGCTTTCCCCTGCCTGAACCTCCTCGCAGCCCGCGGTTGGGCTACAAGGAGTGACTACTATTGACTGGTGACATGACTGGAAACCCCTGAGGTTTGATTTTTAGATTAGGATGCAATATATTTGTAACCCAAGATATTACGCCTTATACTAGGACAAGTATAAAACATTATGCAACTAAGTGAATCTAACTTTATTAGTTTTAAGTTGTTAGGAGTTAAGTTCTAGAAGTAAAGTTTTTGAACCATATTTTTGTACTAGAGAATTTTTATTTCAATACAAGAATCAGTTTTTATTCATCTAACAGCTTCCATATGCACAATTATTAATAACCTCAGTATTTATTAAGGTAGGAATGGGGTACCTTATACCTGTTTTTCAGGATGACTTCTTGCTGCCTTGCTTTAACCCAGCCATCTTGAGTAATAGCCCTATCTTGTAAAACGCCAAATACCCGTGGGTCTCAGGGCGGTTCACAACATAAAGTTACAATATAAAAAGTACAAAATGCATAATAAAAATAATTACCATATTTTTCCATGTATAAGATCCCCCCATGTATAAGATGACCCCTATTTTTTGAGCCCAAAATTAAGAAATAAAAAATTGCAACATTCCGTGTATAAGATGACCCCCAATTTTAAACTTTAAAAAATTGGGGGGAAATATACTCTTATACTTGGAAAAACACAGTAAAATAGTTAACAATACTAATGTATGCAAACTAATAAAAAATACATTCCCCAACAAAAGCCCCAACTAAAAGATATGATATGTGGGGATAACTGTACGTCAAGCTTTGAATCTTATTGCATTCTTCCCCCTGCACCCAACTTTCCTTCCTTTTCTGTACTCAATAAAGGACTAGGACGTGGTGACCTTCTGGGAAAGATACATTAGCAAAAGAAAAGCAGCTACTCTGATATTAGATGACTGAGCTTTTCTTGCATTTATAACTGCAAAATAATGGAGCATATTTTAAAGGTCACCATTCTAGGTTTCTGATGAATCATTACAGATGTTCCGTCACTCCCAGCAATGAAAGGGTGGTTCCTAAAAGACAACAACATTCGTTTTTTAACAGAGGAGAAGGAGAAAGAACTTACTTCACTCGGATCATTTTAGGTGAATAGGTTTGGGAACCTTTTGTCCAAATTCTTATCTTTCATCTCAGCACAGACAGCTGATGCCACTTAGCTAATCCTTTGTATTCTGAAGATAGCATCTGGGCTACAGTGTCATTATTGATAAATATTTTGATGCTGGTGCTCTGAGAAAGCAACAATGATGAAAGAGCATGCTAGATGCTGAAGGAGACTCTATAAAGCCACAGGCAGGTACATCAATATGCCCGTCAAATCAAACCAGCCGAGATTCTGAAATTCTGTCAAAAGCAGTGGTGGCTGGTTATCATTGGGCAAGGACAAAGAGACCAATTGTAGGTGGTGCCAGAGCCAATGACAGAAAGAGCCCCCTTGACTAGTTGTAAGTAAAAGGCAGAAAGATGGGGGCTGACTGAGGACACACAGGTTAACAGGACAGTGCCCCATTTGCCCAAATGGACCACAGGCACAATATGTATTTGAAAAAGGAAAGATCTTCAGAATTTTAATCCTCACATGTAATCCAAGAAGGCGGGTCTGAAATCCACTCCATGCTCAGTCTTCTCAAAATATTCTTCACTTAAGAAAACAAAGGTGATCTGCTCCTGCTTTCTTGCAGTGGAGAATGCAACAGGAGTGTGTGTGGAAACTAGCCTGCTATACAAAGGTCAAATTTATTATAATTTTATTTTATTATTTGTACCCTGCCCATCTGGCTAGGTCCCCCAAGCTACTCTGGGCAGCTTCCAACAAATATTAAAATACATTAAAATGTCACAGATTAAAAACTTCCCTAAACAGGGCTGCCTTCAGGTATTTTCTGAATGTCAAGTAGTTGCTTATCTCTTTGACCTCTGGTGGGAGGGCGTTCCACAGGACGGGTGCCACTACCGAGAAGGCCCTATGCCTGGTTCCCTGTAGCTTTGCTTCTCGCAGTGAGGGAACCGCCAAAAGGCCCTCGGCGTTGGATCTCAGTGTCCGGGCTGAATGATGGGGGTGGAGACGCACCTTCAGGTATTCATTGCCTCCAGCTCTGCCTACCAGTGCATGTAGCCCCCATGAAAAGAGGCTCTTGGGCTGGGAAAGATCCCCCATCCCTGCTATAGACCACCTGGAAGAATATGCTTAGTCACCTCAGTATGAAAGTCAAGGGCAGGAATCAAAACATGGCAGAGCTGCAACCTGGGAAGGTTGGTCCTTGGGCCTGCTGATCTGTGGTATCACCACCATCACCACCAAGAAAAATGTGGTCTATTCCGGTTATATTTTTCTAGAAGAAGAGGTGCCAGAACTTATCATGAATGCCTCCATCATTCTCTTAGAGTGGCAATGACGTCCACCTGAGAGGCACTGGAACTCAGTTCCAGCGAGTTCCAGATAAAAAAAGCCCTGATCTCCTCTATTATTTCAGCAGCTAGGAGTGCCCTGAAACAAGAATAATTCCCCCTGGAGCTTTATTGAAACCTGATGGATATTCTGCCGTACATCAAGGATCGCAATAAGAGATGAATCAAAGGGTCTGATGCAGCATCAATAGTATGTCTGTTTTGGGGACCAGCAGTTGTGTTGAATCCTGATAAAAAAGTTATGCAGTTATGAGGGAAGATGAAACATTTACTAAAACAAACACACACACAACACAGCGGCTCCTTGGAAATATGCAAAGTTCTAATTGGGCAGAAGATACCGTCACATACTGGTGTTATATAATTTTGGTTTCTCTCTTCCTATAAAATCAATTGTCCTGGAAGCTGCGTTGCATGCTGACAAATGGGAGCACTTTGTCACAAGCAATTATGCCACGGTACATTAAACTGCCATATAATCTATGACATTATGGGACTCGGAGTGTGCTCAACATTTCTCAGCCAGGAGAAGTACTCTCAGCTCCATTAAGAATTTGCTTAAATAGGAACTGTGCAAAAAGTTTTAGTTTGTTTGTTTTGTTCTTTTGGCCGGAAAGAAACATATGTTACAACCACACGTGAGCACATGCAGCAGTGGCACACATTGTGGGGTGGAGCTGTGCAGCTCCCTTTCCCCGACTTCACTCTTTCCCCCATTTGTTAATTTAATTAATTGTGTCTTATCTGAGTTAGGCATCCTGAAGCTGGGGCTCTGGGAGGCTGGCGAAACATTTGAAGGGGGATTTCATGTTAATGAGAAATGGCTACATGGGAAAGGGAAATAACGAAATTATCGTAGATCAAATGGTGTTGGGTTTTTTATTGTACTGTTACATTTAAATTTTCAAAAACAAACCCCGACTTTAACCCTCATATCACAACACTGTGTTATGTCTTGCCTTGCCTCAAGTTATATATGTTTGTTTTCCTGAGTATATATTCCTTTTTTCTCAACAGACCCTTATTTATGTGTGGCTTATTCAAACCGCTTGGCAGTTCCCCTAGTGCACCTCGTGGCAGAGGTATAGTTTGAGCTATGGAGTGATAAGGGCTTCCAGAGACAAGCTCACAGTAACAATTCTAGCTGTCCTAGTCTTGCCGGTGAGCCTTAAATTGCCATCCCAGAATGGCCCTGAATGTGACATGGAGGTAGAGTCCTGCCCAGTGTAATTTTCTGGTTAGACATAGAGCTGTGAAGAGAGTGGTAAGAGAATATGGTGAATCCCCCCACCCCCCAGATTTTATAAATACTGAAGTGCATCAGCAGAGAGCTAGAAGGCAAAGATAAATTTTTTACTAGCAAAGATATAGATATTTGAAGGTTGGTTATAAATAAGCAATGAAAAGCCACTTTTGAAGTAGAATTATACTGTCTTAACATTGCTAGAATCCGTAAGTGCTTAAAACAGTCCAAGACCCCCAACACATCATGCCTTTAAAGCACTGACACCCCAAGAATCCTAGCAACTGTAGTTTGTTAAAGGTGCAGGGAACTGTAGCTCTGTGCCCAGGTTTCGTTGTGGGGGAGAAATGTGCTTTAACTCAACAAATCAGCCAACCCAGGCTCCTGGTTTTAAAAATATAAATACATGACAGATTCAATGCTGCACACAAAAAGTGAGGTGAAAAGATAATCTGAGCATTCAACAATTCTTGGTACCCAGTGAGTTATTTGACAACCTGGCAGCAAGAAGAGTCAAAAGCTGTCACATTTATACACACTTCATGCTAACAGAATGTCTTGCTCTCGGTGAAGCCTTTTTGTTGTATTGCACCCATGCCACTGTAAACACTTACAATATGAGATGAGCTATTAGCATGACAGACTGCGGTGTGCGCGCCTGGCGAAGATGTTCAGGGGAATCTCTGAGCCACTGTGTGGAAATGGAAATAACAAACAACTGCCCTGGATGGGAAGGCCAAGGGGCAGTAGCCCCAAGAAAAGGCCATACTTGTGGGGTGGGGTGGTGCACTAAGTAAAGTCATTTTCATACAGATAAGATTTCTCATCTGCTTGCAAAGACCAGGATTCCCGTAGCAAGGATTTCCACTAGCATAATGGGGCTTTCCTTCTCCCCCAAAGAAAATTGGCTTAGGTATTTTGCATGGGGATGCGGGTGGCGCTGTGGGTTAAACCACAGAGCCTAGGGCTTGCCGATCAGAAGGTCGGCGGTTCGAATTCCCGCGACGGGGTGAGCTCCCGTTGCTCGGTCCCTGCTCCTGCCCACCTGGCAGTTTGAAAGCACATCAAAGTGCAAGTAGATAAATAGGTACTGCTCTGGTGGGAAGGTAAACAGCATTTCCGTGCGCTGCTCTGGTTCGTCAGAATCGGCTTAGTCATGCTGGCTACATGACCCGGAAGCATTTGTTTGCCACTCCAGTTCTGTGGGTCCACATGTCGTATATTCATAGCTGTCAACTTTTCCCTTTTCTTGTGAGGAATCCTATTCGGAATAAGGGAATTTCCCTTTAAAAAGGGAAAAGTTGACAGCTATGCGTATACTGCCTTTTTTTTTTTTTTTTACAACACAATGGGTGCAGCAAACTCTGCTTGGGAATACCAGCTGTAAGCATTTGCACATTCTATTCCACTGGAGCTTTGAAGCAAAGCTAATATATCCTCTAGCTCTAACTGCCAAAGCAGTTTTTGTTCTTTTTACATTGTCTGCGAAAACTGCAATTTCTTCCAGTGCCTGCAACTGGCTTGGAAAGCGCAGCCAGGCATTTCTGCAGCAGCTGTTCCTCACACCTGTTTGTAGACAGCGGCACTTTAAAAAGCCAAAAAACCTGCCACCCAAAAGTGCTTCTTTAAAATTGATCACACTCCCATCTATAAATTACTCTTTTCTTACAGTTATAAAGTGCCCCATTCATAGCCATTTGTCTTAAGTTCTCATTGCATACAGTATTTCATTTGTCAATATATTTGTCACTTTTTCTTTTTTTAATGCTAGTTCTGTCATGAATTCTGCTCATAATGATCCAGAGCAGATCCCAACGTATAGTTAGCAGAGTAAAAACATAAACATGTTGTAGGATTCCCCCCAAAATAGACCAGAGGCCATTAGTTTCATCCAGCAGAGGGTTTTTTTTTCTCTCTCTCTACTGAAGGTAAATGAGCTTTATGGTCACAAATCACATATTCTTTAGGATCGGCATAAAGGGACCCCTGACCGTTAGGTCCAGTCATGGAGAACTCTGGGGTTGTGGCGCTCATCTAGCTTTACTGGCCAAGGGAGCCGGCGTACAGCTTCCGGGTCACGTGGCCAGCATGACCAAGCTGCTTCTGGCGAACCAGAGCAGCGCACGGAAACTTAAAGGATCAGCATAGTCCTTAAGAAATCCAATTGCAGTAAAAAAAACTTAGCAATTAAACTTACCGTAAGACTAAAACCTTAGCACTTATACTATGTACCGAACACCACACCAGAAGGAAAGAGAGACAGAAAGTGAAACTCAGGCTCCTTCTGGCCTGTTCTTGTAGTCAGCGTGACATTGAGTGAAAGAGATAACAGAATCAATTTAAACCAGCTGTTCAGTTTCTATGAAGGAATAACCAAAACAACATGAATCTTCTGCTTGTTTCCAGGCAGAATAGAAACTTGCTTGTCAGCTAGAAACTTCCAGCTTGCACCAGCTTGTGTCACACAGAGAAGCTTCTAGAACCTTCTTTAATTGATTAGAACAGGAAATATCTCTACACTTCTGATCGATACCTTCTGCATCAAAAAATGCAAACTGGCAAGTTTTCCATTCTGATAACTTTGTCAGCCTACAACTGGTGCTTTAAATTTCAAGGGCTTTACTGTCACTATTGAATATGTTAGTTATGCATTTTAGAAAAAAGAGCCTGATTTCTGTTTTCTCTTTGTAGGAGTTCCTTTTAATCCTTGGATTTTTGATTGCTTGCATATTATTTATTCTAACCAAATTTATTAGCTGCTATTTAAATGAAAATGTTCTTCCTTTTCTTGCATACTGTATCTTATTGTAAAAGGTGTCTAAATGTTTACAATAAAAGAATGTCTCCTCCTCCAATGTGGTTGGCATTATAGGACAAATATAACAGAGGTCTCTCCCCTCTTATAATTCTTCTCTCCCTCAACAGCTGTCTTAACCCCACCCCACCCAGTCCTCTGGATTCTCTCACCGGCTTGTAAGTCCTTTTCCTTCAAAACTGCTTTAGGTCTTCCATTCTAAAGCACAGCAGAGAAACCTCAACTATGCATGCAGTAAGAGAAGGAAAGAGGGAGGGAACGTGTGTGTGTGTGCTGTTTTTGCTAACAGATGCATTTTAATGCATACTCCACCCTAGTACTAATGCACATTTGGACACATTACATGTCTGGAAAAGTACATTGCAAAATTCAGAGATGTGTGAATTTTGAAGGATGGCTATGCATATTATTTGCTTTACGTGTTATTTCAGAAAGCACCAAATTGGTAAGTTGCCTTAAGATATGAACTGAGTAAAAAAAATAAAAAATCTCCCCTGTCTAGATAGGGGTGGAGCCAGAGAAGACCCTGGTCAAAAGCAAAGCCTGGTGGTGAGATTATTACCGGAAGTAAATATAACTCCAAAACTTTGTTGGGCCATTTCTACAATATACTGACTTTTCGGACCCCTAATTTGTCTACCTGCCAGAATGCAATTTTCCAGATAAGACCTCTAAAAAAAATGGGCAATTAACAACCCTGTAACAAATTTTGGACCAGTGAATCTGTTATTTCCTTTCACCACAGAGCTACAGCAAAAGTGTTTAAGGCAGTTTCCTGCTATGCTCCATGTTGGTTTCTGCACTTTCAACATCAAGTACAAACTCACGCCCTGCCATTAGCCACATTTCTTTGAGAATTCAGCCAATTAGTTGTAATTTGGATATTTGAAATGTAAAGCTTGGTTCAAAGGAAGCGGCGGCTCGCCCTCCAGAAAGAGACACTTTTGAAGTCATCTGTCCATTTTAAAGTATTCTGTTTGCCAATTTCTCATGGCAATCTAGTCAGTGTCAACTAGCATTCCTCCAAGGATTGAGTGAGCACCATTTTAGCTCATTTCCTTTAAGGATTTGCATCTGGATCAAACTACATCTGCAGATGCAAGATGGCTGCTGCTGTTCTGTGCCTGCTTATGCTTATTCGTACCTTTAAAAACACAACATCCTTAAGGGGTACTATAGGAAATAGGTCTGAAGCAAAAAAAGATAAAGGAGCAGGCTGCGTAACAGATGGAAAGTGTGTGAACGACTGCCTAGGGTAGATTGTCCTTCCTCTTACTGAGCTGTTGTGGCATAACTGATAAAAATCACAACTTGTTTTTCAAACATGGCCCACGAGGGAGAAAACTGTTAACAATAATGGCTTTTGGAAGACAGCAGTGGTTCATCACTGGGAATAAGTGAGAGGTACCAACCGAGTGTCTGACTCAGCCCAGCAAGGGCGGGGGGAAGTGTGTATGTTTCAAAAGGCAATATTTGTGCATTAGCCCTGAATATTCAGCGGAGGAGAATTGATGTATTTACCATGGTTTAATCTACATGGGTGTTTTATTGTCTTGAGTTATCTACATCTATGAGGAACTTTGTTTCTTTTGAACAAAGTGGACTGTTACAGAATGAACAGTTTTCTAAAAAGATCTACAGATCTGGGTTGCTGAGGTTTGCATGGTACTTTTGTAATCTCTTTTTGCAAGGACCATGACACAGTGACAGAGCACACACTTTCCAAGCAGAAAGCCCGGGGTTGGTATCACCAACCAAAATACCAAGTAGGACTTGATTTGAAAGAACCTCTGCCATATTCCTCAGAGAACTGACACCCATCAGAATGGATATGGGTTCGCCCTCCAAAAGTAGTTGCACTACACTGCCCATCAGTCCTAGCTAGCATGCCCCCAAACCAGAGGTGACAGACGTCCTAGTCCAACAACACTGAGAGAGCACCACATCGACTATTCCTGGAATGGGCAATACTGGAGTAGATGAACAAATAGTGTTACTTGGTCAAAAGCCACTTCTGACCCTATGTCTCTCAGGAGAGCTTGCAAATGAAAAGCAACCATAGTGCTAGTCCTCAGGCAGTGACCGGTACATACAATGAGAAAATAGACACTGCATCTATTTAGTGAGTGAGCTGAACATTCTCTGTGCAGAGAATACATTTATGTGAAATGTGTGTCACAGCTTTGATTATGATGTATGATACAACACCACTTTGACAGTTAAATAATAAGGCAGGCTTCCCTCTCCTCCTCCTCCTCCTCCTCCGAGAGGTCTCTGAGGCAATCAACATGTTTAATTTAGCAGTTAAATTAGATTGATTCCAGCAGCTGCATCCAAGATCTTTGGAAGCATGACCCTTTGCAATGATCTCTCCCTCCTCCACCTCCTCTTTGGGATCTAACACCCCTCCCGTTCTAAAGCAGGAGCACAACGTGCCAAAAAAATAATAATCAGTGACCCTTGTCACTTCCCTGAAAAGGACGTCAGAAGAATAATATTAACCTTTTGGCTGAGCTTGTGTTGTTCTCTTTCACTAATTGCAAACCAATACATGTGTAACTGCAACTGATGTTTCTTGTGAATTAATTGCTTTGAAGAAGGGGAAACCAGGAGAAAAATGAATCATGCTTCAGAGCAAGTGTTGTCCAATCTAGCTAAGAGCCAGCGTGAGCTTTACTGTCTCTGTTCAATCACATTAAGCTGTCCCCCTGAATAACATAATGTTCTGATATCAGCAGCACCTCATTCACGTACATACGCCTTGCAGCATGTAGGATGGCCATCAAAGGTTGCGAAAGTTAGGCATCTGCCAAGGGCCCACACATCAGCAGGAGACCCCCTGCCAGAAACCCCTATGGACCTATTCTTCCTCTTCACCATCGCAGCCTGTTGTTCACCTGCCTCTCACCATGGCTAGGACAACAGCGGTAGTGAGAAGTCGAGGAAGTAGATGTTCCTTTCTGCTTCTGCATTTTTACCGGGCAAGCAAGCATTGGTGTATATCAGGGGTCGACAAACTAAGGCCCGTGGGCCGGATCAGGCCCAATTGCCTTCAGGATCCAGCCCACAGTGTGTCCGTGGATTGGCGTGGGGATTCTGTTCGTTCATGCTACGCCACCCCCCGCGCCATTCCATTCCCCCCTCTCCCTCACACACACCGCGGCAGAGCCTCCTCCCTCCCTCATCCTGGCTTCTGCCTTCCCTGCCTAGAGGAGGAAGGGGGCTGGGATGATCTGGCTGAGTGCCATTTTAAGCAGGCCCTCTCTGGAGCCAGCCCTTTCGTGCCACTCATCTTCGCTTCCCTGCCGCTGCTGCCCTGGTGCTCCCGTGGGCCAAAGAGTGGTTCCTTCTTTTTAGAGATCTACCACTAGATCTAAACCTGCTTTCTGCCCACCCTGGGTCTAGACTGTTTCCTTTACCAGTTTGGAACAGTGAACTAGGTTCAAATCTCCACTGGGTGTCCTTGGATCAGCCACCATCTCTCATCCTGACATTTAGAAAACATCTGAAGGCAGCCCTGTTTAGGGAAGTTTTTAATGTTTGATGTCTTATCATGTTTTTAATATTCTATTGTAAGCTGCTCAGAATGGCTGGGGAAACCCAGTCAGATGGGTGGGGTACAAATAATAAATTACTATTCTTCTTATTCTTATTCTTATTTCTGGCCAGTTCTCAGGCAACACCACCCCAACACTTCCAAGCTAGGCAGGAGTTTCAAGACCACTGATAGGGTATTTGGTTAGCTGTACATGAGTCTACTCAGGAGGAGGGGAAAGCTTATGTAAATACCACCTAGATCAGGGCCTGGCGGAGAACCAGTATTGAGTGGACCCTCCAGTATCTGTTTTCTGTCTAAGCTAAATCAGCCACTCTATGCTTAAGTATTCATTGAAGGACAGACAGGCAGATGGATGGACACTCATACCTGACATAATGGGATGGGACTGCTTGAGTTATTATTGAGCTACACTAGCAATTACACTTTTTACATTTGTAAAAAATAAATAAATCTGTAGATGTAGAGCCGGAAGAAGAGAACAATAACCAGAAAGAAACAACACTTTCCAAGGCTCTCAAGAGCTTTCGATTCTTCATCTTCTAGATCAGACCTTGATATGGTTTTCCCACCAGCTCTGTGCAAAAGGAATTATGGTTCATAACAGAGTAATTTAAAAAAAATATATTCAAGGGTAAAGATGATTGGAAACAGAATTCTGTTAGTAGAAGTCCCTAACCTGATTAGGGGAGGGACTGTGTAGATGCAAAGTAGCAGCTGTTGCTACTGTTTCATCCGTCTTGTATTTCAGCAGAGGGCAAACTTCTTTTGCTTTTTCTCTCAGATGAATACATCCCATCTACTCTTAACGGTGGCACAGATGTAACCTTCGCAGCAGATGCCATAGCTAATACAAAAGGCTATGCGCCTCTGAAGGACGTTTCTTTTGACGGAGTGACTTTTAATTTTTTACGTGTTGCAAGACCTTCCTCCAATGCTGATTCTGCTAAAATACAGTCTTTCTCAAATCAAACACAGCACTTACTTCCTGACGCCTTCCTTTGTATAGAACTCTGCGTCCTATTGTTATCTAGAAATTTGGCACGGAAAACAGCTTATAATTTTTGATTTTTAAAAAACTTTTAAATATCCTGTGCTCTGCAGGCAATATTTTAGACAGCTTCACTTACTGCAAAGCCCATGAGCATAGCGATATAGGATAAAATATAGCTGTACGCTACAGAAATAGCAGAGTGACAGAGCAACACGAAACTTCGTTGGAGCCCTGATCTCACACAAGTGGAAGTTACTGACATTGTGCTATCACTCAGAAGTGGGGGTTGGGGAAGATCCCCAAATCATTCTAATTTGCCTTGCTATTCTGCCCCCATTTAGGGTGCCTGGATTATATACTTGTCTGAAGGGATGGCTTTCAGATGGAGGAAGGCAAAATCATGTACTCTGTTGCCTTTGATAGCGGGAGTAGATCTGTAATTAAGTAAATGCTCTGTAATTAAGCTACTTGGGTAGATTGGAATGAATACCAAGGAGATTTTGAGAACTGATGCGGCTTGGAGTTTTGCAGACTAGGTTGCTGTAACCTCAGTCTGGGAGGTGGGGTTTACTCAGTTCACGTTTCAAGGCAAGCTTACCAAATTGGTGCTTTCTGAGATAATACACAAAGCAAAGCAAATAATATGCACAGTCATTCTTCAAAATTCACCCCTCTCTGAATTTTGCAATGCAGTTCTCTAGACATGTAATGTGTACCAATACAATGTAATGTGTACAAATATGTGTTAACACTAGGTCAGAGTATGCATTAAATAGTATGGATGGGGGGAGAAATTCAGTTCAGTACACATTTATAGGTGAATTTTCCCTAATATGCAAACAGAAATAGTTACTCTTCAAAATGCACCCTTCTCTGAATTTTGCAATGCAGTTGGTAATGCGTACAAAAATGCAAGTACTAGGGTAAAGTGTGAATTATAATGTGCATATCTGTGAAAATAAACTACAAAAATGCATTACAGTACCAGCAATTTTTTGGGGGGAGGGGAGGAATGTGTGCATTAAGCATAACTGCATATAGAGATGTGCATATTCAGAGGTATTCACACTAAAATGAATTTTCATGAAAAGTTTTTAAAATAATTTGCAAACTAATGTGGAGAATGAGAAATGGAGAGAAGCTGAAATTGACCAATTCATCCATCCCTACCTCCCCTGAGTGCAGAGGTTCATCAACATTTTCATGGAAAAACTGTAACAATGCTGAGCTAAGCAGTAGGCAAGAAGTAAATCTATTCACATGTCTATTGACACGTTTAAGCACAAGTTAGGTTTGGTTCTGAAGATGTCTTTGCCATTTGAGAACCACCTAAGTATTGTACCTCCCCATGTTGTCCCAGAGCCCACATGACAAGAATTTCCATGGTGTATCCTTCCTGCACTGGTGCTGCCCTTTTCCCAAGAGATGCTGTTGTGTGATGAAGTTGTGCAATATACATTGCATGTGACCTGGAGCTTCTGATATTGTCTTTTTGGTCATGGGAAGTTTCTATGCCATGAAGATAACACCAAAGGGAGCTTTCAGCAACGACATTTGGACTAGGACTGGAGACACTCAAGTTAAAATCCTCATTCAGTGATGAATGGCAGCAATGGAAGCTTTCCTTCCATAATGAAAAGCTGGTCTGGGGAGGGGTTGGTTTTGATCAAGATGATTGCAGGGGTAAAGGGTTAACACTCCCCTCCACCCAGGCCATAGCCCTGATCCAGCTTGCTTCCCCACTACAGTCAATAGAGCATGAGACTTAAACTTAAGGTCATGGCTTTGAGTCGCACATTGGGTAAAATATTTCTGCATTACAGGTGGCTGACTATTTTGACAAAATAGGTAAAGGGACCCCTGACCATTAGGTCCTGTCGTGTCCAACTCTGGGGTTGCGGCGCTTATCTCGTGTTACTGGCTGAGGGAGCCAGCTTACAGCATCCGGGTCATGTGGCTAGCATGACAAAGCCGCTTCTGGCGAACCAGAGCAGTGCACGGAAATGCCATTTACCTTCCTGCCGAAGCAGTACCTGTTTATCTACTTGCATTTTGGTGTGCTTTCGAACTGCTAGGTGGGCAGGAGCTGGGACCGAACAATGGAAGCTCACCCCGTTGCAGGGATTCAAATTGCCAACCTGATCAGCAAGCCCTAGGCTCTGTGGTTTAACCCACAGCGCCACCCGCACTTTTTTGACAAAACCGCTTCACAAAATGTCTAACCTGGCTTGTTAACAATCTTGTATACTATTTTCCAGCTTGATCTGGTGGTGTCGGGACCTGCATTTCTTTAATAACCAACTGACAGAGCTATTAGCTCGATCAGTCATCAGTTCACCTTCCAAAAGGATTCTCCTCTCTGAAGTATTACCATGTGGCCTTTTTTTTTTTTTGCAACATTTCCTCCGTTTTGAAAATGGGGTTTAAATCATCTGCAGAGAAAAGATTAATGAATCGTGTTTGTTGTGAATGGGTCGGTCACTGTTTCTTTTCCACTTTCAAAAGGCACTGGCTTCTTTTGTTTGAAAGATCTGTGTTAAATATCTTTCCTTTTTTTCCTCTTTGTCTAAAGGACAGTTAGTGTTCAAAGGCTGCCAACAGCAAGCAGAACAGCCCTTAAAAAAATAATAATAGAGTTAGTCACAGAGAAACAAATAAGGAGAAACTAGAAGGGGATGAGATTAAGTGCAAGAATAATTAGGCACCAGGAAGAAAAGCTCTCGTTGTGATTTAATTAAAAGAGCACCAGATACATTATATAGTAATGTGGTTTGGGAACACTGCTCTCCTTTGATTTTACTAGCTGGTTTGATGTTGCTGCTGTAAAGAGTGGTCTGTCCAAAAATGGCACCGTACTGTGCTTGTCTCTTCCTTGTCCATCCATCCATCCACGCATCCAGCTATCTATTTGCTAGCTTATAGAAAGCTACCTTATAGCAGGCCAGACTCAGTGTGCATCTAGTCCATTATTGTCTGCTGTACTAGGCTGATTAGCAGTGACTCTCCAGGGAGCTTTCACATCCATGCTACCTGGCCCTTTTATAACTGAAGATTGAAACTTGGAGATTCTGCTGTGCAAACTGACTGCACATGATTTCAGCTGGAGTTCAACCTCTGGAAGACTGTACAGTCCCCAGTCCAGCTGTATAGGTGCCAACTCCCCGGGGCCCTGGGTGCCTGAGCAACCACAACATTCCCTATGAAGGGGCTGGGCACCTGCAAATTTTGGTGTCAGGGCCATGCACACTGCATGGCACCCACAGCCCTGGGCACCCATGGTTTCGGGGCCAAGGTGGCACTCCTGGCATGCACACTCTCTCTCCCCCCTCTCTGCCTCTTTCTGATACTGGAGAAGTTTGATTCTCAATATAAAGAAATCCCATGGGGCAAGGCACAAAACCTACCTGGGTGTCAGGCTTCAGGGAACCGACATCCTCCCCCTTGGCCGTAGATAAGCAGATCAAACAAAAGAAAATTCTTACCAGTTAGTTTCTTTAATAAACAAAGTGAAGGACTTAAGAAAGTGTCTACCTAGAATGGCGGTGCTCCCAATTAAGGCCCTCCGTCCCTATTAATCTACGTCACTCCTACAACTAATTCTCTGAGTTTGTACCCTCTGTGCTTTCTGTTCTGAGACTTCCTGAGCTCTTCTCGACCTAATGACTGTGAATCTGTTAACCCTCTCTCTTCCAGTGTTTCTTCTCCTAGCTGTTCCCCATCCAGTATTTCCCAGCTTCTGCCATCTGAACTATGCCCGACTGCAAACCACTGTTCCAAATCTATACGGCCCTCCTGCTCTTGGGAAGATTCAGGATCAGGATCAGGAGCATGGGGAGGGGGTGGCTCCCACCATTCCTCCTCAGTGCAGCCCTCCTCAGCATGGTCCCTGACACTGGGCTTCTACACATATCCAGTGTGCACTGTGATGATGGGCATTTGGCTTATAAGAAATAAAGAAGATGTAGTTTAGATTTGTCTTGAACATTTTGTTGTTTCACATCCTACTCTTTAAAGTAAACCCGTGGAATGTTGCAGAACAGGATAGCCAATGCGATGCCCTCCAGCTGTCATTGGACTACAACTCCCATCATCCCTGACCACTGAGGCTGATAGGAGCTATAGTGCTGTCCAACAACATCTGGAAAGCATAATGTTGGCTACTCCTGCTGTAGAGCATGGCAGGCTGTCTAAAGTTTCTTTCTTTCTTTCTTTCTTTCTTTCTTTCTTTCTTTCTTTCTTTCTTTCTTTCTTTCTTTCAGTTTTTCCTGTTCTGATAATACTCTCAATGAGCTGCAGTGATTTAGGCAACAAATGATTTAAAGCTGGGAACAAAAATCACTTCCATGTTTTTTGATCCATTGGAAAATATTATACTTGTCTCCAGTGTTGCTTCCAATATGCCTGGTCAATGCACATCAGGCTTATACGAGTAGATATGGAGACATGGTATCCTCATCTGGGGATATTTCACTCTGCTGGTAGCTTGCAGGAATGCTTGGCCTTGCAAGATAGAGCTCTGGCTCCTGTAGAGCCCTGCCCCATGGATAGATTTCTTACCCAGTATTTTCTGAAACTCTAGCTTCAGATAATGGTGGAACTGGCTTCTGGAATCAGATTATGGAGTAACTAATATAAATATAATTTGATCCTTTCTGCTGCTTCTGAATGAAAATGAGGAAAACACTTGGCTTCAATAAGACCTGTGCCTGGAAGTACAATATTCAACATTTCAAAGGCTGGAAGGCATCGCTAAAGCCCACTCTGATTTTCATTGTCATTTGTTCTGAGCCATGGGCTCATCTATTACACTGGCCACTGGTTGCTTTAAAAATTCATTTTGGAAGTTGGAATGCAGAGCACGTGTCACATTCTGACTTAGAATTTGTTTTGGAAAGGATGAAAAGTGTTAATAGCATTGCTAAATGGCTGGTATTTAAACTGCTGCTCTTGGGCATATGAAAGAGAATGTAAAACAATAAAATGTCACAGGAAAGCTATAACATTTCAGGCCAAAGTATAAATGTTTAACTTGGGATGACTGGAGTTTCATTATTCACTGTCAACATTTTCTCTTTAATAAGGAAGGGGAAAAAACCAACAACTCAGGAAGTCTGGTCACTAGTACAAATTGTATCACTGAAGATAACATAAGCATAGCTCTGCTATGTTTCAAGTAATTTACTGTTTCATCTTCTGCACCTCTGTAAGGTCCTCACAGCAAAACCAGCATAATAATTCATATTGATATGAGATTTGGGTTCAATTTAAGAGGGGTTTTTTGAGGATCAAAATGCATGTTCCCTACTTCATGTGAGAAAATGTAAATTACTGAAATATTATTGGATTTTTTCCCTAGAAATCTGGGATCACTGCTAGTAAATTTATGTACAGTGAAACCTCTACCTGTGACCATAATCCATTCCAGAGGTCTGTCCAGAGGTTGAAACGGGTTGCTGGGAGACGCACCGTTGTGCACAGGCACGGGTGGTGATCGCTGCTTCTGCATATGTGTGAACAGCGATCGCCACTCCTGCGCATGCGCGAGCAGCGGCAAACCTGACAGTTACTTCCGGGTTTGCCACGGACGTTGGGCGAAATGGACGCAAACAGAGGCGGACGTAAGAAGAGGTTTGACTGTAATGGTAAGGGCCTCCAGGCATAATCTAGTGTTTTGATATAAGTTTGTCACCAGCATTTTAGCACAGGACTTACAGGACTTATTCCTTGTTTCCTCTAAGATGTGAGTCACAGCTGTGGAAGGTCAGGGCCCCAGCTATTACCATTGTACATGACTGCATTGACCTGAAGATGCATGTGAAGTTCTCTGTCTTCACAAGAAGCCTGAAGAAGGAAAGGGTTCCTCTGAAACTGAAAATACTCTCTCTAACAGCAAAAGGAGCATACAGGATTTGCACAAAGGAATGGCATCAACATGTAGAAGTATACAAGACAGGGCATAATGCACACACATGCCTGACCTAAATGGCACTCCCCTGCATAAGTCAATGCACATAGTGCCCAAGTCTGACCAAGTTATTTTCACATCTGAGGTAGGTAATCCCAGGAGCAACACTATCATGAAGGAAAAATATTTATTTATTGTTGATTATTTTTTGAAAGCCAGTGTGGTGTAATGGTGAGAGGGTTAGAGGGTTAGTCTATGAACTAAGAGACCAGGGTTTGAAGCCACACTCAGCTCATCTTGGGCCAATCATTGTCTCTCAGCCTAACCTACCTCACAGAGTTGTTGTGAGGGTGAAATGAGGAACGGAGAACCATGTACACTGCCTTGGGGGAAAAAGTGGTATATAAATGTAATCAATACATAAAGATCTGCCTTCAGCTACCTGGGTTAGGTACTACTTGTGTAATGGTAGGGCTGGACCTGCAAACACACAGCCATACATGTGCTCACATGCAGAATGAGAATGAGAAGCCTGTTGAGGTTCTAGTTGCTGTACACAGGGGAACACAATTAATTCAGCAGAATTTAAAAACAAAAATATGGACACCTTGCAGACGTATTCAGGGAAGTGCTATTCTTTTCACAATTGCTAGCCCTCTCCCATCACAGAACTACAGAACTACAGAAAGGGAATGGCTGTCAACCCAGTTTAACTCTGCTGTGTGGATATGCCCACAGAGTAGGAGGTGTGGCATCTATGATCCTCCAGATGTTTTTTTAAATAAAACAAATAAAATAAAACTAGTTTTCCAATATGCCCACAATAATCGCCAACTTATAACAATCCTCCAGATGTTGTTGGACTCCTAGTCCAGTCAGCCGCAGCCAGCATGGCCAATGGTGGGGAATGGTGGGAGTTGTAGTCCAGCAAACATATGAATGGCCTCAGTTCCACCACCCCTGGGAACAAAGTCATCATATCATGGGATGTGTGCATATGGCAAACTTCAACTGGCTTAACAATTAATATTCCCTCTGTGCAGTGTAACCTGGAAACTGCATGAAGGCTCCCCTCTCCAACCTACATTTCCAAGGATTCATAGGGGAGGGCCAAAGCCATGAATTTTAAATAGGTGTTATACATATATACATTTGCAGGAATTGATGTACCAATGCCAGGGCTGGGGAACCTCTGGCTTTCCAGAGGTTGTTGGACTCCAACTGCCACCATCCCTGACTATTGGTTATGCTGGCTGAGGCTGATGGGAGTCAGAGTACAGCAACATCAGAAGGAGCACAGGCTCCTCTCCCATGACTTAGACCATGGGTAGGCAAACTAAGGCCTGGGGGCTGGATCCAGCCCAATTGCCTTCTCAATCCGGCCCACGGACAGTCCGGGAATCAGCATGTTTTTACATGAGTAGAATGTGTGATTTTATTTGAAATGCATCTCTGGGTTATTTGTGGGGCATAGGAATTCGTTCACCCCCCCAAAAAAAAATAGTCTGGCCCCCCACAAGGTCTGAGGGACAGTGGACTGGCCCCTGCTGAAAAGGTTTGGTGACCCCTGACATAGACTATTCTGCTGCGCAAATGCTGAAGCTCTTGCTCCTTTAGCTTTGACCGATTTGCTTCCCAAGTGTCTACTCCTGTCTTCACGAATCTGCCTTCTGAACAATCCCCAAAAGCTCTTGCCTCTGGTCTTTGCACCCTGAGGAAAGAGCTGGCTCACTATGGACCTTACCTTGCAGGCACAGCAAGAACATGCTGGCATTTCTCATCCATCCTTATTTCCTTTCTCCCTGTGATGGATGTGCCATAATCACATTTTGCTCGGTTAATGAAAAATTATAATTGGGTTTACAAATAAGCTAGACAAATTGTTCCAAGGTTCCCCGTTGTTTGAGGCTATGGATATTGATACTCCCGTGCTGCAGGAGCTCCATGTGAGTGCATTCTTCCATTTAGGTTTTGTGTGGGCTAACAAAGCACTTACACACAGCATTCACTCTGCTTCCCTTTGAGTTACAACTACGATTCCTCGCCATAACTTTTGAATTCAGCAGTCACACAGTAGGTGGGTCCCCTGGAAAGCTGGATGTAATGAAATTGCAACTTGGTCTTACAGATCCTATGGGGGGAGGGGGGCGGAAACAAGTCGCGATGAAGCGATTAGTCCTATCTTGACATCTTCTTTCTGACAGAATTAATTCTGTGGGAACAAAGAGTTGCACAAAATGCAGCGTCTGCATTTCGGAGCCAGCTATATTCCTCCCCACAAATCCCCACAAAGTCCTTTTCACGAGTAACTCACTCCCTGAAGAGTTTCGCAAGCACAGTCTTTGTAGGCCCAGTCCTGTTAATTAAAGCCATTCTTAATAACACAGCAGCTGGCGTCAGATTTCCAACTTGATGGTTAGGAATGTAATAACTTATTTCCTCATTTCTCCTTGTTCTGAACATGGCTAAAATCAGGGAGAAAGACTACTTCTCCCCTTTGTCAGGGCTTCCTTTGGGTGCCCCTTGGGTGGCCCAGAACACTTACACATGCCATGGAAGTCGCTCCACCGCCAGAAACATAACGTTACATTATGTACAACACTTAGGGGGCTATTTTTGGCATCAAGCAATGTACACATATAAATAAATAAGAATGACAACAGCTGCAAGGGTTTGGGGTGCTCTATGAGGAGGCTCATATGTGCAAAAATTGATTTGTGCCATGTCTTCCCCTTGAGAGGAAGAACCCCCAAAAACGATAAACCCATTTCTCAGTAGTGGTAGAGTGCATGTGCTACATTTGGAAAGACTCAGGTTCAATTTCTGGGAGCTCCTGTTCGCCTGCAGCTAGGCGGGGGACATTGGAAGCTGCCATACATAGAGTCGGACAACTGGTCCACCTATCACCCAGGCTCTCTAAAGTTCCAGCCTTTCCCTGCCAGGGTTTGAACTTGCATGCAAAACATCTGTTCTATAGCCTCTCCACTGGGAGCTGGAGAGCTGCACGTTGGGACAAAAGCAACAAGAAGCTACCTGAACCAGTGGTGGGAAGAGAGAAAGGGAACCTCATCTTCCTCCTCACCGATTCCTTCTCTTTTAGTAACTGTTGGTTGGTAAAGTGGACCACTTCCTTTCAGGCTCTCCTTTCTTCTTGTTTCTTCTCAAGTATCTTTATGAGTTTCCATTTGCTGTTGTTAACCTTTTGGCTCCATCTTGCCTATTTCTTTCTGCAATATATTTACCAAATGCCAACACAGCAACCTGTCAGGTTAAAGAGAAGTGGGCTCAATGGACCAATAGTCTGACTCAGATAAGGCAGCTTCAGAAATTGTATGGACCTATAGAACACAATAAGTTCTTTGAGTGGGATAGGGGGGGTGGTGTGCATTTACATCACTGTTACTGTAGGATGTTCACCAGCTAAGTATGTCTTTGAACTGGTCCATGGGTAAAGCAGTAGCTGAACTCTTAAGTCGTGGCTATGGGAACAATCCATCTTGAAGTCCTCCTGCAGAAGATGCATTGAAATCAACAGGAGCTGCACACACGGGTTTTACGGGGTCTATGCAAAATACCATGTGATGGATTCTCTCTTATATGAGAGAGCTGCAATGATGGTAGCAGCAGACTGTACGGATGAGTTGTTTGGCAGCTTCCAGAGGGATGTTACATTGGGGACCCTGTGGAAATTTAAAATGCCAGATGACAAACAAAGTGACCCAGCTTTGATCAAAGTGCCTGAAAAATAACTAAAGGGAGGCCCAGAGCAACCATCAGCAGTGGGTCCTACTGGGGTGCTGGTAGCTTCCCATGGATGCTGTGTGCTGCTGACATCTGGCCTAGTTGCACAAGTAACCTCTTGCACAACTCCCATTCATTTCAATGGGGATTGCATATGATGATAGATTGTGCCCTGGGGAATTTAGGTGGATCACACTGTAGTTTTAGCTGAAAGGGAAATATAACATGTGGAATGGATTTTCGTATGACTTGTCCATCTGGAGAAGATGTCTGTGAAACAAGCCTTAGAATAGCTTTTTCATCCTCCCTGAGTTTATGCCAAATTTAGGGTTGTTCCAGATTAGGATTAGAATTGTTTTTCATCCTCAGTACTAGAATAAACTAAATTAGTGCAAAAGAGTACAGAAATCAGGCTGTTACTTCAGGGTGGGGTGGGGTGTAATTTGGCCACATTTCCTCAATTTTACTGAGATATCTAATAGGATATGTTACATTCCAGACAAATATGCTATCATTTATTTGTATTGAATCAGCTTTATTTTTCTATATTTTTGTAGCTTCTGGCTCTCTCTTCTAGGTTGAATAAGATGGTGAGTGGGGTGGTTTTCTTTTCTTTTCTTTTTTTAAGAAAACACATTGAGACAGCACAGTTTTTCTCGCAGAGCTTTGTTTCCTTAAAATGCATTTGGATCTTTTAAAAATCCTGCCACATTCACTGTGAACAATAAATCTACTCTTTGGCAGCAGAATGTAGTTTCACAACATATCACTTAAATGAAAATTTCACCATCTGTTCTGCATTCTAATTATATGCTCTCAAAAGTAACCAATAACAATTATGAGTTTATTAGCCCATACCGGGTATACAAGATTTAGGAATACTACTTTTAACATAGCCCTGAACCAAACCAGTAAGCGTCACTAGTATTAGAGCACTTTCTTTATGTATGCTGGTTTCTTCATCCATGGACAAAGGCATAAAAAGTCTTGGATTCAAGTCTGTTTCAGTATCCAGTCGTACCTTGTTTTTTGAATGTAATCCATTCTGGAAGTCTGTTCGACTCCCGAAACCATTTGAAAACCAAGGTGCGGCTTCTGATTGGCTGCAGGAGCTTCCTACACTCAAGCGGAAGCTGCGTTGGACATTTGGCTTCTGAAAAATGTTTGAAAACCGGAACACTTGCTTCTGAGTTTTTGGCATTCGGGAGCCAAAACGTACGAGTACCAAGGTGTTCGAGAACCAAGGTACGACTGTACTACTTTTTGGACCTCTTGAGCTCCTGTTAGTTTTGCAGGTTTGCTATGTAATGATAAAGGACAGTTGTGTCTGAGAGGCCTGCTTTCTCCTGGCATGATTTCCTGCTATCCCAGTGCAACAGTTTGCGGTATCTTTAAAAGAATCGCACAGAATATCCTGTAGCCCTCTAGCCCTAGAGGGCTACATTTGCCCCTGAGGCTGTGGTTCCCAACCTTTGTTCTAAATATTGTTATATGATAATCTTCCCTCTTGTACATTTCTCATTTTACTTTTCTAGACCCAACAAGCAAGGCCAAAACCCTTTCCTCTGTCTCCCCCCCCCCTTACTGAAAATACCTGGCAAACGTTCAAAATGTGTGCTAGTTATTTCCAAATTTGTAAATGTTTTGATCAGAAACATTGTCGTACATTGAAATCCTTTAAGTGCCAGGAGACCATTTCAATTCTTCTCATACTTCAGATTGTCCTACAGCATATGCAAACATTGCTGGGAAAAGCCATCTTTTAACAACTGTAGATTCTTGGAAATCTACCATCATTATTGCCAAGTCACTTTCCTATTCAGCACCCAGCTGAGTTTTCCCTTTGTATCTATTGCTCATAGGAAGCACCTTGTCAATATCAGGATCATAAGAGAGCAATTGACCGCTTATGAAGCTGATACTCTCCAACTGAGCCCATCCACCTTGAGTCACCCTCTTTCCTTGTTTTCATAGGTACTCCATATGTTATGCCATAATTACTGCAGATACGCTGGTGTTGCCTACAGCAAGTATGTGCAATGTGATGGGTAGACACACATCTCTAGAGCCTGAATTGGTCACAGCTCCCAGGCATTTCCCTGCCCTATACATTGAGGAGAACGCCTTTGCATAACATCAGTACATTTGCAGGAAATGTGATTGCTATGTACATTGCAAAGAGCTCTCAGCAAACTTGCAGTTCTTTCAATTTTTTTCAGTTGCTGTTGCAGTGCTTGCTCCACATGAGAGCAGTCCTCTCAACATTAAACATGTTTAGATCCCATTGATTTCAGTGGAAGAGAATTAAGGATGTGCTTAATTCTACTGCTAAAATCAATAGGATTGAGCCATGCTGGACGACGTAGTCCTATATTTCTTATAAAAAAAGCAAAGAGTTTAGCAGTACCATGTACATGAACAACTTCATCAGGTTCATAGTGTTATCCTGAGCTGCTGAGAATGTCTGTGTTTGAGTAGGGAGAAAAGAAATAGTAAACAGGGTAGCCAACATGATGCCTGCCAGATTTTTTGACCAGAACTCCCATCAGCCGCAGCTAGCATGGCCAGTGGTCATGGATGATGGGAGTTTTAGTTCGCAGCATCTGTGGGGTACCATGTTGGCAAACCATGGGTTATGAAATGCAAATTTTACTGTTGGTGATGATTCTTTTGCTTGGATTCTGATTTGGCTTTCCATCAGATCACTGTAGACAAAAGGTACTCTGATACAAAGAGGTTGGTGGAAGCAGGGGAGGTGATTTTTGCCATTTCCCCCAGTACCGCCTCACAAACTGTTTTGGAGGTTTCCACCACCCTCCTAGGATGGACATGGGGGAAAGACCCTTTCCAGTATGTGGGACCTTCAGATTCAATCAAGCAAAGTGGCCATTCACAAAAGCAATCATTTTAGCTTTGCTGTCTTAATTAAGAAATGTTGTGAGACAAGAACTTGTCTCATCTACACATTCCACCCTTCCAGATATGATACTTCCAACAGTTCCTCAGTGCCCATGAGCAATACTTAATTCCTAAAATGAGAAATCCTGGCCCAACACATACTTGGTGGTCATGTACTTTGACCTAGAAGTTCCATCTCTTAATCCAGGGAATGAGGACCCTGTAGCCATCCAGACGCTATTGGTCTCCAGCTCCTATCAGCTCCTTCCTGCAAGGTCAATGGTCTGGGATGGTGGGAGCTGTGGCTCAACAACATCTGACAAGGCCACAGGTCCCCCAATTCTGCTCTAATCCCATTTATCAGAAGCTTAAGGGGCAAGCAGTCTGCCTACGCTCAAAAGCGCATTTTTTTGTTTATGACTTCTTATGCCTTAGTACTCAAGAGGGAACAGCTTCTTGATGTGATCCTTGATTGCTTGGCTTTGATCCTGCATTACTCTTGCTCTGTTTGATTGTGTCCTAGTTTGGTCAGCATTCAACAGCTGTCCCCACACCATGATCACCACAGAAAAAGTTTGTTATAAACATTGGCAGCAGAGGCTAATGGAATGCTACTTAAAAGGCTGGCATTGGCTTTATATCTTCAAACAAACTAGGTCATATCACCCCGGAATCCAAGATTTGAGCAGCTGTTTGAAGAGTGGAAGTGGGGGGTCAAGCCTGATCCAGTGGTGCAGTTAGATAATTTTAGACTCTACATAGGAACATAGGAAGCTGTCACTGGTCATCTACCTCTCTTTGTCTACACTAACTCACAGCAGATCTTCAGGGTTTCAGGCAGGGAACATTCCCAGCCCTAGCTGGAGATGCCAGAGATTGAACCTGGGACCTTCTGTAGGCAAGACACATGCTCTACCACTGAGCTACAGCCCTTCCCTATATTCTACACTTAGCATTCTTATGAATGGAGGGAGGGTATGGGTCATAGGGTGGTAAGCCAACCCTGCTGCTCATTCTGCTGAATGGGGCTGAGAGGAAGGCACAGAAACTTAGGGAAAGACCGAGACTCTCAAATAAGTCGCCGAAAGTATCAATTAATTCTGTTCTAGTTACAGCTAGAGTTTCCTTGTGTTGTTTAGTATTTCTAACTTTGGGCAGAAGGTAGACTATGGTTACTTGTTAGGCAATTGGCTACTTTTTGTGGTAGGTTTCCTAATACCTACTGGTTGCTAGAATTCTAGATAAAAACCAGTATTTTGGACTAGGAGAAGCTTGTTTTCATCATGAAAGGTGCTTGCTAGGATCTTGAATGAGAGTGAGCACTCAGGAGCACTTTGGAGCCGATTAGTTATGTCCCAACAGCGCAGAAATCCAGGGTATGCACACTTGCTTTGTAGATTAAAAACATACCAGTGGATCAATGAAGCTTCTTGTAAAAGGGGGTGAGGAACAGACTGTGCTAGACAGCTCCGAATCCACTCCTGTGCAAGAAGTTTCTTATGTAAACTGTGAAGAAGCCTGTGCATTCCAAAGGATATGTTGAAATGGAACATTGTTAATTGACAAGTCATTTATTCTTCTCATTGCTTTTATTCAGCTGGAATTGTTTATCCCAAAGTTTTGTCGTTAACAAATGAGCATGAAGAGCAAGAATGGAAATCTTCAGCTCCAGATGAGTAAAAATTGGCAAAATTGTTAGGCTTTAAATAATACATCTTTCCTCAATGCATTGCCTGCAGGGAATAATCTTGAGATGTCACCAAATTCTGTCCTTCCATGATTTTGAATGCAAACACCAGCAACTCATTATACTTCCCATAAATATAAAGTGAGAATAATGACTGCTAAGTTCTTCTCCAGCTTGGGTTTTAATGTGAGACATAGAACTCAAACCTCCCTTGCCCAAAACCCAATGCCCAAAGCTGCTCCCAATTCAGCGCTGAGAGGAAAGAACTTTCTCTCCTCGGCCCCTTACAGACTGCTGATGCTGCTGTGACCTGGGCACAAGGGTCTCTTGGAAATGTAGTTTTCCGAAGGGTCCTGTTGCCTGGCTTCCTTTATCAGAATACTAAGTGCCAGAGAGTGTAGATTGGGGAGAGGAAAAGAGGGAGACCTTCCTCACCTACCACCATCAGAGCAGATAACTGGGCTTTGGGAAGGAAGATAAGCAGCTCATGGGGATGTGTCTGATTATTATTGGGAGTGCAATGGAGTCCCATTTTGGTTTGTACTAAACCAAGCGATTTTCCAGTGTCATGATGCCATGCCCGTGGATGCTTACACACTAAGTTTGCAATGCTATGCACACTTTGGAATAAACCCCAAAGCTCAGGATCAGGATGCTCATAGCCCCTATGTTTTCTTTTGAAATACAGTGATGGTGTCATATAGGCCAGACAGGTGGAAGTACAGTGGGAACAACCTATGGCTTTGCCCTTCTGTTTCAAAGCTATTGGATGTGGCAGACATCTTGCATCTTTTTCCGTTCAGTGACCTGCAACTTAAAATTAAGCACACTGGAAAAAGCTGAGCCTTGCAGTGGTAATTTCTGGCGATTAACACCTTGGGGAGTTTGGAGCCTCATCACAGTCAAGTAAAGTCTGCCAGTGAAATGCCCTTTTCTTATGGTAAGCCAGCAATTTCTTCATCTGAAAAGAGGTTGTGTACGTGCTAATTGCCTATCCCACTTTGGTCTTTCAAGGAAGGTTCTTTGCCTCCTTCCCCCCTCATTGCTGTTGACAATTAGGATAGAGCTGCTATAGTATAGCAAGAGGCAAATCGCACAACAACATGAAATTGCTAAGGGTGAAGACAGCATTTCATAATTTCTAAAGGAACTGAAAGTGTATGCTAGCAACATCAATGTCCTTTTGTCATCTTTGACTGAATGTGTTCTGCAAGTTTTGAAAATACTATCACCACCTCTGCCGCCCAAATGCCAACTGTGTGGGCAATCATGCTTCTCTGAAAGCAACTACAGTATTGTGTGTGTCTAGGTGGCAAATTACAATCTGTGAATACTGATGTGGGGGTATGAATGCATGCATACCTTAGAAAGAATGATATGTGAGGACACCTGTACTAGGGGTGGCAGGAGTCAAGGTTTTATCGTGAGCTTTCGACAGGAATGTTGAAAAGCTCAGATGGATGAAATGCAGGCCTTCCTCCCCTTTCCACAAGCAAAGGAGGAGGAGGGACTCACAGGCAGTGTGGAGGATTAGTGGCCATAGTTGAAAATCACTGAAAGGCCTACCCTGAACAGGAAGTGGTGCATAGAACAGATGTGTCTTTCCAGAGACTCTGGACTTGTAGTTTGAGACATAGAAAACCACAAGTTTCACGATCTCCAATGTGAAAGGAGACACTGAGCAGTGCAAGATTCCAGGGGTTCAAGGCAGCTTACCCAGGGTCTGTGTTTCCATTTGGGAATGAGGGACAGTGGAGACTGTGGTGTCTTTATGATGTATGGCTTACTTACACACGTATATATAACCTGAGCCTATAATTGAGGGGTTCACAACAGCAACACCCCAAGAGGTTCCTGCTTCTCCCATAGTCACAGCCCTGGATTCAAACAGACATTAGTCTTTGTGCTCTACCTGCTACTTTGCTTGTAACTCCTAACTCTGCTATTGGAAGCTGTGGCTTTATCTGTTGAGAAAAAGGCCCCACTCATTTGTCATCTCACACGGAGTTGCTTTTGATCCTTTGTTGTCTTAATGGCTTACCCGCCAAGCTATCGCCTCAATACAAGAGACTAGGCTGGCTTAATTAGCTTTTCACACTTGCTTATTCCAGGGGATTAGAAGTGTCTAGTATATAACTTAATATACATGGGTCTAGCTCCCAGTTTTAACACCCCCAACCTTAATTAAATTATAACACCTGCTGGATCTGCGGATTATAACACCCACAAACTCATAGCTCTCCCACTCTTTCTATATTCAATATATTATATATTCAAAGAGCAGCATTGCATTATTATTGTATGTTATCGTTAAAATAATATATATATCACATTTTGTTTCAAAAAGAAATTCCACGGCAGTTCATGCACAAATAAAAAACAGCAGCAAAATAACCAATTATATAACTACAGTTACCTGTAATTAAAATGCATCGTGAAACAGCTGTGTCAAAACATCCATAATTAAAAATTATAATAAAGAAGCCCATTAAAACAGCATAACAGTTAAAACGTAACATTAAAAAGGAGCTGTATGCAGCATAATACTCTTTTTATTAGGATCAGCCGACTGTCATAGAATTGTGAATTTGGGTAAAGATGGCAGAGTAGTTTTAATTGCAGTGTTGCTTTAATGGGATTGTTGTAGTACATGTTTTAATTGTGGCCATTTAATATTTTAATATCTGTGCAACTAGCTTTATACTTGGTAAACCACTTAGAAGCCCATTTTGGCATTAATGGGTATATAAATCAATAAATAAGGGTAGTTACCATTTTGAACTCCTCCTGACTGAGGAGACCCAGGTTTACGTTTAGGTTACCTTGAACCAGCCGCTGCTTGAGCCTAGCCTGCTTCAGAAAGAGATCATGTGACAGGATCTGTCCTCCTATCCCCCAGGCTTAAACCGCTGACAAAGATAATACTGCTCCAGCAGATGAGTGTAGGAGCTTTGCTCACTTGTGTTGCTGCTCCATGATGCTACTGCCCCCTTCCCATGCTAAGATCTTCTTCTTCTTCTTCTTCTTCTTCTTCTTCTTCTTCTTCTTCTTCTTCTTCTTCTTCTTCGCTTGGTGAAGGAAGGGCGATACTGGCAAGGAGGGCTGAAAAAGAGAATGCATACTTGGAACACTCAGAAAACATTATACAGATGTGATTTTTTCTTCTTCGGTACTTTATGAGATCTTTGCTGTGCATTAGGCATTAGAATGCAATTTGTATCTATTAGGAGGAAGAAGATGACAGCGACCAGGATAGCATCATGGCTACCCTGGAGGAATATAAAGCACTGGCTTATCACTTAGTGAAACACTGTCACAGCTTTCGTAGTAGCACAGAACTAATTACCCATGTGCTAAAACACAGCTTGCAAATCACACGTTTGCTTTCACTGCAAGCTTGAATTGGGCCTGTTGTTACACAGGTAAACAAAGGAGAACAGATGCAGAGAGTAGGTGGGAACATCTGTCTGTTGGTAGATGGTAAACCTTTAGTTGCTCGCTCCGATTAGGCAATTGCATACTTAAGGGCAGGACTTGGTGCTACAAGAAAAGTAGTTTCTTTCCCAAATAGGTTTTATCTTAAACAATAGCAAAGGTAGTAAAGAAAGACTTCACTTGTAATATATCAGTGGTTCAGTGCTCATTTCTTCTCTTTCCAAAATAGATTTTGTCTTGAACAATTGCAAGTGCAGTAATAAAGAGTCCACTTGTGATATACCAATGGTTCAATGCTTGGACGTCATTCCATTAATCTGATGTTTCGTTGTTAAAGAGCTTAGTCATCGAGCTCTGTAGTAAATAATATACAAGAGAAGACAGTATGTAAACGACTTAAAGCAGGGCTTTATCTATCCCCCATTTGCATGTTTCCACCGGGAGGAATATAGAAAGAGGATGATGTCCTTCAGTTTGTTAAACCTCCTTCTGAACTGAACCACTGAACTCTTTATTAACTGTGTTTGCTATTGTTTAAGATGAAATCTATTTGGGAAAGAAACTACTTTTGCAATTTTTATGGACATTTAGTGCTTTTTTACAGATAGTTGCCTTAGTGATATTATCTTGTGTCAACTGCTGTAGTCATTGTATCACCACCCTGTTCATTGTTTTATTATTTTTATTGTTATATTAGCTAGGCCAGTGTTTTTCAACCACTGTTCCGCGGCACACTAGTGTGCCGCGAGATGTTGCCTGGTGTGCCGTGACTTAAAAAGTGGGCAGCGAAGAGAGTGTGACAAAAACCCACCCCGGGATCTGCTCAAAGGACCAGCTGTGCCTCCCTCCACTGTGACGAGATTGAATGGAGTGGGAGAGGAGACGGCAAGCCGCTCGGAGCAGGGAGCCGCCGCTCAGCCAAGCCCGCGCGCCAAGGGCGCTATAAATAGGCGAAAAACCCGCCCCCCCAGCCAGCCAGTGAGCGAGGCCTGCCTGCTCGGCGTGCCCGATTTGCAGCGGGCAGGCAGGGACCCCTGTTGCCTGCTGGCTGTGCGCAACAAGACGGGCTTTCGCCGAGCGAGGCGGCGCTGACTCAGCCTGGGCCGAAGGAAGCGCAGGGCAATGGCGCTCAGCACCCCCCGAGAGGCAGCTGGGCCTGCCCGAGCCCCCGAGCCCGGCGGCGCCGCCGCCACGGCAGCACCAGGCGGAGGACGAGGCCGACCTCGACCCCGACCCGCAGCAGCAGCTGAGCGGCCTGGAGCCCGACGCCGGCGAGGGGATCCCGCTGCACTCGCCGTGGACCTTCTGGCTCGACAAGTAAGTGCGGAGCTGCCGGCACACCAGGTGGGGAAGGCGAGCGGCAGCGGGAGGAGGAGGAGGAGCTTGCGGCCTGGAGCTCGCCTCTCCTGCGCCGGTAGGGTGGTAAAAGGCGCGCTTGAATGAGGCGGCAGCGACGGGGGTGGGCAGCGTAGGACTGGCCTTTGTTCGCCGCCGCCTCCTCTCCTGCTCTGCTCGCTCCTTCCCCGTCCCCACGGCGAATTAATTCCCTTCTCCGCCGAGGGCAACGAAAAGGGGGGGTCTGTTCTCCAGCCCCACAGATTGCTTCACTATGCTTAAGTATTTTATAATTTTTCATATTTCTGTTTACTTACTATTTCATAATAAAGTAATTATAAAATACTTTCTTTGTGTTTATTTGATTCCTATTCAAGAGAATTACTTTATATATAGTCAATATAGGCACAGAGTTAAATTTTTTAACATTTTCTAATGGTGGTGTGCCTCGAGATTTTTTTCATGTAACAAGTGTGCCTTTGCCCAAAAAAGGTTGAAAAACACTGAGCTAGGCATTCACCATGCCCCCTCCTGCAGTGGCAGCTTTGGTCTGCCTCCTGCCAGTAGCTGGGGCAGGCAGCGGCCACCTCCTACCCACCTCATAAGAAGGAGGGACAGCAGATGCTGGAAGGAGATGATGGCAATGGGAGGAGCACACAGTGTTGTGGTCCAGTGACTGCCCATTGGATGGCTGCAGAAATGCACAGCATCAGGGTGTCAGAATGAATGAGTCGCTCTAGATGTCACAGATTGTGAAAGGGGTGTTCTCCCCCCCCCAGCAGGAGATCTATGTCCCTTCTTTGAAACCTTAATAGGCTTTGCCCAGAGGCAGAACCAGAGCAAAATAGAAATGGACTGTCCTCATGGACATGCGATGAAAAGTGTCCAAAAATTAGAGAGGGGGAGGGAAATTGCTCACTGCATCTGCAGTTTCATTCAAGTGGAATTTCTAACTCATTAAAGATTATTTGATTGTCTTGAGAAAAGCAAATGGCAATTATTTTCCCAGAGCTCCTTGCAAAGGTCAATGCTGGTGCAGTGTGTATATATGCTTTAACTAGGAGTAGAGGCAGTAACCCATGTTACTTTGTACGGTAAGCTGGTTTCTACACACAGTTGCACACCCTTCACTATCCTCCATCCAGACCAATTAAGAGGCAGTACCAAACATCAAGGAGACATTTCAGCCAGGCAGAAATACTCAAGAAGAATGCTGATGAGGGCTGATGAGGGATGTGCCTTGGAGAGAGCGGGATGTGGTCCATTGTTTTTCCATTGATAAATGACTGTCCCAGTTTAAAAGTAGCAGTCCCAGACCAGATACATTTGTCCTAGATCCAATTCCACAATCTTATTTCTCTGGCCTTCCTAGACTGGGATGTAGTAACCACATGATTCCCTCACCCGATTCCCCTTTTACCCCCTTTTACCCTGTTAGGCTTTTTTGTTGTTGTTAATTTATTTGCTCTCTGTGTGGTATTCTGTCTTACTTGTTTAGCCAAAAGAACCAAAGAAATGAAAGCAGCACGAGAAAATTCTTGGCTAAGAAGAAAGGCTGCATTTATTTTTACTGCCGTTTATCAGAACGGTAACGTATATGAAAACCAAAGCCATTTTGAAGAAGAAGAAAATAGTAACAGAAGCAAATAGTAGCCTTTTGTCCTACAAGGTGATCAGCTACTATACTGTTGCACACAACCCCAATCTCTGAGCAATGTGAGATTCCAGGGGTTCCAAGCTCTTACCCAGGGTTCGTGCTTCCTTTGGAATAAAGGACAGCAGGGACTGTGGTGTCTTTATGATATATGGTTTATTTACACGTCTTACAACCTGAGTCTGTGATGGAGGGGTTCACAGCATTAACACCCCAAGAAGGTCTTGCTTCTCCCATAGCCATAGCCTCAGATTCCATCAGAAATCAGGCATAGCTCTGTCTCCCAGCTGCCCAGACTGCAGCCCACCAGCTTCTAGCTCACATAACTATCAACTCTGCCTTTGTTTTTCTACCTACTAGCACGTTGAGGGAGGGGTCTCTACTCATTTGCTATCTGGCACAGAGCCACTTCCTTTGTTACCTTAATGGTCCATACTTACAGGGAAATAACCTCACAAGGAAGCTAGCCTGGCTATTCCAGGAATTGAATCCGTGCTGGATCCAGGAATTAGAAGAGTGCTCAGGTACTCATAACAATACTTTTATACTTGGTGTGGCATGGCTTGTGTAGATGGCTGCTGTTTGATTCTCCCTCGAGAAGAATGAGAAGAAGGAGGGGGGGAGCCCTGCGGGTTACCAGCCTCATAAAAAAAGTATTTGTAAGCAATAAAGCTTCCATCTCCAGCACGGGTGAAATTGACAGCTCCTGGCAATGCACAGATGACTAATGGCATTGGGAACCTTCCTACATTTCCCCCCTGCCCATGTCTTGCTTTCTGCTGCCTCCTGTATGATTCAGAGGGAGCTATGCATATGCAAATTGGTAGCATCGAAGAAATGCTTCTGCCATTGCCTCTGGAGGAACTAATAAATAAATACAGGCATATGAACCATGACAACTATTCCCCCCCACATGGTAGGAAAACAAAACTATGTGTGTCTCTGTGTGTTTTAAATATAAATCATATATCAAATTGGTTTGTCTTCTCTCTCACATCACTTGTATTTTTTATTTTTTTGTGGGGGCAGGGAAAGAAAATTTGTGAATAATCTATTCCACCTCGGACAACTATACTAGTAAAAGCAAATCAGCAATGACACCAAGGGGTGTGAACATGGGGCTGGGGCATCTCATACATTTTTCATCCCCAAGAGCAAGGAGGATTAAATCAAGGTAAATGGTTTGACAGAGCTTGTTCACCCTGAGGGCCAATGTTAATTCCCCTGCCCTCCCTGTATTCTGTTGCCACTGGCATAGTTACATATGCAAAATGAGTTGCTTGTAAGATTTTGTGTGTGCTTCTTTTCCTTTCTTTTCTTTTACAATGAAGAAGTGCTTAAAAATATAACTTGGAAAAAATGTGCATGTGAATGTGGTTATTTATTTTGCTGATCGCATCTGCTAACAGTACAGAAAGCTTATTTGTTATAATTAGAGATCACCTTTTGGGGGGGGGGAGTACTTTCTAATGGCAATCTGATGCTGCTTACCATGCATAACTTGTAGTGCATTTTTTAATTTCTTGGAAAGTAGCAAAAAATTTAATCGAATGGGAAAATCCAATCGTAAACACTTAGGGCTCATCCCCACATTCACTTGACCCGTATTTTGATCGTATTGTGTACTAATGAATCCCACCAGGTCTGAGAGCTTTTCTTGTTGTTCCACAGTTGTGCCTTGTGAAAATCCAATCTTACCCGTTGAATTGGATCCAATCAGATGCACAGAAAAATCCAAAGAGAGATTCTGCTTAATGGAACTTCAGTTCAGTGGATAAGATCAAATTTTCACAAGGCACAGCCGTGGAACAATGAGAAAAGCTTTGGGGCTCAGGAGGAATTAATACAATCAAATACAATCAATACAATCAAAACATGGATCTAGCGAAAGTGTGGGTGAACCTTCAGTTCTTCGTCCCCCCACTGGGCAGTACAATTTTCAAGAGTTGGGGAGAAAGGAGGGGTGCTTAGCATACAGTTCTGGCTTGGCCACCTTTACTTGGAAATAGGTCCCACTAAGTTCAATGGGTTGTATTTAAAGTAGTGCTAAGTGATCCCTTGTGTGAGCGGAATAGTTTCTATTTGTGCAATGGGACTTTCCCTCTCTCCTTCCCCCATGCACCCATTAAATCTGTTATTGATGTTCCCCAAACCCTCTGGAGCAGATTTGGGGGTGGTAAGGGATGCATGCGAGTGGAGGACAGGGGAAATGGATGTCATTCCGCTCATGCAATTCTTTAGTTGAATACTGCCCAATGGAACTTGCTCTCAAGTCAGTATGCACAGGACAATCCCTTATTCTAAGCTTCCTGACACAGGGATCTGCAGGGATCTTTCCTTTTATTTTGCCTTGCAAAGTGCCATGAAACTTTGATGGCAATGTATATGAGGAATTAAAGAACCTTTTAATGGGGGTGAAAGAGGAGAGCACAAAATATGGTCTGAAGCTCAACATCAAAAAAACTAAGATCATGGCCACTGGTCCCATCACCTCTTGGCAAACAGAAGGGGAAGAAATGGAGGCAGTGCGCGATTTTACTTTCTTGGGTTCCATGATCACTGCAGATGGTGACAGCAGTCACAAAATTAAAAGACGCCTGCTTCTTGGGAGAAAAGCAATGACAAACCTAGACAGCAGCTTAAAAAGCAAAGACATCACCCTGCTGACAAAGGTCCGTATAGTTAAAGCTATGGTTTTGCCAGTAGTGATGTATGGAAGTGAGAGCTGGATCATAAAGAAGGCTGATCGCCGAAGAATTGATGCTTTTGAATTATGGTGCTGGAGGAGACTCTTGAGAGTCCCATGGACTGCAAGAAGATCAAACCTATCCATTCTGAAGGAAATCAGCCCTGAAAGGACAGATCCTGAAGCTGAGGCTCCAATACTTTGGCCACCTCATGAGAAGAGAAGACTCCCTGGAAAAGACCCTGATGTTAGGAAAGATTGAGGGTACAAGGAAAAGGGGACTACAGAGGACGAGATGGTTGGATAGTGTTCTCGAAGCTACCAACATGAGTCTGACCAAACTGTGGGAGGCCGTGGAAGACAGGAGTGCCTGCTGTGCTCTGGTCCATGCGGTCACGAAGAGTCAGACACGACTAAACGACTAAACAACAACAAGCAAGGTGAGTAAGGCAGCCTAAACTGTAGTCGCGGTTGGAAATATCCCAGGTGCTTAAAAATGTGATGATGGCTGGCACCTAGGAAGTGAAAATACTGTTTCCCCAGCCCTCCAGTAGGCAGAGCATTTTGTAATGTTCCATGAAATCAGACAGACAATTGTTTTCACCTTTTACTTGCTCTGTGTATGCCTTATGTCTGTGAGCTGTGTGTGTCATTTCTCTCACTCCAGTTCTCCAAGGGCCACAGTGCTGCACCAAGCTTTGGCTTCCTTTGGAAGGGAATCACTGGGGACTCACTGGCATCTTGTGATATTTGCATCTCTTTGCAAATGTGCAGGTTGAGCACAGGTGGAGGCCAGTAGCTTAAACCCTTCAAAAGGCAGACAAAATCCATTCCGCCTACATTAAAGTATCCAGGGAGAAGGCTGGCAGACTAAAATGCTTTTAGAGCACAGACTCTGATCCCTCAGTTTTTTCATCTTTCCCCAATTCATTTAAACAGCAATCTATTGCTCTCCCTCTGTGCTTAGAGGCAGCAGTGGGGTTATCGGGGATGAGTCATCTTCTGCAACTATCATGTAGTTTTCCTAACACAGACCTCACAACTTGGCCCAGTGAGAAATAAAGAAGCATTTGTACTCATTCTGGCTCCATTAACCACCTATCATTACAATGGTGCTTAACACCTGCCAGGATGAATCAAACACGTTTTAAATGTTGGAAGTGCTCAACAGTAAATGCTTTTCTGACACATATATGGTGGCACAGTCAATATGCCTATGATTTTTTGAAGCATACTTTGCAACAAATTATCTTGACGTTAGGTGCAGAACTGAGACTTTCTCCAATGTTGGTAATGGTTAATTGGCTTGAGGATGATGTGTCTGCATAACAGAAGTCTTTAGTTAAAATGGGGTGATTCCCATGTTCCATCTACATAGGGAAATGGGTTTTGAAGTGTCTTGAATGAGTGGGAAAGGGCAAGCTGACTGATTTGGTCTAGAAGATGAACGGCATCTCTGATCATACAAATTTTGTTGAGAGGGGCTCATGCTTTGTGAATTATTGTAATATGAATTTGGGAAATATTAGGCTTGGAAGACATTTATGCAAAGCTGATTTGCACAAATTAGGAACTATCTGCATTCATAAGCAACATTAAAAGTAATAACAAAAGAGAATTTTTACAGCTGCATGTAAAATTCCCCATTCACTACCACCAATATTGAGCCCAGCTGTAAAACATTGACAACAGTGTAAGGGGCCTTCCAGTTATTCAATAACACAAAATTTCTCAATTGTGGGCTGACCGTGGCCAATACATACATATCTGAACTTGTTCCAGAGATGGTGATGTTCTTAAGTGGGTGCATTCAATTGATCCAAAAGTTTACAATGGGACTCATTAGGTATGTAAATCTGAAATCATAAAGAATGCCTAAAAATACAGTAGGGAATTGCTATCCAGACAGTAGTGTATCAATGGCCATTTCAATCAAAAGGTTGTTATTGACATATTCTGCCTTAGCTAAACCAGGGGTAGCTAGCATGGTTTCCTCCAGGTGTTTTGGTCTACAGCACCCAGCATCCTTGACCATTGGCCATTCCCTTTTGAACAGTGATGTGGGGCTGAACCAGTTTTGTAGAATTGTGTCCTGAATGAACACACCAACTTTCATTCCAGTATCTTAGTCTTCAGGGCAGACCTCCCATCTTGTCTATTTGGTTACCCACCCCTTTGGGAATCTTTTGCAGGAGTCAAGATCATCTTTGAAATGTTATCCTGAACATGCACAGCAACTTAAGTTCTTGTTCTTCAAGGCAGATACCACATTGCCTTTTGTATACATTTGCAGCCTTCAAAAACATCCCTGCTTAGATGGGTCAATGGGCTGACGCAGGTTTGCATGTGAAGCTGAATCCAGCAAATTACAAACAACAAGATGTAGACAAGACGGACCAAGTCAAAAAGTTGAAAAAGAAAATTATGGGGACCAGACATACAGGAAAAAACCCATATATGTAGGGTTTGATCCAGACCAAGTTAGTTGAACTCAATTACCACTGAAATAAATGGGACGAGGCATAACTAACTTATCCCATTGATTTCAATCAAGCCTAAGCTCAAATGCATTTCAAGGGAACCAACTTCAAGTACCATAATATGGATGCATTGGCTGTGCATTAACTAACAGCGTTTTCAGAATGCAGTTGTTTTGATACATCTTTTACAAAGAAAAGAAAAAGGAAAGGATCGATATTTCTCTTTGCAACCTTGCCCTAGCTGCGCATTTATAAATCTCCTTGGCTTAGACCCATGGGAGCAAGGTGTCAGCTTTAATGACCAGATGTTTTATTTTTATTTTTATTTATTTATTTATTTTAAAGCCTCACAAAAACGAGCAGCAGCTCCTGTCAAAAAGTGTTGGCCACCAGCTGAGGAATGCAACTTCCTATTTAATTCAAGGGAGAAAGAAAAATGCAACCCAATGTGTTCTTTAATCTAGAGCAAATGGCAAGTTCCTCTCCAATTGTCAGTCCTCTCCTGAGGGATGAAAGGAGGAAAGTGTTCGGATGCTGAACAGAACATCCTGTGCACTCAGGGTAATAACCTTTCAGGCTAAATCCTCCCTGAAACTAGAGACTGATGGGTCATATTTTATATCAAGGGCTAAGCACTCTGTTGCAATAAAAAGGTGTCAAGAGGGAATTTGTTCAGATGCTTTTTTGTCTGACAACAATATTAGATTTGATTGGCCTTTATTTTCCACTCTAAGTACTTTTCTTTTTAGATGTAAAATAGCATCTTCAGTATTAATTTTTGAACATTGGCTAGAAGTTTTTCTAAGCCACCAGGCTTCTGCAGACAAACAAACAAACAAACAAACAAACAAACAAATAAAGATCTTTTACCAGTAGCTAGTGATCTGTGATTCCCCCCCCCCTTTCCTGTGTGGTTTTATTGTAAATATATTGGTTGCATATTGCTTTGAATTTTTTGAAAAATAAAATAAAATTGTGGCATATAAGTATTTATTTTTATAAAAATATAACATAAATTCCAGCAGCTATGGATGACAATGCACAGCTGTGTGCATTTATTGAAGTGAAAGGATCTGGTGCTAAAATTGTGATCATGGTGTTTTTGCATGAATATGAATTCTGTATTTAATTATGCATAGCCAGCCATATACTGTGGATCTATACTTAGCAAGTCACAAATTCACTCTTCATTTTTCTTTGTTGTAACCTATTTTGATAACTTATTAAAGTTTTAAAATTATGGCAAATATGCATATGGATTTTCCAGAGTTTTTCTTCAGGTGCTGATATACCCCAAGGCTAGTATCTTGTCCTCCTTACATGATGAACCTGAAATGAGTCAGGTTCTTCTTTCCTCCATGACAGCTTCAATACCACTCAGGAACATATAATGTGTCAGTTTATATCGCTTGGTTTGACAGTTTGTAAGGAATAACACAGGAGCACAGAAAGAACACAGAAAGAATGTAGTTGGTCAAGGGAACTGTGGAATCAAAAAGGTTGAAAACCTCTGGGCTACATAATGGCTAAGCGTCAGTCTTCAGGGAATCTGATCCCTCCCCCAGTGTCAGCCAGTAAGCAGATAAACAAGAGTTCTTACCAAGTAATTTATTCCATAGTTCACAGAGAGAGACAAAGGAATGCAGCCTCCCTAAAATAATGCTGTTGCTCCAAATAAGTCCAACCCCCCTCCGTCTGTCCTCTTCTGCATCATCCCTACATTGACTGTTCTGTGCTTTCTGCCTTCTGTTCTCCTACTTTCAATGCTCGCCTGATCCTGGGAGAGGGGACGGATCAGGAATGCTCTTCAAAGACACCGAGTCTGTCAGCTGTCTCTCCCCTGGTGTTTCTTCTTCCTGCTGTTCCTCTCCCAATATTTCTCAGTTTCTCCCCTCTGCAGCCTCTGAACTATGTCCTTCTGCAAACCACTGTTCTAAATCTATACTGTCCTCCTGTTCTCAGGAAGGTTCAGGAGAAGGGGGGGGGAGGCCCCCACCATTCCTCCTCAGTCCAGCCCCTGACACTAAGACACCCTTCGAGATATTTTTATTTATTGAATTTATGTACCGCCCTATACCCAGAGGTCTCAGGGTGGTTCACAGAATAAAATCAAAATATAAAACCACAAAATATATAATCAAAATTAAAAACAACCCAATAACCCCCCCCCAATTCACATCTTAAAAGGGCATAGGATAACCTGGTCCTGAGCTGTTTGAGGCTTTGAACACCATTACTAGCACCTTGGACCTAATCCAGCCAGTGAAATTCTTTCAGCTGCAGTGTAACATAATTGTGAAAGTTTGTCCCAGTGAGCAGCTGAGCGGATTGGGGGAAGGCAGCTCCTCCAATCTCACCAAGTTTGCTCAGGAGAGGCCAGTCCACTCCTCAAACCAGATCCGAAACATAACACAGCCATAATGCAGGATTTTATGCCAGCTTTTTCGACTTACGCTTCAGCATTCTGTGTGTCTTTGAGGACCAGCTGACAAAAGTGCTGTGTTTTGCTACAAATCTGAACGGTTTAGTGTGCGTCATTTCTAGTGAAGAGCTTGAAGAAATTAGCTTCCACTAACTTTTAGCTCAACTGACTCTGAAATAAAAGGAGAGGTGATGTTAGTGATTTACAATAAGATTACAATACAATTCGGCGCGATGGCATTTCATTACAACATACTGCATTATAAAAATAGCACAATTACTTTTGCCAAATTTTTTTCATTATGATTTTTGTTTGTTTGTTAACGTGCGAGATAACTAAGCTCCCAGAGGTCTCCTTTTCGGGGACTTGATTGCTATCATGGTTGAATAAAAATTTGATATACACTGGTTTCCATGGCATTTAAAAACTCTGCACACAATATTAAAATTAATGTGTACAGAAAATTAATGCACATTCTTTGACAATTTGAAATGTTCTGGAGCCAAGGTACCAGTATCAAACCATTTGGGAAGCCATGGTTTGCACATGACCTGGTGGTCCCACCGTATTATGAAATTAGACTTGAAAGAAGCATTCTGTTTCAGCCAATAGGATAGGCTGCTATGGTGTGTGTGAGAGGTGCTCACCTTAGTGTCTCCATTGGCCCATAGAAGTTGGCAACCCTATCTTAAGGTGTCACCTTTCAAACAGCTACGCCAGCTCTGGGACACGCTGAGCATGAGAGCATGCCATGTTGCAATGATGTCTGATAACACCTGAGTATTTTTGAGGAAGGGAATGACAATTACAGTATAACAAGCTTTTGCCAAAAATTATATTCAGTTTCTTTTTCCTGGCAGAAAGTAAAGAGTTGAAGCTTCTAATTTTCTTTTGATTTCTTGGAGCTCTTGAATGATTTTTTCTGCCATGTTTAGAAATAACTTTTGAAGAAAGCCTGGGGAACTTCTAAGTATTCCAACAAAAATGCCTGACCTGCCACCTGTTATTCTTTCCCCTCCGTTTCCTCCAAAGAGAAGTCTTCGAGACAAAAGGACTTTTCTGCTTTATAGCTTTGCTTGATTCTAATGCTGCGGCAAGGCTGTTGCGCTAGTAGATGTTCCCTGCCTTTCATTCCTTGGCATTTCTGCAGCTCACCTGGGCAAGGAGCTATTGTGCTGGCCTGCCTTTTACAGCTATAATTTGCACATGATAAATGGCTGCTTTGGTATGCACCTAGCAGAAACACAAAGTACCCCGAGCAGGTATTGGCAGCTGTTGGGCTTGTTTGAGGAGTAGGGAAGGAGGAGGAATCCATTTTAAATGGATTTATACACAGAATTTTGTGAGTGAGCTCTGCCCACATTAGACAACTTCTTGCATCAAGGACCCACTTAGGTCTGAACTGTTTGTTCATTGTTGGCTTAAAAAACAACAACCCCAAGCTTAAATAATGATATGCAAAAATACATATATTATACACATACATATAACAGAAACATAGGATTATAAAGTTGGAAGGGATCTTCAAGGGCCATCTAGCCCAACCCTTTGCAATACATAAGAGTTCAGCCTCATGTGGTACTACATTTCTGCAGCATAATTTTGTAAGTGTTAGCACAAGTATTCTTTATACACTTACATGCATTTGTGTATGTATATGTCACTGTGCTGGTTACATTAGGAAACATGGATGAAATTAGTATACAGTATAACTGGATGAAATTCAAGCAGCTGAAATAAATAATGTGCAAATAACATTATCCATATCATCATGTGCATAATAATACTTACAATAATGCAAATGTTTTGTGTGAACTGTTGATATTTTTAGCAGAACCTGTAAAGAGAGAGAGAGAGAGAGACTCTCTTCTTACTGAGATCAAGGAATGACATAGAGGTTTTCAGAAAATTTGATTCCTGAACTACAACACCCCTCAGCCGCAGTCAGCATGGCCAATGGCCAAGAATTATGGGAGCTATAGTTTAACAACATCTGGAGGACCTACATTTCCCTGCACCTGGCTTCATATTCAAATTGCTCTCACTGTCAAGAAGTTCCTCCTAATGTGCTATAGAAAATTATCCTCCTATAACCTAAGCTGGTTAGGTCTAGTCCCGCCACTGGGGGAAGCAGAGAACATGTCCCACACCCTTCCTGCTGACTGTCATTCGTTTAGACAGGTATATAATCTAGGCACCCTGGATTCTAGCCTAGCACTGGGATTTGGGTCCTTTGAATTCCGTGTAGAAACGATGATCTGGTTTTCTCAAAAGGTAGATGAGGAGCTAAACCTGTTCCTGGGTTGTCCCATCTTTGATGGTAGGTGGATGATCACTCAATTAAATGTTCCTCTAATAACAACAAAAATATCCTTGCACACAGAAGGCTAGCCTAGCCTTCTCTTTGATGTGCCAAATTTCTATGTGCAGGATTGTATTTATTTTTAATATGAAGGAACATAGTACAACCACAATAGCATTTACCTGCAATGTGAAGTCGCACAGCCCGGAAGCAGATGGTTTGCTTCATCATCTGCCGTTGATGAGAATGTGGTAGGCTAGACAAAATACGTGCGAGAATCATCATCATGCAGTCCTTGCCTCATTCTGCTCAGGGATTATGTTGCATTATGATGCCACATGGCATATAGTCACTATGGAACAAGACATATGCTATGCCATTCTGCTCTAGTGCTTTCCCCCACTGCTAGCCCTGCTCAGAAATAATTTCTTCAAAACGAGCCCTTCGAAATCGGTTGTTGGAGTGCAAGGCACTTCAGCTCCCAATCGGTGTCCTTCAGCCTCAGTAAACAAGCGTGGCATTGGTAAACAATTCCAAACCTTTCAAGAGCTATCAAAATCCCCAATGCATTCCTCCCAAGTGTTTCAGGAAAGCCTTTTCTAAGTACTCAGACTTCATAGGTTTAAACTGCAACATGTTATGTCTGTTACAGAAAAGGCCAAACGTTACCAGTAAAAAAGTTTTCCCAGAATTACTCCACCCGCAACAGACACTCTTTAACAAGAGGGAGTAAAGTCCCTGACTCTGGTTCTAACACGTGCCTTTGTATCAGATACTCTTAAATTATGTGCATAAAACGCATTCTTAGATTGTCAGACATGTGCATTTTTCTCAGCTCTAAAATGTACCCATAAATCTTTCATTGTGGTACGAATGGTTTACTTTACGAATACTCCAGAGAGACAAGCAAATGCACAGATTTCACAACAGAACGGAGAAACTACCAACACAATGTATGGAAAGATTTATAGTATAATCCTGCCATTATTAAAATTGTAATGGACTGAAAATAATAATAATTTGATTCTGAGTGCCACACCCATTTACTCTCCTGTAGATTTTGGTGGAACAGTTGAAAACAATGGTGCCTTCTAGTTACTAACCAAAATAGCAATTATATGAACTGATAAGTCAGTGACTGATAAACTGCCACATAAGATGCTGCTTTGACCTATTGGACTCCAAATGAATACCCTCCAACATTTCTCAGATGCAAATAGGGACATTTATCACTCTCCCCAACTGACTCTCCTCAACCCCCATTTTTTGTCAAACCTCCGCCCCCCCCATGCAGAACATTTCCTATCAGAAGAAGGGTGAGTGTCGCCACCAGCACAACAATGGGACACAGCACACATACCCACCACTGTCTTGAGAAACCTCTTACTCCCAATTTTATTTTATTATTTGGTAGAGTTACAAAAAGAAAAACACGCACCAATAAATAAATTTTAGAAAGGGGCAAGATTAGACACGGACATACAGAGTCCTTGTGCTTTGCTCCGCTCTCCTTTTCTTTTCGCCCAGGGAGGCCCTGCCTTCTGCTTGTCCCTCAGAGCTGGTGTTTCACAAGGGGCTGGGCCCCTGCAGTGGCATCCTCTCTTCCTCCTCCTCCTCACCCACTCTCCAGCAAACACTATGAAGTGCCCAAGGGAGGAGGCTGGCAGCAGCAGATACAGAGAGGCAGTGGGGTGTTCCCTTGCCACTGCTGCCACTTGGGAGAAGTGTTGGCTTATTCTTCTCCCCAAACTCAGCAGAAGGGGAAATAGGGACATTCGGGACCAAATCAAAAGTTGGGATGGCTTTTGTAATGCCAGGACTGCCTGCGGAAAATCGGGATACTTGAAAGGTATGCAAATGGTTAGGTGTCTAAATGCTTAGGAAACCTCCTTCACCTCTCTCTCTGAGGAATTCCACACTGAAGGCCCCACAGGGCCAAGAACACTCCTCAAGCATCACCCTCCGGAAACATCCATCCAAGTAGGACTGGAACCACAGCAAAATGGAGCCACTCACCCCTAACACGGACAGCCATTCTGGAAAGGTATCAAAAGCCACTGAGAGCTCAAGGAGAATTAACAGGGACACATTTCCCATGTCTCTCTCCTGACAGAGGTCATCATGCAGGGTGACCAAAGCAGTTTTTGTGTGTGTCAAAACCAGGCTGAAACCCTGACTGAAATGAATCTAGACATTTCATACATGAAGATACTATAGAGTTGAGAGCCTGTTTTTCCACCGGGCTGCCTTGATGATGAATCTTGAGTCTGTTTTCTATGCCAAAATGTATTATGCTCAAATCAAGTACATTGCTTCTTCTTATTAAGTGGTGATATAAAGGAATTGTAGCTTTGGGAAGCAATGTAATTACCACCAGAACATCAATCAGCTTTGAGAAACTGTGGATGCATCAGATCTAAATAATGTTGTGGAGATGTGTTTTATCAGGTTTTACAGATTTTATCCATTTTTTTAAAAAGCTATTAGGTAGATTGTATTTGTTCTGCAGTTCCCGACAGCACAGTAGGAGGTCCTGAGAATTCAACAGGTGTGAAAGCTTTAGAATGGATGCATCCCACAATGGCTTCTCTACAAAGTGGCTGGCAAACCGTTTTAACTGAGAGACTGAGCCAAATGAGTCAGGTTTTTTTGGAGCAAGTGTGGAACAAATTATGCTTCTGTTGTTTTTTTTCATACAAACTATGTTGCTCTAATTAGAGGAAAGCACCTGTCTACTGAGTTCCCCAATGCAACCTAGAGCAACTCCATCTTTAAATGGCCAAATGGAATCATGAATTGGATCATTTTGCCCCGCCCAGAAAAAAACCCCCAGAACAGGGCATGTGGAGGGGTGAGTAGAGATCGTTCCATCTAGCAAAGAGAAATGCTTGCGCTCATGGAATGATTGTCTTAGAATGGTATTAAATTTCACATCCTTTTCTTTCTAGGAGTGCTAGAGACTTTTTGTTTTTTATAAAAGTGGGCTGTGGGCCTTGGACATCAGCACCCCCTGTACCCACCTCTCAGCAGCCCTGCCCCTAATACAGTGGTACCTCGGGTTAAGTACTTAATGCATTCCGGAGGTCCGTTCTTAACCTGAAGTGTACTTAATCTGAAGCACCACTTTAGCTAATGAGACCTCCTGCTGCCGCTGCGCCACCAGAGCACGATTTCTGTTCCTAAGCAGAGTTCTTAACCTGAAGCGTACTTAACCCAAGGTACCACTGTATAAGCATTTTTGCCCAATGTAATGCATCTTGTCTGTTTATCACCAATATATCTTGTCTGTTTTTCCCAATATATGCATTTTTGTACATTTTTAAAAACTAAGGAGCTGCGTGCATAGCTGTGCTTCAATTCATACACTGTTTTGGGAAGGTTAGTAGGTCTGCAGTAAGATTCCTCTCCTATTCCTATGGACACCACAGCTAGCCCAAAGCAAGTGCAAAGAAGCTGAATGGATTGTTGCCCTGGCAACAACCTGTTCTTATGGTACCTGTTCTTAAGTATATATAATCTGGAAACCGTGCACATGTTGGCTGCAGGAATCCGTTCCCCACTGCTACCAGTATGGAAAGGTAGGGTGTAACCTTCTCTTTCCTCTTGTTCACTAGTCCCCACCTAGTGCACTGCCTCACTGGCCCCTGCTATTTCCATCCAAGATCCTAAAATGGCAAAAAGAAAGAAAGATGTAAGCTCTGCCCCACCGGGCAATTAAAATCTGAATTGCTCAAGTTTCTATCCTGTCCCCATTTCCTAACTACACAGGTAAGCTGAGGAGTAATATATCCTCTATGATCTTTAGAATGTGGGTGGGCAGACTTCTGGCTTGTGGGATCTATTTTGTTTTATACTAGAACCAAGTGGAGCCTGCTGCAAATGACATATGGTTAGAATCAAGGAATTCTGATCCCAGGAATTTATTCTGAATGCTGGACTTGAACAAAAGTCATAGCCCTTCCATGCACAAATGCATTCCTGACTACCCAAAGTTTTCTTCATTCCAGCATTATTATTATTTTTTCATTTTTAAAAGGAATGGCTTCATTTTGTTGTTGGTGATCTACTGCAAACAGAAATCCACTAGTTGATCAAGATTTATCTTTTCACCTTTAGAAACTAGTATGGGGGGCGGGGTAAGAAAGAGAGTTACTAACAAGACTGGCAAAGGGCAAAATGCATTTATCATCTGCTCTGCTTGATTCCACTGACTTACGGCACATTAGCACTTTATAGATCAGTGGAAGTATCTTGATAAGCCTCTATGACACATATGCAAATGTCTACGCCACAAGATGCATCTATCCATTTACTGATCTCATCAACACTGAGAACAAAGGCATGGAGGCACAGTGTGGCTTAGTCCTGAAATGCAGGAAATTACACCAGACTAGAGAGGTGCTTCCCTCCACTGAACTCTATTAAAAATAATTTGCACAGAGATCTTACAGATCTGATTTCAGGAAATATTGTTCTAATTTTCTATGCACGAGTTTTGTTTTTCTTTTTTTATAGAAAGGTTATTAGGTTATTAGAGTAAGGCTATAGAAAATATTTGCAAGTGTGAAAATTCAGCATGGGAGCAGTGCTTTCAGTGGATGAGGTCCCCATTGAAAGATCCCAAATATACCTCTCCCCACTTGTCTTCACGAGTATTTGCACTCACCTTGTCCCCTCCACTCTGCTGCTCATCCCTACTTCTTGTCTGTTGCTTTATGATCATGGAGCCCAACTACTCGCAACATCACTGGAGGCAAAGGTCCATTGCTCTAGATGGAGAGGCATTAACTTGGTTGCCTCATTTTGAAGGCAACCAAGTTAATGCCTCTTGTCCTGCTACACTGAGCTACAAAATAGTCACTGCCATGTAGCCAGACATGGAAGGTCATCACCTACACCTGAGCAATGCATGAATATTTCGGTAGCCTCCTTGTGGTAATTTTTTTCTGGGCCGCGCAACAACTTCCCCGATAATCGGTGCCCCATCTCAGTGTAGTTCTGTCTGAACAACAAGATGTGCACAGTCTCAGCATCCACACATCAAACAGAGATGAGTTCCCCTACAGGCCAGATGTGCCCTTTAATGACACTATTTTGAAGTAAGTGGCTGGAAGATTACACAGCCTTAGGTGTAAAAAAAGAAAGGGGGGGGCCCACAGGGCAGACATTAAAAGCTGCCAGAGAAGATATGTCTGAGGAGTTTCTAAGCTAAGGGGCACTAAAAGAGAGATCACAGTGACCTGAAAAAACCAACATTCTGAAATGGTGTTCATGGGTTGGGAATTTTTGCTACTCTCAGGGAGCCAGGCAGTGAAAATAGGCTGAAAATCCATCTAACATGCAAGGCCGTTGAATATCCCAGGGTTACTCTGCCCCCAAATTCCAAGTGTGTATTTCACATTTTGTCTTTTTCTATTTTTCCCTGGAGGGAGGGGGAGAGTGCTAAGGAGTAGGAATTAATGCAGAACTAGTGTTAACGCTATATATGTAAAGGGGGGGGGAACCTTAATAAATAATTGCTTGGCTACTTTGAAATTGACTGTGTTTTATTAAGTTAAATATCTTTGAGCCATTAGTATTCTATTTAAAACTGCACATTTTAAGTAGGCTAAAGGAAACCAGAAGGTCTTTAGCATAGCTACCATTGCTAGGGCAACCACTTCCTTAGTCTCCGTGTTCTCTGTCTGTCTCTTTCTTTCTCATATCTGTGGTTCATGCAAAGCTTCAAGAATGTCAGAGGATGGGACCACAATCTTAATTAAAATATGTCAGTCAGTGGACGCTGCCAGAATTCCAACCTTTGTCCCAAAGCATACAAAGGAATTTGTAGACATGTGCTTCTTTTCCAAAATATTCTTCTTCTGTTCTAAAAAAAGCATTTAGAGAAACTAAAAAAAGGGTGGGTCTCTCTCCTACAAAGTAAACCTTCCACATCTGCAGGATCATGCAAAAGAAAAATCCAATGCATTATAAAGAGCCAGTGTGGTGTAGTGGTTAAGAGTGGTACACTCGTAATCTGGGGAACCGGGTTCGTGTCTCCGCTCCTCCACATGCAGCTGCTGGGTGACCTTGGGCTAGTCACACTTCTTTGAAGTCTCTCAGCCCCACTCACCTCACAGAGTGTTTGTTGTGGGGGAGGAAGGGAAAGGAGAATGTTAGCCGCTTTGAGACTCCTTCGGGTAGTGAAAAGCGGGATATCAAATCCAAACTCTTCTTCTTCTTCTGTAACGCTGGGGCACAAGCAAGCCAAAACGAACTACCAGTTTCATGTATTTCAATGGAATAGCAAGGCATTTTCCAGACCCTTTCTAACTGGAAACAATGAGACTTAATGGTATTAAACTCTGAGAGGGAGTGTTCATTTTTAACCAGGACTGCTTGAAAAAAGATTTTCAGTATTTTGGTCAGTATTTTGCAGCAGGGATTGGAGTGCATACCAAAAATGTAATTTTGAATATTTAAAGTTAATTAAAGCACTCTGTTGCTCTGGCACAACCAATCCACCTTTAAAAAAAGAACTTTTTGCAGTTAGGAAAGTGATGGAGAAATTATTATTATTATTATTATTATTATTATTATTATTATTATTATTATTAGAATTTATATACCGGAGGTATCAGGGCAGTTCACAGAACAAAATCAAAACATAAAACCACAAAATATATATTTGCACAGCAAAGTGTGGGGTGAACAAATGATTAATGGGGAAATGTAGAAACACCACACAATCAAATTAGGATGAATGCTCAATTGTCATATAACTTCCCCACGAACAAATCTAAATCAATTCTCAATAAAGGCTGCACATTGCCTGACCTCTGTATAAGCTTTGGGTAAGCTAATCAGGATAAGCACACAACAAACAGGTTACCTGGAAGAGCCCCCAGTACCTATTTGCTAAAAAGAAGGGTATCAGGGTTTCAGGGCATATTTCAGACAGGTTGCCTGGTGAGTAAGGAAATGCACTGTGCACATGCTCAAATAAACACAGCTGCTTCAGATGAGACAAAGTGGTCGTGGCTTCCTCCAAAGAATTCTGAGAGCTGTACTTTGTGAAGGTTGCTGAGGAGTCACATTCTTTAGGCAGGTTAGTGGAGCTTAGAAGAGATTAACTGGATGGAGAGATGTCATACCAGACAGGTTCAAAAACATGAAAAGGTACTGATGCCCTGTGAGGAATAAGTAACATGTATGGTGCCACAAGACATCTTTGTTTTCACCAGGAGGTGTAGAATCTACTCTTTGAGCTGTATCTCAGTGTGCAGCATTTCTAACCTGTGCAACTTACACCTCACATGGTCCACCCCTTTATATATTGATTCTTGGCAAAATATGCAGATCTTGGCATTATGAGTATCAGCAGTTCTCTTCTACAGGCAGCTTACGAGATCCACTGTTATTTACATGCAAAGCACATCACAAACTGATCGTAGCAGCCTGTCGTGAAATGCATGAGAGAGAATAGAAAGTAAAATAAAATTGAGAGAATGGAAGAAAGACACAGTACACAATTTGAAGTATACAGGTGAGTGAAGTGGGCTGCAGCTGCTAGCTTAACATTGGGGGCAACCACCCACCTGACTCATTTGTATGCCAGCAATGGTGTACATAATTATCCTTAACCCAGGGCAAATCTATTTATCATGTCATGAAAATTCAGCAAAAAGAAGGCGGGGGGGGAGTATGAAGTGCTTTCAACTTCCAGGCTTTGCATTTCTAAAATAGTTGTAAACATTGCCAAATAATATTCACATTTTTTTAAATTCATGAACAGATTTTAAAATATTAAATTTTACAGTATTCATTGTGAAAGTGGCTACAAAATATTGGGTACGAGAAGCTTCATAAGTTTGATTGTATGCATTAAGTAAAAATGTGAAAATTGGTGGCCATTTCCCCAAGTGGTGATCAAAATCTTAAGTGTGGGGGCAATATAAAAGGCTAACTGTACAATTTATTTATACATGAAACATCCAGTTGCACCAGTTTGTCCAAAATACCACCACACTGCCCTGTTTCAGAAAAGCGGTCTCATTTGTAAGGCCTCAATTCACCTACATGCTTTGATGGGACAACTTATTCACTTGGAGCTTTCCAGGGTGCTGAAAATACCTTGGAATATAACAGGGATGGGGAACCTGAGGTCTTCCAGTGTTTGTTGGGACTACTACAGCTCCCTTCATCAGTGACCATTGTCCACGTTGCATATGGCTCTAAGGAGTTGGAGCCCAACAACTTCTACGGAGCCATAGGTTCCTCATCCTATTGTAAACCTCTCTGAGGTTTCCCCACCCCACCCCTTGCAATCAAGTAGTGTATAACTTTTATGAAATAAACAAAGAAAGAAAACATAGATGCCTGATATGGACAGATGAGAGCATGATTTTAGGCTGTCACATGCAGGTTACAGCATGTGACTCTGATCATGTTATCTC